>NC_139524.1:6599542-6676466 GCF_947247035.1 Vipera ursinii | reverse complement strand
GTTTGAGGCTGCTATTAATCTAATCTCTTAAATGCATGTAATATCCGAAGAGAAAAGCCAGCCTGCCAATCTCCAATTTCTCTAATGGTAAAAATATGTCATGGGTTTTCAGCAGCAAGTCCTTGCAACCATCGAGCTGCTTCTGCGGATGGAACAGTTACCACCATCCTGGCGCGGCTTGCACCATCTGGATTTGACGGGTGATCCACCTAAGCCTTTCCTAGCTTCTTTAGGCTTTCTTTTCCTCCCCCCCTCTCCCCCCCCGTCAAATTCATCTCTACCTGGAGGGAGATTAATGATTAATCTCAGTAAATGGCGCAATGGGATTAGGTGCAGGACTATAAGAAGGAGACCACATTTGAAGGCTGCTTTTGGGAAATTAAGCCATGGTTCTTTGGGAAGGGTTATGAGATCATTTGTGGTTCTCTTTGGGGTGGAATCAGTTTTACTCATTTTCTAGCTGTCAAAGATGAGGCAGCAAATTCATGTGTTGGTGATTGCCCTGTATTTAATTGTAGCAGTATAGTAGGGTTAGCCGAATTGGTGGAAATGTTCCTTGGCTACACTCCAGACCACTGACAAAGCCCGAATCTTAACCTAGTGGCAACACTTTTTAATTAAGACAGTGCTGAGGTTTCCTTTGAAAATTCTCAGCTCTACTCAAGAAGCCTCTGTTGTTGTTGTTGTTTTTCATTTCATTCACACCTTGCTTTGACATTTCTCTTGGTGATACGAAGTGAAGGCTTTCAATACTATTGCTTGTTGGTTCTACTGTTTCTATCACTCTACCGCTGGGCAAGTGCCATTTTCAATGCTGAAAACTTCCCTGATTTTGAAAAAACTGTGGCAGGATTCATGGTCCCAATACAAGTAGAAAGGTAAAAAGTGAAGGAGCCCCTGTGGATTTTACTCTGCTAGTCATGGCTGACCGTAGGGGTGGCCAGCATGATGTCACAGAGTTACCTTCCCACCAAAGTAGTACCTATTTATCTACTCACATTTGCAGGCTTTCGAACTGCTAGGTTGACAGGAGCTGAGGCAAGGAATGGGAACTCACCCCATTGCACAGCACACAGGTCTTGAACCTGGGCTGCTGGATTTGGTTTTCTTGAATGATTTTTGTGGTCTTATGATGCCCTGTTTTTGAGCATAGACATGCCACAAGAATGCCATGTTATTTGAAAATATTATACCATAAAAATGATGATGATGAAGAAGAAGACAGATAGATGTAACAAACAGAAAATATTTCTTTTTCTCTCTTTTTCTCTCTATCTATCCATCCATCATCAATTTCTGTCTATCATCTATCTATCTATCTATCTATCTATCTATCTATCTATCTATCTATCTATCTATCTATCTATCAGAATAGAGGTAGAAGGGACCTTGGAGGACTTCTAGCCTAACCCTCTGCTCAACCAGGAGACCTGATACCATTTCAAACAAGTGACTGTCTAGTCTCTTCTTAAAAACCTCCAGTGATGGAGCACTTCTGATGGCAAGCAATTCTACTGCTTGTCATCTATCTATCTATCTATCTATCTATCTATCTATCTATCTATCTATCTATCATCATCATCATCATCATATTTATATGGCCACCCATCTCACAAGAAGTGTCTCTGGGTGGTATAGAGTAGTTTACATTAAATTTACATTAAAAAGTAGGTAGTTAAATTAGTTAGTCAAAAGGTTTCACCTAGCCACGTAATTCAACAACAACAACAACAACAACAACAACAACAACAACAACAATAATAATAATAATAATAATAATAATAATAATAATAATAATAATAATAATAGATGCTAACTTCAAAGGACCTACCAGGGAAAAATAATATTCAACCCTTCTCCAGAGCCAGAAGAAAAACTTGCTGACTTTCCAAGTCATAAATAATCATATCGGGTAAATCATCATCATCATCATCATCACCATCAAAAAGGTGCAAGGAATAGGGCTGAAGGAGTGAGTCCCTTAAGTGAGAAGTTTTAAATGAAAGGGGATGCCCTGTGAACTTAACACCTTGGCCCTTCCGCCTTTCTGTTAACAAGCCAATCTGATTGCCATTGATTTTGGTCACCTCTGGTGCTAAGAAGGTGATGGAATGCTGTCCGGCTAGATGTATTGAATCAGGTACTAAGCAAAGAGCTACATAAAGTACAATTTGGCCTCAGCTCAGTGATTATGACATTAGGGGAGAGACAAGGTCTGGGTGATACATACACACCGACATACAGAGAGACAGAGAGAGAGAGAGAGAGACCCACAAACCACGTGAACGATGAACGAGGCTGAATTGAAAAGTCTAGAAATGTCCCTCCTCTTTGGTTGGGTGTGTTTTTTTAAACATTTATTTATCTTGCTCCACTCCCCCTTCTCTCCCCCCCCCCAGCTTTTTCTTGCTTACTCTTCTGATTTCTGTTGCTAAAACGAGCCCCATTTTCCAGTTTAGTGATAGGCATTTGAGTGTAATCTAATTAATTACGTGTATTAGGCTTGCAGAGAAAATGGAATGGGGAGAGAGAGAGAGAGAGAGAGAGAGAGAGAAAGAGAGAGAGAGAGAGAGAGAGAGAGAGAACAGGCTCTTAAACGACAAGTTTTCCCTTGGGTAAAGGAGAAAGTGGATTTATCAGGGTTGAAAGAAGAGAAAAGAAGCTTGTCAAGGCTCCTTTGATGGAGAACTCCTTCCTCCTGTAGGAAGTGCAGTTATTCTCAGATACCAGACTGATTTTGGGTATATGCTTGTCTCGGGTGTTGATAAATCTTCAATGCCATAGGTTGCAGCAAAAGGCAAGACAAAACAACAACAACAACAACAAAAACGAAACAATGGATGGAAGCTAATCAAAGAGAGATCCAACCTGGAACTAAGGAGAAATTTCCTGACAGTGGAACGGTTTGCCTTCAGAAGTGTTGGGTGCTCCATCACCGAGGAGATTTTAAGAAGAGATTTGTCTGAAATGGTTTCCTGCCTGAGCAGGGGGTTGGGCTAGAAGACCTCCAAGGTCCCTTCCAGCTCTGTTTTGAGGGTAATCATTATGGAAAGATGTATCCTACCAAACAATAATCAATAAGGAAGATCTGTGCTACTTCCAGCAATTAAGGTAAAGGAGCAGTTGATCCTTTTCTAGCCTTTGAAAGAAAGCCAGTCTGTAACATTTTGATGTCATGTGCTCGACAACTGGATGCAGGTGGGTTTTTTTTATATAGCTTCCCCCCCCCACCCAAGAGATTGATTTGACTCCCAGTCTACCAGATACCATGGGATTCCCTGATGATACATGTCTGTTCTTGCTTATGAATTTTTTCCCCAACAAGATCAGCCAAACCTGGCTAGGTTTGACATTCGCTTGGTCCACAAAGAGAATTTTGAAGTACTACATTCAAAAGAATAAAGTAAATTAATTAAACCTTTCCTCTGGGTGGCAAAAATATCAGTGGAATTGCAAGAAGGATTATGCAAAGCACAAAGTGATAAACCCGGATTCATTCATATCTCATCTTCCTGTTCAATATGAACACTCAAGAGGCCTTACAGTGTAAAATTTTACAGGACTTCCACAACTTGATGCATGATAAAAATGCCTGGAATTATATCTCCATCAACTCCCTGGGAGCAATAGGTGCTTTAGACTATCTCCACTCCAGAAAATCCATCAAGGAAGACAACTGCAACACCCATCTTCCTTCCTTCCTTCCTTCCTTCCTTCCTTCCTTCCTTCCTTCCTTCCTTCCTTCCTTCCTTCCTTCCTTCCTTCCTTCCTTCCTTCTTTCCCTTCCTTTCCTTTCCTTTCTTCTTCCCTCTCTCCCTTCTTTCTTTCTTTCCTTCCTTCCTTCCTTCCTTCCTCCCTCCCTCCCCTCCCCTCCCCTCCCCTCCCCTCCCCTTCCCTTCCCTTCCCTTCCCTTCCCTTCCCTCCCCTCCCCTCCCCTCCCCTCCGCTCCCCTTCCCTTCCCTTCCCTCCCCTTCCCTTCTGTCTTATGGAGTTCTAGCTCTCCACTTTTTTTATGCACTAGGTAATGGAAGTAATGATGCCTGGGATGTGGTATTATTATTTTATGACATCTGGAAAAGGTATGACATTTTCTCAAGGGCAGCCCTATCCCCTGCCCTCCTTCGTCTTGGCAGCCAACACTAATTGACTGTGAAAGTGGAGAACTCAGTAGTTTAAGATGCTCTCCTCTCTGAACTCCAGAATGGCTCCTGGATGGAAATCAGCTGAAGCAAAACAGAAGCTCAATTGCATTGTCAAGGAATAAAGTGCCTGCCCAGACAAACTGGTAAACAGACTCAAGGGCCAAGCTCCCGCTGTGGGTAATTGTCAGATCATACAGGGGCTTGGGATAATGTCATACCACAATCTGGCTGGCAGTTGCTGCAAATTGTCCTACCCATCCCCAGAGCTTCTGGTTGGTCCACCTTATTTTAAGGTTGTTTAACATTTGCTTTCCAATTCTTCTTGCTGGTAGGGTTTAGGTTATTTCCTTTTTGCCAGCAATTCATATTACTCTTGCAGGTCTCTCCGGTGCCTCTTTGTATCCTTCCAAGTTTCCTTGGCTGCTCACATTTTCCAACGTTGTGTTTCCCAACCTCGGAATCTCCCAGATCACATCCAAGAAAGCCAGAGGAGGGAGGGAGAGGGAGAGGGCGAGAGAGAAGAATATAGACTCTTGGAAATTGAAGATGTGTACCTTGGCTCTTATTTATTAGTGATTCCATTAAAATGACATATCCCTGTAGCCTTGATACTCTCATTTTAGTTTAATTAGTTTAGTACTAATCTCTGGCATCAGATTAGAGCAGTTTTAGCTAATTGTTTATCTGATGCCACAGAAGCATGCTCCTATTCTTGTTCTGCAATATGTTGCAAACTTCCATTTTTTGGGAATTTCTATCATACCAAACCTGAAGAAGCCTTTGGAGAGAAATTGACTTGATGCCCTTTCTCAGAGATGATTTGAAACACGAGAAGCCAGAGATATTGGCCTAAGAAGTGTGTCCCTCGCTATCCTAGACAGTCAACAGGTTAATAAATGGTCCAGAAGCATCACCACATCTTTCATTTAATCTACAACGATCACATAAAGCTAAAAACGACACAGAAGAAAGTTTGACCAAGCACCTGAAGGATGCAAGGGAACATTGGAAAGAGGGAGAAAGGTTTTACAATATCGGAAGACGGCACGATCTTCACGTTGCTTCTTTCTCCTTTGATTAGCCTCCTTCCCAGGCAAGACAGCAGGGAAAAAAAAAGATGGCTTAAACCTAGGCCAAGGAAAGCCACATTTCTGGAGAGGCAAAACAAGGACAATCAGCCAGGAGTGAAGGTTTCCCTTCCGAAGAGGTGATTTTGTTTTGTTGTGCTTTGTTTTATCACAATGACCTTTCCAGAGACAAGATGAAGGCAGCCTCAGGTGAAAACAAAATAGACACATTTCATCTGCAGTTAGCCCGAGTGACCTCTGAACCTGTGTTTTTTCCCCCCCCCTCTGAACCGGTTTCCATGCACCATTTCTCCTCCTCCTCCTCCTCCTCCTCCTCCAAATAAGAGAGCTTCCGTTTTTTGAGAACAGAACGCCGACTCTGCTTTCAAAGAAGACTCCTCTTTGTTTAATGGCGACTTCCCTGCAATTATGAGCAAAGTCACTCTTCCCGGTTCCTCCTTTCAGCTGAACCAAACTAAACCAGCTCCTTGGGGGCAAAAAGGGATCATCTCTCGGGCCTCTTCTTGAAGAGGCTCGGTTTTATAAATTCCTATCGGCTGTCGTTTTTGTCCGTGCAGGTGTCTGTTTGTGGATCTACACCCCCTATTATCATCTCATCCCTTTTTCCCGAGCTATCTCTAACACAGGAGTTGGGGGGGGGGTTGGAGCACAAGCAAACACAAAAAGAGAGATTTCTGAGAGAGCAGGAGATTGGGGAAGGGTCAGACGAAAGGGTAATTATTGTTAAATGTCAGGTTAACATGGTAGGCTTCAACTCATCCAACTGAGGACAGATTAGTCCAGATGGAGACATTTTCCACACGGTTCTGTCTAGCCAATCAGAGGCAGCTGGGATTAGCCAAATACCTTCTCTCATATTCTTGTTCATAGAAAGGTCACTCTCTGCTCAGTTCTTCCCTTTTAAGATCTTTCTTTCTTTCTTTCTTTCTTTCTTTCTTTCTTTCTTTCTTTCTTTCTTTCTTTCTTTCTTTCTTTCTCTTTCTTTCTTTCTCTTTCTTTCTTTCTTTCTTTCTTTCTTTCTTTCATTCTTTCTTTCTTTCTTTCTTTCTTTCTTTCTTTCTTTCTTTCTTTCTCTGTCTCCCTCTCCTTTTGGTCTTTCTCTTTCTTTTCTCTTTCTCCTTTTTTCTCTTTCCTTCTTTCTTTCCTTTTCTCCTTTTCTCTCTTTGTATCTCTTTCTTTCCATTCTTTCTCCCCTTTTCTTTCCTTTTCTCTCTTTTTTTCTGTCCCTCTCTCCTTTCTTTCTTTCTTTCTTTCTTTCTTTCTTTCTTTCTTTCTTTCTTTCTTTCTTTCTTTCTGTCTCCCTCTCCTTTTTGTCTTTCTCTTTCTTTTCTCTTTCTCCTTTTTCTCTTTCCTTCTTTCTTTTCTTTTCTCCTTTTCTCTCTTTGTATCTCTTTCTTTCCATTCTTTCTCCCCTTTTCTTTCCTTTTTTCTCTGTTTTCTGTCCCCCTCTTCTTTCTTTCTTTCTTTCTTTCTTTCTTTCTTTCTTTCTTTCTTTCTTTCTTTCTTTATTTATTTATTTATTTATTTATTTCCCAGGTGTAGAGCTCTTTTATATGCAAGTTAAATATTCAACACTGAAATTATTCATTTTGTGCGAAAGCATCAACTTCATTTTTGTCAGCAGTATTTTAATCCTTTGTTTTGAGGGGGAAAAAATACCTAGACATGCATGCCATTTTTCCCTAGTCAAATGTCATTTTCCTACACACACCCCCACCGGCCCCCAAAGAAGTCTTCATTGAGTTAGCTGGAGACACAACAGTTTTGTGCTACATTAAAGGAAAATTCTAAATTCTCATGTCAAGCTATTGTTCCTTGGTGAAATGATTTTCTCCTTTCTATTGTTTTGTGACTCTTTAGGAAGAAGAGAAAAATCGTCAATTTGAAGATTCCTTTTTTATATATGCATCCATTCAAAAATTACTGCTTCTGTTCCGTATGTGCTCTTTTAAAGGAAAGCAAACAAACAAACAGCTTGACTTAAAACAATAAGAATGAAAAAGTTTTTAAGGAAGGGGGGGAGAGAATAAGGAACCCTTTAAGTCAGCCCTGGAGTGCTATAAAAACTAATCGGTTTTTATATACAGCTCTTTTTCCCAGACAGCTTAAATAAGTGCACACATAAAATCCAGCGATAAAATGAACAGGAGTGAAAGAAAAATCACATTGGAAAGACCATCCGCCAAGATCACTCTTTTCAAAAGCCCTAAACGTTTTCCAGAGTTCTCAATTATTATGGGCAGAAAAAAAAAGAACTTCATTTCTTTCTTCAGGATTCACCCTCCACACACCAAGAACAAAAAACCTACAATCACAAAACAACTCTCGAAATGTCGTATGCGATGAGGACTGGAATAGAGTGAACAGAGGTCCTCGGCACCTTCCAGATTCTCAAGTTTATGCCTACATTTTTGAGATCTTGGGTATGTCTAGTCCAGGGTAGACAACCTTGGCTCTTTGATGACTCGTGGACTTCTACTCCCAGAATTCCTGAGCCAGCATGGCTCATCTTGGAAACCTCTCCCTTTTCCCTCAGCGTGACTGGCTCAGGAATTCTGGGAGTTGAAGTCCACAAGTCATAAAGTGGCCTAGGCCAGGGGTAGGCAACCTTGGCTCTTTGATGACTGGTGGACTTCAACTCCCAGAATTCCTGAGCCAGCTTGGATCATCTTGGAAACCTCTCCCTTTCCCCTCAGCATGGCTGGCTCAGGAATTCTGGGAGTTGAAGTCCACCAGTCATCAAAGAGCCAAGGTTGCCTACCCCTGGTCTAGTCTAATGAAAAGAAGGACTAGGGGAGACCTGATAACTGTGTTGCAGTATTTGAGAGGGTCTCCTGCTTGAGCAGGGGATTGGATTAGAAGACCTCTAAGGCAGGGGTCCCCAAGCTTGGTAACTTTAAGACCTGTGGACTTCAACTCCCAGAATTCCTGAGCCAGCCATGCTGGCTGGGGAATTCTGGGAGTTGAAGTCCACAGGTCTTAAAGTTGCCAAGGTTGGGGACCCCTGCTCTAAGGTCCTTCCAACTCTATTATTCCATGTTCTATGTTCAGATTCTCTTTCTCAACTCTTCTCAACTGATTTTTTTTGGGAAAAAGCAGAATTCTTGAAGAGTAGTATAAAGCAGGCCTAGAAGGTGAGGGGGAAGAGAATTAGTTCTATGCCGATTGCAATTTGAAATCATCATTTCTAAATTATTACCCAACATTCAGCTCATCTTTATGCTTTGCTTTTCTCTGAAGCTTGCACACCATTTTTCCAGTAACACAGAGAACAAACCTCCTCTTCAAAGAATCCATATCTACAAAAATGAATATAAGAATGGGTAAAATGTGGATAATCTACCTAGACAAGTTGCTAGGCTGGTGGAAATACGTTAGCAATAGTAATAGCAATAGCACTTAGACTTATATACCACTTGATGGTGCTTTACAGCACTCTTTAAGTAGCTTACAGATGTCAGCATCTTCCCCCCAACCATCTGGGTCCTCATTTTATCAATCTTGGGAGGAAGGCTGAGTCAACCTTGAGCTAACAGAGGCATAGAATCAAAAGCACGTGAAGTGTTAGTACTGATTTATAAAATCTTAGTAAGGCCGAGATCCAGTTTTGCTTACCACATTACAAAAAAGACATTGAGACTTTGGAAAAAGTGCAAAGAAGACCAACTAAGATAATTAAAGGCCTGGAAACTAAAACACATGAAGGACAGTTGCAGGATTTCAGTATGGCTAGTCTAGAGAAAAAAAGGACTAGGTGTGTGTGGGGGGGAACATGATAGCAGTATTCTGATATTTGAGAGGCTGCCACAAAGAAGAGTGAGTCAACTTATTTACCAAAGCACCAGAGGGCAGGACAAGAAACAATGGATGGAAACAACTCAAGGAGAGAAGCAACCTAGAACTAAGGAGAAACTTTTTGACAATAGGAACAATCAAATAGTGGAATGGCTTGCCTTCAGAAATTATGGGTGTTCCATCACTGGAAGCTTTTAAGAAGACAATAATTATTTTAGCTGCATCTTTGCCATTTGGGAGTGACTGACCCAAAGACACTCAGACAGCTTATGTTATGTTACTTTACATTATGTTATGTTACATTATGTTGTTGTGTTATGTTGTTGTGTTACTTAAGGCAAGACTAGGAATCACAGTCTACGGGTTTCTAGCCTGGCGTCTTAACCACAGCACCAAAGCCAGCTCTCTTTGTAGAGTTTGGCAGCGTGTCAATCAATCAGTCAATCAAATCACTTGGCCACATTGCTTCTACCAGCCACAGAGATCATGCTGAGTCACATGGTTGAATAATTGACACTGTTACATTTGGGTATCTTCTTCTTTGCTCAGCTTTACTCAACATCACCACTAAAGCATTCTGGGGTCAATTCTCAGAAGGAAAATTATGGGTGATTATAACAGCAATTAAATAACACAAGAACACAACACAATAACATAACATAGCACAGCATAGCACAGAACAGCACAGCACAGCACAATATAACATAACATATAGAGACATAACACAAGAAACATAACTCCACCATAACATAATATCAATCAGCTATTCAAACAACCCTGGGGGGTGAGTTATTACCCCCTGTAGATAGGGCCCGCAACTTGGGAGTCCTCCTAGACTCACAGCTTTCTTTAGAAGATCATATAGTAACTGTGACTAGGGGGGCCTTCGCCCAGGTTCACCTGGTGCACCAGTTGCGGCCCTATCTAGACCGGGATGCCTTGCGTACAGTCACTCATGCACTCGTGACCTCTCGGTTAGACTACTGCAACGCTCTCTACATGGGGCTGCCCTTGAGGACCACTCGGAGGCTCCAACTGGTGCAGAATGCAGCCGCGAGAGTCGTGTTGGGGGGTCTCCCGATACTCCCATGTTACACCTCTGCTCCGTGAGCTGCATTGGCTTCCAGTTGCCTTCCGGGTGAGATTCAAGGTGCTGGTAATGACCTTTAAAGCCCGACATGGCATGGGTCCGGAGTACCTTAGGGAGCACCTGCGGCCGGCATCAACTTCCCTCCGCCCAGTGCGCTCCCACAGAGAGGGCCTCCTCAGGGTGCCACCGGTCAGAGAGTGCCGACTGGTGACCCCCAGGGGGAGGGCGTTCTCTGTGGGTGCGCCGGATCTGTGGAACCGTTTACCGGTTGAGCTCCAGATGGCTCCCGACCTTCGCTCCTTCCGACATGATCTAAAGACCTATTTGTTTGAACAAGCTGGCCTGGTCTGATGGGTTTGGGTTTTAATTATTGTTTTAATGTAATTTATTTGTTGTATTTGGGCATTATGGTTTAATCTCTTCTTAATATTTGTATTTCGGTATTTTAGTATTTATTGCCCTGTTCACCGCCCTGAGTCCTTCGGGAGAAGGGCGGTATACAAATTAAATAAAATAAATAAATAAATAAATAAATAAAATTTTCCTCTTTCAGTTAATGTATTTTGTAAAGAAGAACCTCCCTCCCTGAAGGCTGTAGCACCTTCTCTTTTTTCTGATTTCATCTAACTTTAAAGAAAAATGTCTACAGACGTTCTCAGTCATCTAGGTCGTAGCTATCCCAAAGGTGTTTTCTCACGAGGCAACTGGACTCTTTGAAGGCATTTCACTTCTCATCCAAGAAGCTCCTTTAGCTCTTTGGTTTCAAGAGAAATGTTTGTTTGTTTCCATGAGATTGGCTGGTTATTAAATGTTGCATTTATTAAATCAACTGGGCCATAAATTGTTGTTATATTTAGTCAAATAACTTTGTAGCTTGGGAGGTTTGGGAAAATAAGCAAAACTTAGTTGTCCCTGTTGGACTTTATTTTCGTAACCCCATACAATATCCTCCCCGTGACTTTTGATAATTCCTTTCTCCTAATTTACAGATCCTCTACATTGCTATATATGTTTTCCTTCCCAAGTAAACATTCCACAAAACAAAACAAGATATGAAAGGGCCAAGCCTGCCCTCCACACGAACCCATTTCATGATTACATATTAAATTACATTTCTAATTTATTTGTTTTCATTTAAGTAGGCTGGTTGAATGCTAGTAAAAAAAAAGGCAAAATACAACTTACTTAAAAGATTAGCAATCCTCGCTGTTTTCTCCTTTTTTTTAGTTGTTATTGAACAGCAAAAGTACAATACAGCAGATCTCCTGCAAAACCTTTCATAAGCCATATTATCTGCATTTTAATGCTTGGACTGTCATTTTCTTTTCCCCTTTCTCTATTATATACTCCTTTCAGTGTGTCAACATTATTTCTTCTTCCATTTCTTAGATTGAATGATAACAACGCATTTAAAAAAATATAAACAAAACAAAACTTTTTAATTCCACCTGTCTAATGCTGAAAATATCTGGCAACATAAATAACGGAATTTTCATGCTTTGCTTAACTGTGAACAGTTCTGGAGAAACTTTCTGGGAAGATGATTGTACAATGGAATAAAGAATAACACAGTTCATAGGGACCTTGGAGGTCTTCTAGTCCAACCCATTGCTCAAACTGGAGACCCTATACGATCCTGGGCAAATGGCTGCCCAGTGTCGTCTTAAAAACCTGCTGTGACACCATACTAAAGCTTAATTTTCCCCAGCCTTTGATTCATTTAATAAATATGTCTTTGGGGAATCTTTCTTCAGTTGGCGAACCTCATCAATGAAGTACTCTCCAATCTCTACATTTCAGAAAAACTGGAATAGAAGAAGGGGATTCAGAATGATCAGAGTTTATAAAGTAAGATTAATGAAGAGAGATTAAAGAAATTGGCTGTGTTTAGCCTTGATAAAAGATGACTGAGAGCGGATGTGATTGTGCTCTTTGATAACTGAAATTATATCACCAAGAAGAAGATCAGAATTGATAAATATTGTTTGAGAATGCAGGACATAAACTAAGTCATTTAAGTAACGTATTTCTATTGAGTGTTAGGAGAGAAAAAAGGAATCTTTCTGATAATAAGTGTATTATTCACCTTTTGAGTCAGATGTATTCAGGTGCAAACTGGACAGACTGAACTGCTTTAATTTGCATTACACCAATCCATATTTTATACGGTCTCTTCCACATCTATCTATGAATTTCAAAATCTTGTGTATATAAAATATAAATATTGAGAAGAAGAATCCTACCCTCACTAATTCCTAGGTTTCAGGAGATTTGTTGATTTGGGAAAATGTAGGATATTACACTGATATTTCAGCGTTCCTCTATACGACATATTTAGGATTATGGATGAATCAAGGGACTGTCATCATGCTAGCTAGATACTCTACTTTTGGGGGAACAGCCCTCTCATTTTACTTTCAATAGAAAGAATGAAAACTGTCTTATTATTTTCACCTATGATCTCTGGATGGAGGTCTGTGAGAAATGATCATAATTTGTTTTCTCTTTAGGGAGAGGATATGAACACCTTCAATCACTGTTGATAGGTATCTTTGACCATCATGCTTCTCAAGGAAAGAAGCAGGGAACTCCCATTCTTTTAACCAAAGCCAGTATCATAAACCTTGTAATTTTCTGCTGTCATGCTCAGGCAATTTCAACACATTTAAATTAGAAAGAACTGTGCTAATTTTGCTTCCTAGCCAGGGTAATTGTTGTAAGATATAATTATCTCTCTTCGTCTTTTGAGATGGAAAGAGAAACTTGGGAGGTTGGGGTCTGAGAAAGGAAGGAAGGAAGGAAGGAAGGAAGGAAGGAAGGAAGGAAGGAAGGAAGGAAGGAAGGAAGGAAGATTTTATTATCAAGGAAATTCAAAACCCTATTTTCAAAAAAAATATTTCCCATATTTCATTAAAGGATATTCTCTCTTCTGAAAACTATACAAGAAGTTTGTTTTTCCTTTGCTGAAGAAGAGGGTGCTAGCTAGACTGATTTATTTTATGTAAACAATTTATAGGGTTGCCTGGCTTACAAAGATTACTCTAGGTTCATTTCTATTCTAAAGCTCCTGATTCCATTCTGAAAGTGTTTTTTTTAACAAATGTTTAAGGTATCCTTTTTATCATGCTTACTTTTTAAAATTTTTGTTTTGATTTACTTTATTTATAGACCGCCTGGGAGCCTGAGTGATATCCCCCAAGGTTGAAGCACCAAAACCACAGTTAAAGCAAAATGATTATATATATATATATATATATATATATATATATATATATATATGTGTGTAAATTACTAACAAAGAATTAAAGGGAAACTGAAATGCATTTCTGACTCATTAGTCGTCATCAGCCAGCCATACCCTTCCCTCCTTCACCTCTTATATATATATATATATATATATATATATATATATATATATATATATATATATATATATATATATATATATATATATATATATATATATATATATATGTTTTCTGAGGTTTTCGCGGGTGCCTGTATGTGGATCCTTGGTTTTTCGGGTTTTTCCCCGCGTAGAATTAAAGGTGTAGGCGCAACGTTTCGACGGAATCCCATCCGTCATCATCAGGCTTCTGCTTCCTACTTCTGGGAGAAGCATGTGGCTCTTGCTCTTTGTTCCTCTTTTTTAAACTGCCAGAGGGGGTGTGTTCTGTGGAGGTGTGCTCTGATTGGGTAGGGGACCAAGTGTGTTCTGATTGGGTGGGAGTGTGTTTTGAATGGTGGGGGTGTTCTGAGTATACGAAATCCCATGCACCACCTGCCCCACCACATACATCGGACAGACCAACAGAAGAATAAGTGCACGCATTGAAGAGCACAAAAACTCACTCAGAAAGGGAGAACAAACTTCATCCCTGGTCCAACACTTTGAAGCCACGGGACATGAAATTGATTTTAAAAAAACCAAAACTATCGCCAAAATTGAACATTTTAACAACAGAATAATCAGAGAAGCCATTGAGATAGAAAAACGCCCCCACAGCATGAATAAACGAGATGATACCTCTCGTCTACCAGCCATTTGGAAACCCGCCTTGATTGACAGACGAAGCCCAACCACCAAGAATGATACCAGACCCAAACTCATGATAACATCACATGACATCACCACCACACAACCATTCAAAAAGCAAATCCGAACCCACAACGATAAAGACACACAACCACAAAACAGAAACCTAACTACAGCTGCAACATCAGCCACTTTAAACCCCTCCAAACCACACAATAAGCAAACTGACACCCACTATAAAAACATGGCACCACCACAAACACGAAGCCGAACAAAAGCAGCACAACTCACCAGCTCAGTTCTGGAGCTGGCAGCTGAGACCAGCCCATCCACTCAGAACACACCCCCACCCAATCAGAACACCCCCACCATTCAAAACACACTCCCACCCAATCAGAACACACTTGGTCCCCTACCCAATCAGAGCACACCTCCACAGAACACACCCCCTCTGGCAGTTTAAAAAAGAGGAACAAAGAGCAAGAGCCACATGCTTCTCCCAGAAGTAGGAAGCAGAAGCCTGATGATGACGGATGGGATTCCGTCGAAACGTTGCGTCTACACCTTTAATTCTACGCGGGGAAAAACCCGAAAAACCAAGGATCCATATATATATATATATATATATATATATATATATATATATATATATATATATATATATATATATATATATATATATAATATATATTATTTATCTGCCACGAAGAATCTCCACTCTGTTAAGGAGGGACCAAAGTCAAGAGGGTAATAAAGTTGTAACACTTTGTGAAATGCACTCTTTGTGTATCCTTAAAATCTACAGCTTGGAAGATGTGAATTCAAATACAACTTTTTTTCTCCTGGGCTGAGCATCACCAGTGTGCTTAAGAACTTGAGTTCCAATCCAGAGGGGTCATACTGCTAGGAAAGAGATTTTAATGTGTTCTATAGGGAACTCTGTGCTGCATAATTTATTAATTCTAAGTTATGATATCCGACAGAAAAATCCAAATAGCAACAAAGAAAAAAATGAGATGCATTCCCAAGAAATACTGGCTACAATGACTTACATGTGCGACCACCAACGATGTCCATCCAAAAATCATATTTACTACCCTCTGTCTTGGGGTTTTCCAGTGTCCCTGATAAGAGGTGAAGGAGGGAAGGAAGTTACTGAAATACATGATTATTCCCTGGAGTGCCTGACCTGATTCACTTGAGAGATAAGAATTGAAAAAACTTCTATTTTTCTTCTATTTTTCAGTCTATTAACTTTGGAGACTCCCTTCACTTCCAAATCTCCATACTAAATTGTTCATAATCTCATGATCTGAAAATATGAAAAAAAGAATGAAATTCTCCACTGGTGGGAATAAACAGATAGTTGGGTCTGTCTTTTGACCGTGTTAGTTTCACAAGTCTTTCTTTGCAAGAGTCATTGAAGCATTTACTGCATTTTCTTGTAACATCACCTGAAAAAAAATGTTGTATATATCTTTAATCCCAAAACAATGTCACTAAATTTGGAGAATTTGGCATACTGTTAGAAATGTGTTGGTTTTTAAGATGCTGCAAGACCCTTTTACTATTTTGTTTTCTAACACTCTTGAAATAAGAACTGGGAGGTTTTTCATTTTGTATACACCAGGTCCCCATTCATAGATTTACATGAACTCAGAAATTACGGGATTGGTAACATAAACTCTATTATTCCAGACAAATCCACACTACAGTAAATTCAGTAAATTCCACCTAGCTTAGCTTCTAGCTTGGCATTGTAGTAAGAGCATCATGCAGAAATACAAAATCTTATTACCTTTGCAACAGTTTACAGGACTTCTGCCTAATTCTTTCCATGTCATAATTCTTGCTCTGAAGGTGAAAGAGGAATCATGTTTAAGCTGCAAAAGTGTCAGTACAATTCTGTAATTTTGTCAGTCCCATGAAAAGGTGCAATTTAAAGTAAAAGCATAGATTTGTCTTTGAGGAACTATCATAGAATCATGCATCATAAATTTGGATGGATGAATTATTCTATCAAATTGGGCCACCTGAGAATTTCAGGAAGCTTGACAAAAGTAACACTTTCAGTGGAAAAAAAAAGGAAAAAGAACAAGGATTTTTGTTACCACCAAAATGAAATGGTGTCCTGGGATTTGTAGGAGTTTGTAATCTAAATAAAATTCTTTAAGTAATTTGAGGGAGGAGAAAAGCCATTTTCTTTTTGAACCAACCAACCTTCCTTCCTTCCTTCCTTCCTTCCTTCCTTCCTTCCTTCCTTTCCCCCATCAGTGTACTTATGGGAACATAATTTTTCTACTGCTCATTTTTTTAGTGCTAATTAATGAATAGTTAGTTGATCGATCAATGGTCAGGAGACTCTGCAATGTTTTCCACAGCAGCCAACCATCTTGGGAAGTCAAGACATAGGACAAGATATTATGGATATTATGGCACATGTTGGTTGATAAACTGCACTTTCTCCAAGAATTTGATTAATCCGCTTTTAAAGCCATCTCAGTAAGGGCCCTCCTGTGGCAGTAAATTGTATATATTATTTATTATCAAAATTTATATCTGGTCTTCCAAGTTCTCAAAGCAGGCAGTAAACCAGAAGCATACACAGTGGCAACAAGGAATACAGTAGAAAATTATGAGAATTTGATTTTTAAAAAGGCAGCTGATGAAATGTCAAAGCCACTCATAGAAAACACATTCATATTTCAAAATGAAAAGAAAGGCAGTTTAGTGGCATTAATGACATGGGATCTGAACAATATCTCTCTCTCTCTCTCTCTCTCTCTCTCTCTCTCTCTCTCTCTCTCTCTCTCTCTCCCTGTTTTGGATATGTCGGCTTGTTTCACTGGATAAAAAGAGAAAGTAAGATTTCAATATCTCAATGACTTTTGTTAAGTTTTTCATCTACTCTGCAAACCACATCCAATCATTTCCCCATGAATGAAAAGCTTTGCTGATCCTTGCAGTAATTCTACATAATTAAAAAAAATGGGGAAAGACAGCAACTGATCTATTTATACTGGAAAACTAGACAAGGAATCCAGGTAACTTTTTTTGGGGGGGAGGGGGCAGCCCTTGAAAATTCACAAAACTGAGCTGCCTCATAGCAACAACCTGATTTCTTATTGATTTTCTATTGGAAATGAAATAACTTGGATGCATTCAGCACCGGTACACTTAACCTGACTATAAACAAGTTCCCTGCTTCGAAAAAGGAAGGGGGAAAAATCAGAAATAGGAAAAATACAAAAAAGAAAGACACATTGTCCTGCCAACAGCAATTTCAACTTGGAGAGAGAAAAAATTCTAAAGCAAATGCTCCGCATCAAATTGAATATGAAGTCAAGAACAAAGTGGGGAGAATGCAGGATCATTGCTTTGCCAGCATTAACACAAGATCCCTAGAAGAGTAACTAGCCATTTGCTGTGAAATCTGAATTGAAGAACTACCTAATTTACAAAAGAATCCAAATGAGGGGAACTTTATTTATATCAGTGATTTGTCCCATCATTATTCTACATCCGTGTTCTGTTCTAAGTGTAACAATTAGCTGGTAGGAAGGTAAGCCTTGCTACCTTTGGTAGAAAAAGATCCAGTTTGGGATGATTTCAGCAAATGAGATAACAAAATGCTGAGCTCACATATGTTAGAGTGGACATCCAATCTCCTCAAAACATGGGTAGCCCATCTTGCTCAAGCACCCAATCTATCTCTCCTCTGGCAGACTCCTTGAATACTAAGATTAAATTCTTCCAAAACAGAAGATATCAGTTGGACAAGGATTTATAGACTGTTACAGAGAATGTACCCAGAATCCTGAAATTTCACTTTGCACAAATATGTAGGATGCATTCTTACCTAGACCCACGAGAAGCTGATGCGGAGAGCCTCTCCTGCCACAAACCTTGATGAGACTCACTGGCACAAGTTCAGAAGTCCCAATTCTCTTATTCTTTTATTTTCTAAATGCTTCTATTCTCATAGTCAAGCTGGAACTGGGGAACAAATGGCCTTTGGAAATCCACCAGAGTTTGTGGGCTGAAAAATTGAATGGGCCTTTTTTTTTGACAAGTTACTAAAGGAATTGGAAGTCTCCAGTTATTTCTCAAGGGCAGAATTCTATTTAGTGGGTATTAGTAGCACCATTACTGGAGAAAGATGGGGGGTGGGGGGAGGAGCTCTTTTGGAAGAGTTTCCTCTAGAAGTCTTTTGAACAAAAGAATGGGAAGGGACATAGGAGAGATGATTATGCAATGAAAGCCCATAATACCTTGGGGCATATTGTCATTAAATATGCCCCCTGATTTAAACTGGATTCCTGCACTGAGCAAGGATGACTGAATATAATGCCTTGAACGAACCCTTCCAACTTTATGATAAGTACAAGAACACTATCATCCATCCGTGCAAATTTCATCAAAAGGCTCTTCCCCTTGGGAAAAATAAGTGAAAGCAAATGTTCCTTCATCCAATTGCACAAGAACAAATATGTAGGAGACATTTTCCACGTGTCACAATTTTAAAAACTAAGTGATCTTACCTGCATATTAGTTCAGGAATTACAAGGCAGGTCATCTGGCTTAAAAATACAGACCAACTACTATTTCTTCCTCCCAAGTTTAAATAGTTGTTCAGCCCACTCAAATAAAAGCAGACATGAAGTTTCTTATAGTTGCCCAGCCAGGCCAAGTGTGAACAGACAGATTGGGGTAGGGGGAAGCAACAGGTACCTAAACGAAGTGCAATTTTTTTGCAGTAAGGGATTCACGTTATTTTATTCCTTCAGGTTAAAAAAAAAAGTCTACAAAACACTCAACCCAAATGCAGAATAACAGACCTCAGTATTTTATCTATTCAGACACCTTAAGTAAACATAAAGGTAAAGGTTCCCCCGCACATGTGTGCTAGTCGTTTCCAACTCTAGGGGCTGGTGCTCATCTCCGTTTCAAAGCTGAAGAGTCGGCGCTTGTCTGAGGACGTCTCCGTGGTCATGTGGTCGGCATGACTAGACGCCAAAGGCGCATGGAACGCTGTTACCTTCCCACCGTAGTGGTCCCTATTTTTCTACTTGCATTTTTTAATGTGCTTTCGAACTGCTAGGTTGGCAGAAGCTGGGACGAGTAACAGGCGCTCACTCTGCTACGTGGCACTCGGGATTCGACCCGCCAAACTGCCGATCTTCTGATTGACAAGCTCAGCGTCCTAACCCACTGAGCCACCGCGTCCCTTACTCAGACACCTTACTTATTGCAAAATAAATAAATAAATAAATAAATAAATAAATAAATAAATAAATAAATAAATAAATAAATAAATAAATAAAATAAAACCCTGAAAGTAAAAGACATATTAAAAAAATAAAATAATAAAGTACAATTAGTACAATTAGAGATCCTGTTTGGTGTAGTGGTTAAGATATCAGGATTAAAACCAGGAGACTGTGAATAATTGCCATCTCACCTTAGATGTCCTTGGGCTGGGCACTTTCTCTGAGCCCTAGAAAGAAAGCAATGGCAAACCACTTCTAAAAAAAAAACAAATTGCCAAGAAAACTGCAGGGATTTATCCAGGCAGTTTCTGAGAATTGCACAGAGCTGAACAGAAGGAAAAAAAATAAGTAAAATACAAATATGGAAATATGGGATCATCTAAAATATCATGGAAATTACAATTTTTCAACCTAGTGTTAGTAACATACAAAGTTATGAAATGCTGACTGCCACTTATTAAAGGAAAAAGTAAAAACTGGTTTTTTAAGTTTTAAACTAAGAACACGACTCAGGCCCCTTCTTAAGATATACAAAACATTGGGTCATGCATAGAGCAAGCAAAGTGGGACTGGATTTGAATGTGTTATAACAAAAAAATGTATCTTCATGTACTGGAATTAAGGAAGGATCTGGCTGCAGTGACACTTCTCTGCAGGATCCTCTAAATTGCATAAACTAGTTACAGCTAAAATGAACCAGCCACTTTCTTCTCTGGAACACAGCCCTGTGCACAAAGCTATTTTTCCAAGAGATTGGATAGTCATTTGTCTGAAATAGGTTTCCTGCTTGAGCAGGGGGTTGGACTAGAAGACCTCCAAGGTTCCCTTCCAACTCTGTTATTCTGTTCTATTCTGGTTCCTTTGCTGAATATGAGAGATTCCTCTCTGGATTAAAAAGTCTATTTGTAGGCTATTATTTCTCTGGTTATTATTTTAAAAAAAATTCTGTGTCTGATTTTAAATGGACTTTGGAAAGTGTTTTATTCTGCATTTTATTCTATCCAGGACTAATTCCAGAATCCCAACCTCATCTTGCTGCCTTTCTAGAGAGAGACTAGTGCCACATTCAAGGCCGGTTTTCTTTCTGTCACAGCCAAGGTTTTGGTACCGAGTCATCAAGTGTTTAGTAATCAAGCGGAGTCTACGCTTGAGTGAGCAAAGATCGTTAATGAAGACTTTCCAAATCACAGGGAATAACCATTGCATTCTATTCCCTATTGGTCATATCTACCACCCTGAGTATTAGCGTCCAATTCTGGGCATTGCATTTAAGAAAGAGTCAGATGAACTGGAACAAGTTTAGAGGAGCAAAATAAGGATTATATTAGCCTAGTGGAAATTAAATCCCAAGAAGAGACGGGGGACTGGATTTCTTCAGCCCCGAGGGAATGTTGAGGAGAGGCTATGACAGCATTCTTCAAAGACCAAAAATAGGTATCTCAAAGATAAGGATGTGCCACCTCAACAGTCATGAAAAAAGTACAGGTAGATATAGGAAGACCAAGTTGGCTTGGAGCTCCAAAGAAGTGTGGGGGGATGGAAACCTTCATGTTGGAGGTGGTTTAAAGATTAATATCAGATCCTACCTCCCTCCCTCCTCATCTTTTGGCTCTTGCATTTTGTATTTAATATTTTTTTAGCATTCTATTTATGGAGTTTTATTATTTTTTTAATATTGTAAGCCACCTGGAGTTACCCGGTGGTAAAATGAGTGCCCAATCAATTTGATACATTGATTGGCCTTGGAGTCCTAAGTAGATGATCAGTTGACTAGGAGCCAGCAGTGAGCAGCAGCCGCCAAAAAGGCTAATACAATCCTGGGTTGTATAAACAGAGGCATAGAATCAAGATCACGGGAAGTATTATTACCGCTTTATAAAACCCTAGTAAGACCACACCTGAAATACTGCAACCAATTTTGGTCTCCATATCACAAAAAAGATGTTGAGAGTCTGAAAAAAATTCAGAGAAGAGCAACTAACATGATCAGAGGCCTGGAGACTAAAACATATGAAGAAGGGCTGCAGAAATTGGGTTCGGTAGTCTAAAGAAAAGAAGAAATAACAATAACAATAAATTTGGAAGGGACCTTGGAGGTCATCTAGTACAACCCCCTGCTCATGAAGGAAACCCAATACCATTTCAGACAAATGGCTGTCCAGTCTCTTCTTAAAAACTTCCAGTTTGGGAGCATTCACAGCTTCTGGAGGCAAGTTGTTCCACTGACTGTTCTTATCTGAAATAGTATAGGTTCACCTGCTTGATCAGGGGACTAGACTAGAAGACCTCCAAGGTCCCTTCCAGCTTTATTCTATTCTAAAAATAAATAATCTATATCAGGAAAAGTTTCCTTACCACAGAATTAATTTGAGAGCAGAACGAATGAATGACCTTAAATAGATCATGAACTCCCCTTTAACTGAATGAGTTTGAGCAATTGCAAATGGCAGCTTCACTTGGTACAACTTACATCCTGTGACAATATCTTTAATATTATTAAGGAAGAACATCTGCCTATCTCACGTCCTTGGGAAGGACTCAATAAATAGACAAAAATGCTAAATCGAGTAAGAACATCTGGCTGGCTGGCTGGCCAACCATAATAATAGTAATACTTCTCAATGACTCAATGACCTTTGAAAACCTTGGTATTTCAAACAGGAAGGTCCCTTAATAGCAAGGGATTTATGATTACTTGTCAAGCCCAATGAAAGTGGCCACAGGGTGCTTCAGCTATTGAGAGGTGAACTTGCAAGCTAGGAAGAACTCAAATATACCTATATTCAAAGTTATCATCAACAGTCTTAAAACTGATTACAGCAATAACAAACTTTTCATAGCCCTGTTTGAATTAGACTCAACCTAACAGGGAGCTGTCTCTAGCTATCAGGATAAACTCTTTGCGGTTATAACAAATATCATAACAGTATTTCTTTAATTCTTATGTAAAAATTGCAGGACATCACTGGAGGTGTTATGGATTCAACATAGCCAGATTAAAATAGAAATATTAAGCTGATAGGCTTTGTAGGACTGCAGAAAGCATAATTGTCATGGGTAACTTCAACAAGCTGGGATGACATCCAAATCATAACACGCAGATAATGGCAAATTGTGTCACTATCCTCCGAAGTGGTGATGACCTCCAAGTTTGATAGTTATTTTTTTAAAAAAGTGATCAACTTTGTAGAGGACTAAGCAATTAGTAGCTATTGGTTTCTGTGATGTTTTACTACCATCTGAATCAAGGCAGCAGACCTTAAATGCCAAGTACTTAGCAGAAACAGCAGAACCTCTGGTCAAGTTGGTGAATTTCATGCTGGTAGACACCAGAATGATGAACCAGTTAGCCCAGCCTTTGGTCTTCAGCAATAGTGCATAGTTTACAAAGTTGTTGTAAAGCTTGCAGAGACAATGCATCTTGTCACCTCCATACAGGTACTCTTTGACTTACAACCACAATTGATCCCAACGTTGCCACTGCTAAGCGAGACATTTCTCCTCTTTTATGACCTTTCTTGTCCCTGTTGCTAAGTGAATCACAGCAATTGTTAAGTTAGTAACCTGGTTGTTAAGCAAATCCAGCTTCCCCATTGACTTTGCTTGTCAGAAGGTCACAAAAGGGGTTCACGTGACTCCAGGGACCACTGCGACCGTCGAAATTATGAGTCAGTTGCCAAGAATCCACATGTTGATCACGTGACCAAGGAGACACTGCAATGGTCGTAAGTGTGAAAAAGAGTCATAAGTCACTTTGTTCAGTGCGGTTGTAACTTTGAACTAATGGTTGTACGTTGAGGACTTTCCGTAATTCAAACTTGCATTTTCTTGAACTGCACAACTATAAGGAGGACTAGAAAGACACAGATCATTTCAGGAACTGGAAAAAAAATATACAAAAAGGCCGATCTGAAGCCTCCTCGCCTGATTTAGCCTTGCATGTTATATATCAGTTGAATAGAATCCTAAAAAAGATGTTTTGATCCTCAAAACAAATTGCAAAAACATTCCGAATGTCTTACATGAAAAAGTAGCAAAACCTAGTGCATTTTATTTTGAGAGATTATGGCTTCTTCATACAAGATTCTTTTGCAAGAAGTTGTTCTCCCAGGAAACTTTTGGCATTATTATTAAGGCTTCTTCAAAAGATTCCTGGAGTATGGTCTTAAGTACTGTGAGTTACCATAGAGATGAGACAAGCTCCTATTTTAAGCACTGAATGGTGAATATAAGCCTTCTTGACCCTACTAGGGTTTATTTCAAAACAAGCATGCACTGGATTACATTTTAAAAACATTTTATATGGTTGTTCTGCCAGATGGAAAAGGGATCCGGTTTATTCATAACTGCTTTTCTTCTTCTTTTTTAATTTAGAATACGTGTATATACTGTATTTATTAATTAATTTATTTTATTTCCATTTATATCCCGCCCTTCTCCGAAGACTCAGGGCGGTTTACAAGCTTAGCAGTAGCCTTCATTCTATGTATATGCCTGCTTATTAGGGCTTTCACACACACCCCAAGCGGCATTATTACAAAGTCAGCTTAATTGCCCCCAACAATCTGGGTCCTCATTTTACCTACCTCGGAAGGATGGAAGGCTGAGTCAACCTTGAGCCTGGTGGGACTCGAACCTGCACTAATTGCAGGCAGCTGGTGTTACTTAAGGAGGCATTAGCCCACGGCTCCACCAAGGCTCTACTGTGTTATGTATTCTCAGGCATTCTACAATCAATGTCTAAGAAGATTGTCAACCATCCAAGTCATGGCTATCCCAAAGGTGCTTTTTCCCTAAAGCAGCTGAACTTTCTTGCTTTTTTTTCTTTTTCTTTAGGAAAACATTTTGCTTCTCATCCAAGAAGCGTCTTCCTTTGAAATGCAATCGATACAATCAAAAATACAATCCAATGCAAATTCAATCCAATGCATGCATGGACACCAATTTGTCTCTGTTTTTCTCTTTTATATTTTTGGGCACATATATATCTCAGAGACCCTTCCCTGCAACAACAACAACAACAACAACAAATCCAGCTAATATTACTGGAAAACAACAGGCCAAAAACTCTCCAATGTTTTTAGAAAATGTGTGTTCTTGTTTCTAGACCTCCTTGTCAGCAACAGAGCGAGTGTTCTATTAGGAATTGCAAATCAGCTGACTTCATTCCTTTCTTTCCTACCAGAGAAGACCAAAGTTCCACTTAATTTGTTGCAGTGGGTACTTTGACTGCTGGACAAGTCCAGTTAATGCTCTGGCCATTCAAAGGACCAGAGGATCAACTGGTAAAAGCAAGAACGATAAAAGGTGTAGATTGCCAATCGCCAATATGGGCCTTCAGAGGCTTGGCCATTTCAGAACGTCATAGGATGGTTTCTTAACGTTAATCGAAAACGGGCTGCCAGTGAAATCCTTTTTTTTTTAACTTAAAATTCAAAGTGAGCATGTGCCATGGAATCTTCTACGAATGTTTTCTAGTTCAGGCAAGTGAAAAGCTTGAATATTATCAGAGTTTCTTGCTCTCTCTCTCTCTCTCTCTGTGTCTCCTTTCCTTCCCCTCTCTGTCTCTCTCCCTCTTTCTCTCTCTGTCTCTCTCTCTCTCTCTGTCTCTCTCTCTGTCTCTCTCTCCAGTTATCAATTGTTTCCTTAAAAGTTACTTTGATGGTATACTCAAGATCATCGAGTTGGCTTCTTATAGCCCTCCTTCCCTGCTAGAAGACACTTAGGATCCATCAAGCATGGGAAGCCAAATCCCAGGAGAATAATATCCTGCCCTTTCTGTGCCAGCAGGGAGAATTTTTTTTTTTACCTCTTTCTGCTTTGCCAAAGGTACACACATCTCTCGGGTTCACATCTGAATAAATTCTCCTCCGCCAATTAAACCATCGGGAGGGTGCTGTTCTGCCCGGAACCCCCTGCTTGGATTTAACCTCCAAAGGGTTAACTTCATAAAAAAACCCATGGCTCTTTATTCCAGCCCATCATACTTTAGCGCCAGCCAAGCGTCTCTTCGCTGATGGCACCTTTTGGCTTCACAATACAGCCAATTTGTTAGAATTCTTCACAGGTCAGGGACCGCATGGAGCGGTGGAGGCCCCTGGAAAATGGTCACTGGAAAATGAAGCCGTATTCGCTTGGCAAATTATACGTCAGCTGCACTTTATGGGCTCTCAATTCCTCTCTCTCTCTCTCTCTCTCTCTCTCTCTCTCTCTCTCTCTCTCTCTCTCTCTCCTTTCCTTTCTCCTTTCTTCCCCTCCCTCTTTTCTCCCCCTCCCTCCTTTTTCTTTAAAACAGTAGAAACATGTATGTGAGCTATTGTCACAAATCCAGTTAATGTAGGTTAATAGATTGGTTCCACTGACATGGATCATAATGAAGAGTAAATTGTTTTATCTCTTAAGTCTTATTTGGTCAGCCAAGAAAACATATGAGGTAATATGGCTCAGACTAAATGGACCGTATAATAGATCTCTCTCTAAAGAAAAAGGACAGGGGTGACAGCGTCTCCTATGATTAATGAAAATAATAATGGTCCTGAAATTGAAATTTTTCTATTTTTCCCCCCCCACACACACCCCGCTTCCCTCTTGGCTGCTGCCAAAAACTTCAGTCGGTGGATGATTTGTGGACTGCAGCCTCCTCTGACGCCCTCCGTGGTTTTCTGATATGAGCTTAGGAAGCGTTGGGTGGCAAAGAGGCAGGGAAGGGACTCTTATGGATTTCTGAATGCTGACATCAGGGAAAACTATCGGTGTCAGATTATTATTATTATTATTATTATTATTATTATTATTATTATTATTATTATTATTATTATTATTATTATTATATGTTATTTTTTATTTTAATTCCATTTATATCCCACCCTTCTCCGAAGACTCAGGGCGGCTTACAAGCTTAGAAGTAGCCTTCATTCTATGTATATGCCTGCTTATTAGGGCTTTCACACACACCCCAAGCGGCATTATTATTATTGTTGTTGTTGTTGTTGTTGTTGTTATTATTATTATTATTATTATTATTATTATTATTATTATTATTTAGAAAATTCTATGTAGCCATGGCCCCTTCATGGATTAAGAAAGGCTGAGCACCAAAGAATTGAGGCCTTTGAACTATGGTGCTGGAGAAGACTCCTGCGAGTCCCTTGGACTGCAAGGCGATCAAACCGGTCAGTCCTAGAGGAGATCAACCCTGACTGCTCTTTAGAAGGCCAAATCCTGAAGCTAAAACTCAAATACTTTGGCCACCTAATGAGAAGGAAGGACTCACTGGAGAAGAGCCTAATACTGGGAAAGATTGAGGGCAAGAGAAGAAGGGGACGACAGAGAATGAGGTGGCTGGATGGAGTCACTGAAGCAGGAGGCGTGAGCTTAAAGGGACTCCAGAAAATGGTAGAGGACAGGAAGGCCTGGAGGAATGTTGTCCATAGGGTCACGATGTGTCGGACACGACTTCGCAGCTAACAACAACAACAACAACAACAAATGTAGCCATGGATGGGTTTATGGAAGGGTTCAGTGGCCAATTCTTCCTCCAGGACTCAGTGGGAAGGTTAGACTGGAGGACCTCCGACATCCCTTCCAACTCTTTTCTTCTGTTCTGTTTATCTGCTATTCTTTCTGTGATCAAGGTTATCCATCCGGTGGTGGGATTCAGCCGGTTCATACCACTTCAACAGAACTGGTAGGCTAATTTTTTGTTGGCCCCAGGCCCAGAATGGACTTCTGGAAGCGGCATCCAAACAGAGAACCAGTTGTTCACCTATTTGAATACCACCACTGTATCCATCCCTTCAAGCCCAAAGGAAGTCTGGAAGGGTATATAGCATTTCCTGCCACAGGCAGGGGGTTGGACTAAAAGACCTCCAAGGTCCCTTCCTACACTGTTACTCTATGTTGTAAGCATGCAAGCATTTGACAGAGGGCCTTCTCTGTGGGTGCGCCTGCCCTTTGGAACCAGGTGCCCGTAGAGCTCAGGACTGCCCCTGACCTTCGTTCATTCCGCCGGGACCTGAAGACCTGGCTCTTTGAGCTTTCCGGTCAGGACTGAGAATTTTAATTGTAATTTTATTTAATTGGGTTTTAATTGGAGTTTAATAGGGGCTTTATTTTATTCAAGGACTAAATTTAATTATTTTAATTGTTCTTAACTTTTGTAATGTGTATTGTTATTTTAAATTCCTTGTGAACCGCCCTGAGTCCTACGGGAGAAGGGTGGTATATAAGTCCAATAAACATAAATATAAACAAACATAAACAAGTAGTTGTAGTGGATGTGAGGGCGATCTGGCTGGGACGTCTGTCACCCCTTCCTCCCTCACCGCTCCATGTGCGTCCCTCCCGAAGCTGTGCGCTCAGTGGAGGCGGACAACCATCCCAGATAGAAGGAGTGTACCAATCTTCAGTCAAGGGTATAGTAGTTGTAGCAGAGAGGAGATATAAGCACGGCTGTGCATGGGAAGTGGTGACTGGGAAGGCAAGTTCCTGACTCATGTTGGATGAGAAAGAAAAATGGAGCTGGAGTCAATGGTCAGAGAGACAGTTTCAAGACAGAGGGTATTTCTTATTTAGGAAAGACAAAGAGTATTGGAATTGTATGCATATGAGGAATAAAAATCAGAATCAGAATAGAGCGGGAAGGGACCTTGGAGGTCTTCTAGTCTAGCCCCCTGCTCAAGCAGGAGACCCTATAGCATCTCAGACAAGTGGCTGTCCAATCCCTTCTTAAAAACCTCTAGTGATGAAGCACCCACAACGTCTGAAGGCAACCTGTTCCATTGGTTAATTGTCCTCACTGTTAGGAAATTTCTCTTTAATTCCAGGTTGCTTCTCTCCTTGATGAATTTCCATCCATTGTTTCTTCTCTTGCCCTCTGGTGCTTTGGGGAATAATTTGACCCCCTCTTCTTTGTGGCAGCCCCTCAAATACTGGAATACTGCTATCATCTCCCCCCTGGTCCTTCTTTCCTCTAGACTGCCCATATGCAAATCCTGCAACCATTCTTCATATGTGTTAGTCTCCAAGCCTTTAATCATTTTAGTTGCTCTTCTCTGCACTTTTTCCAAAAGTCTCAACTTCTTTTTTGTGATGTGGTGACCAAAACTGAATGCAGTATTCCAGGTGTGGCCTTACTAAGGCTTTATAAAGCGGTACTAATAAAACCTTAGGGATAGGGCTTTAGTAACCTTAGTAAAAGCATAAGTTAGGATCCTCCTACATTATGCTTCTCTTAGAAACTAAGGAGTGATTACATTAAGGCACCATTTTATTGAGGCCCTATCATGTCAAAATACAAGGAGAAACCACTTAAGTGTGGTTTGACATGGTAGGGCTTCCATACCTCTCAAGGGTGCATAAATGCATTGGTTTTCTCTGGATTGATGGGGCAATTTATTAGAATAATTTCTATATGGGCAATATGGGTCATGGTGGTAAATTTGAATCTCAGTTAACACTTGAGGTAATGTCTTTCCCATCAGCTGTTATATCAAATAATTTCAGAATCATTATAATAATCCAGCCTGGGAATTACTAGATTATTGATTATTGACCACATGTTTTCCCCATAGAATGCTTTTAGGGCTGAGCATACAATGAAAAGGTTTTAGAATAAATGTTTGGGAATATTATGGCTGCAGCACCATTCTGCTACTCATTAAAGCAACTATGTCTTCTTTCAGGCTTTTGTGTGGTTACAAGAAGTTTAAATCATTCCTACCAAATCAGAAGCCTATAGAATATAGTTTTTCTTCTATTTAAGCTGATAATTTTTATTATTACCGCTAAATAAAAACATATTTATTACATTCATCAATAGATTTTTAGCATATAAAAATCGTCTACCAGCCATTTGGAAACCCGCCTTGATTGACAGACGAGGCCCAACCACCAAGAATGATACCAGACCCAAACTCATGATAACATCACATGACATCACCACCACACAACCATTCAAAAAGCAAATCCGAACCCACAACGATAAAGACACACAACCACAAAACAGAAACCTAACTACAGCTGCAACATCAGCCACTTTAAACCCCTCCAAACCACACAATAAGCAAACTGACACCCACTATAAAAACATGGCACCACCACAAACACGAAGCCGAACAAAAGCAGCACAACTCACCAGCTCAGGTCTGGAGCTGGCAGCTGAGACCAGCCCATCCACTCAGAACACCCCCCCACCCAATCAGAACACACCCACCATTCAAAACACACTCCCACCCAATCAGAACACACTTGGTCCCCTACCCAATCAGAGCACACCTCCACAGAACACACCCCCTCTGGCAGTTTAAAAAAGAGGAACAAACAGCCACATGCTTCTCCCAGAAGAAGGAAGCTGAAGCCACCAGCCTGATGATGACGGATGGGATTCCGTCGAAACGTTGCGCCTACACCTTTAGTTCTACGCGGGAAAAAACCCGAAAAACCAAGGATCCATATATATATATGTATATATGTATATATGTATATATGTATATATATATATATATATATATATATATATATATATATATATATATATATATATATATATATATATATATATTATACACTAAAAATCTATTTATAATATATATAAATTACCTTTACATTTAACATTTATAAACAAATTAATGTTCAAATTTAACTATTAATATTTATACTTCTAAGTTATAAATGACCAAAATTTTCTTTATCTCATCTCATAACAGTATCTAGAATTCAAAGTATACATCAAATATTTAAATGTAAAACTTAGAAAACCAATAATATTTTTTAAAAAAGAATATAGTTTCTCTTGACTGCCAACCATATCAAATACCTCCAGATTATTTCTGATATTGTGGCCTGTAGGCCAAACTGTCAATCTTCTCTATTCTCTCAGAAGCTGGGTTGAAATTGTTCAGTTCCCTTAACAATTGGACATTAAGTACAACTTCACTGTGTTCCACAACAGTAAGTACAATGTGAATGGTATGTTCTATTTTCTGTAACATCCTATTAAGATTATTTTAGGGAAGAAAAGTATTGGAAATCTGCAGACGTCTTAGGAAGAATAAATATAGCACCCAAAAGTAAACTTGAACTCTGGGTGCAGGATGTACGAAATAAGTTCTAGTGAGTCCTGGAGTCACTTAAATATGAATGAAACTTTTGTGGCAGCAGCCAAAAAACAACAACAACCCAACAACAACAATGCAATCCTAGGCTGCATTAATAGAGGGATAGAATCAAGATCATGCGAAGTATCAGTACCACTTTATAAAGCTTTAGTAAGACCACACTTGGAATATTGCACCCAGTCTTGGACACCAAAATATTGTGGAAAGAGAGCAGAGAAGAGTGGCAGAGATGATTAGGGGACTGGAGTCTAAACCATACAAAGAACAGTTGCAGGGATCCGGTATGTCTACTCTAGTGAAAAAGAAGGATGAGGGAAGGCATGTTTCAATAGTTGAGGGGCTGCCTCAAAGAAGACAGGGGTCAACCTATTTTTCAAAAGACTAGGAGGCAGCACAAGAAACAATGGATGGAAATTAAACAAGGAGAGAAACTAAGGAGGAATTTCCTAACAATGAGAACAATTAACCAGTGGAATGCCTTGCCTTTAGAAGTTGTGGGTGTTCTGTCACTGGAGGCTTTTAAGAAGAGCCATCTGTCTGAAATTGTATAGGGTCTTCTGCTCAAGCAGGCAGTTGGACGAGGACATCCAAGGTCCCTTGCAGGTCTGCTACTCTATGATCTGTTCTATAAAGTTTGTCTCTTGCCCACTCACAGTTGATGGAAACAATCAGTCCATTAGCCATTGCCATCAATGCCCTAATCTTCTCCTCCAATAGGTCTTTGAGGTTTTCTAGTGAGATGTTAAGCTGCATGAATTAGCACCAAGTTCACCTTTCCCCTTCGGCATAAGGCACCTGGGGACAGACACACCCCCCTTGCAGTAAAAATAAGTGGGAGGAGGAAAAGAAAATATAGCAGCCCACAGTCATTCTGAACTTCAAGAACTGGGGGAAACCAAAACCCAACGCTCAACTTCATAAATATCCCTAATCTCTGGTTTTAAAAGCCAGAATTGTTTATGATTCATGGCATTTGATGACATTTAACAGCATGCCACCCATTACAGCCCCTTAAGTCATTACACAATAGGGCTGCAAATGTCACTGGGTGACAAGGCAACAAGCCAGGTTATTGGTGGGACATGGTTCAGTTTGAATTAGTTCAGGTTTATGACAGATGTACCGTTTCATTGCCAGTGGAATCCAAATTTCTGCTTATTGGCTTATCTTGGTAACAAAGGAGAATGGTTCCTGGTGTGCTTGTATATGTCAGCAGGAAAATAGAGGTTCTATCATCTCTGCCCAGTTTGGCTTCTGTAGTTTTCTAACATGACTCACAATGTGAGCGAGAAGAAGCCTGTTCTCATTTCTAATGCTGCATTTTGAAGCTAATGCACAAACTGAAATTTAGCTGTCGTTGGACATTCACATTTTATTATAGAATAGAGCTGGAAGGGATCTTGGAGGTCTTCTAATCCAGCCCCCTACTCAAGCAGGAGAGCCTACACCATCTCAGACAGGTGATTGTCTAGTCTCTTCTTAGAGATTTCCAGTGAGGGGGCGCCCATGATTTCTGGGGCTAAGCTGTTCCACTGGTTGATAGTTCATTTACAACATGAAATATGCACAGCATGAAATATGCCACGGAAGAAACAAAACTATACATTAGTCAAAACTGTAGAAAGAAATAGGCATAGGTGTGTGAAAACATATACCAATCTCCTACACTTTATTGTGATTTTTAATAACAACAACTTAAATGCAGTCAAACGAACTTTATGAAAGTGGGAAAATGAAAAAAAATGGAAGTGATAGATTTACAGTTTTTTTAAAAATAAAATAAAAGAGTTGATCTCTCTTATTATTACCTCCTCCATTTGCCTGCCCACTCGCCCACAGAATTAGGGATTAAGATAAAAAGCACCAGAGTATTTACACTCTGTATGGTGAACTGAGAGGCTTAGTGGTTCCCCCAGAAATTTAGATTAGCTATCTTAAAGGCATCACCCAATGTCCTAAGAAACATACAAGTTGTTCTCTCTTCTGAGTGGGATGATGGCTCTTCTTTTCTAGACTTTTTTTTTTAAAAAAAAATCATAGCAAATAGTCTTTCTGGATTATTATAATCCCTGCCTGTAAGAATTTTTGAGAATCAGAAGAGCCCTATGATCTAAATCTGTGCTTCAAACAACAATTCCATCTTGCATGAAATAACTGGGTCTTCTGCCAACAGTTTATTGAATTGAATGCCTGCTAATAAGTTTGACCAGAATTTTGTTCTAGATAAAATAATTATTCTATGACTGAACTAAGAGTAGAACATCAGCATGACCCACTAATCTTATACTGGGCCAAACCTGATGTTGTCCCCATCAGCTAATCACAGGGACTGTTGTTTCCATACCCATGACATTAATTTTGACCTGAGCATCAACATCTTTTCACACAATCATTATTCTTAGAAGACATCAGCACATTAGCTGCAGATCTAGCCTGAGGATAGTCTGTTGACCCCAAGCTTTAAGCCCATTGACCCACTGAAGTCCATGCAGGCAGATTAGTTGAAGAATATGACTCTATGGGCAGAAATGTAGCATTGTTAGTTGCCCAGAGTCACCTCATGGTGTGATGGGTAACAAACAAATTTAATAAATAGATGGGTGGATGGATGAAGAGATAGAGATAGGGAGAGAGGGGAGAGAGAGAGAGAGAGAGAGAGAGAGAGAGAGAGAGAAACACACACACACACACACACACACAGAGAGAGAGAGAGAGAGAGACAGACAGACAGACAGACAGACAGACAGACAGAGATACACACAGAGAGATAACCCTAAGGGACTGTTTTCTCTGGTCTGTTTGATCTCATACCTGGCCTTAAGGGCCACATTTTCAAATCTCCATTCAGGTCTGATACAAGCATTGTATAGTTGCCATCTTGCTTTTGGAGAGTCACATGTCCCAAAGAATGGGTATCCTAGGATAAAAGAAATGGGTGGAGCAGGATGAAAAGGAATTTTAATTTAATTTAAGTAAGTAGTTAATCTAATTATTTTGTATGTATGAATAATGTTTCTCTGATATTCTACAAAATCATAATTACATAAATTGTAATTAGTTATATTAGTTATATAAATATTATATAAACATATATGTGTAGAATTAATACAATAATTAAATGGCCATTTTGCGGGGCCAGTAAGTTGCCCTAAAGTGATCATAAGATATGCCTTATATGCACTGGGTTCTGTTTTATGGGAGACAAAATATTATAGCAAAAATACACAGTTCCAAGGTGTGTTTTTTTTCTTTCTTTCTGCAGTGTCAACATTTTGGAGTTGTTCTTCTTCACAACACCTGTCCCACCTATAGAGAGGTACATTTATCTTCCAAATCGCTCCTGTTTATTAGCCATATCAATTGGTAAGCAGAGAAGGGGAATTTACAGTTAACTCATAATGTATTTCAGGGGTGTCAAACTCAATTTCATTGAGGGCCGCATCAGCATTGCGGTTGCCCTCATGGGGCCAGGTGGGTGTGGCCTGGATGGGCGTGGCCTACTGGGTGGGCGTGGCTAAAGTGCGTATGGCCTACTGGGTGGGCGTGGCCAGCTCTACATTGTTGTCATCAAGGGTGCCTATGGGGGCCTGGGCAGGAGTGGGACAGATCTGAGGGTCTCTGGCAGAAGGAGGGTCTCTGGGCCAGGGCCAAGGCAGTGTGGGCCGTTCCCTCACTCTTTCCAGGATGGCTTCGCGGGCCACATGAAACCACTTTGCGGGCCGGATCTGGTCCCCGGGCCTTGTGTTTGACATGTCTGATGTATTTCTTTCTTTTCTTTCTTCCCCCCCCTTTTTAATCACACAAAGAAGTCAATACTTCTTAGCATTACTGGCACATCTTCAACCTGACATCTGAAAGTCTCTCTCCATTGGACCTTTTCAAACCAGTCTGCCCTTGAAATACCATAAGGAAAACATTCCCTTAGAAGGATGTGAGCTCAGAAAGGGGGAACCTAGAACACAGTACAACATTTATCTTAGTCACATAAGAGTCTTGTCCATTAAAAAAAAAAAGAATTCCTTGATAATTAGTTTACTTATTTTGGCTGGGCCGGAATTGTGATTTGGATATCATTCGGAGATTCCACATACCCTATCCATGTTAAATGTAATAGTGTCCATAAAAAAAACAGTGCACATTATGAAAACTTACAATATTTTTTTCCCATCCAAAATTCTTCATTTTCTTGGGCTCCTGAGTTACCTGACCTCATTCCTGGAGTGAAGTAAGACCTTAAAAACTGTCATTTCCCCCCTTTTGATGTTTTGTTTCACTCCCTCTGCAGTACATGTTTCCTAAATTTGCATTTATGCATTGAGATGTTTAGATGTCTGTGTGTATATATGTTTTGCTTCTCATCCTCGTTGGATGAGAAGCGAAATGTTTTCAAAAGAAAAAAAAACAAGATAGTCCAGTGGCTTTTTCAAAAAGCACCTTTGGGACAACCGTGACCTGGACGATTGAGAACCTCTGTAGATTTGATACGTGGATAAAAATGCCAAATCCAATATAAACCTCTGGCTGACTAGGTGGTTAACCATAATAATACAGATTAATGTAAGAATCCAACAATCTGATTACCAAATGCTTTGAGAGCTTCTATAAACATGAGAGAAGCACTAATTCTTTTGTGTTGTTTGTTCCTGGCGTCCAATGTATTATGATTAATCAAACATATATTATTTCACTGATTCCTCCATAGATCTTGAATTTGTGTATTTCCAAAAGTTAGTTATTTAGTCTGGGGTTCCTCAACCTTGGCAACTTTAAGACTTGTGGACTTCAACTACCAGAATTCCACAAGTCTTAAAGTTGCCAAGGTTGAGGACCCCTGATTTAGTCAACCAACCATAATTGATTTTGTCTGCAGTGCTATATACTTTTTCCAGGGAGTTGACTCTAATGAGATTCCCTTATGCATCCAGTATAAATGTGTATCATTCCAAAAGCTATTTTGAAGTATAAATATAGCAAAGAATCATCTACATCTCCTAGTTCGATATTCATTCACTGATCATTTTGTTAACTCTGAGTTAGACCTTAATTTGTAAATTATGTACTTGCAATTTTCCTAGATATATATTTATAAATGTAGAGATATATTGTGGCATTTGACATGAGTATTCATTGATCATATACCATGCAACTAACCAATTAAATGATTGAAATTTCTATGGCAAAGCAAAACATGTTTGAGTACTTTAATATTAAATAAGTGTCCTCACTTGGAAGGAGTAATTTTTAATGAATTATGATTAAGCTTAGAGTTAAATTGGGTGACAGTAGAAGATAATTTTACAAATGTTTATACATTGACTTTTTTTTTTGACCTTTCAAGATATGGGAAATGAGGATTGCATCCCGGTTGCTATAGCATGATTCAAGTTTTGCCAATCTGGCCCTTGGTAATAATAACCCTGCAGTATAATAACCCACAATACAGAGAGAGTAAACAAAATGTTAATAAAATAAAATATTACAGGAAATGGGCATGCAAATAAAAAAAATAGGTAAACTTAAATAAAGAGCAGATGGAGGAAACTAGTTCTAGAGTGGAAAAAATGGGAGATGGGCAACCGAAATGATCAGATTCACCCATCCTTACCTATCTGCAAATGACCTGAAAAAAGCATGGGTGGTGTTTGTATAATTGTTCCCAGCCTTCTTAAACTATATCAAGCCTGGAAAATCTTTGGAAGATGTTTAATTCACAGTTAGAAAAGAGCTGGGAGAGACCTTGGAGGACTTCTAGTCCACCCTCTTGCTCAAGCAGGTGACCCTATATCATTTCAGACAAGAGGCTGTCCAGTCTCTTCTTGAAAGCCTCCAACGATGGACCACCCACAATTTCTGAAGGCAAGTCATTCCACTAGTTAATTGTTCTCATTGTTCAGAAGTTTCTCTGTAATTCCAGGTCGCTTCTCTCCTTGATTAGTTTCCATCCGTTGTTTCTCTTTCCTGCCCTCTGGTTCTTTGGATAAGAGCTGCACTTCTGAGTGGTGTGCCAGGGGCCGTGGGCTCAACCAGGTACCCAGTCAGGATATTTTTTTTTTATTTTTATTTTTTAATTCCATTTATATCCCGCCCTTCTCCGAAGACTCAGGGCGGCTTACAAGCTTAGCAGTAGCCTTCATTCTATGTATATGCCTGTTTATTAGGGCTTTCACACACACCCCAAGCGGCATTATTACAAAGTCAGCTTAACTGCCCCCAACAATCTGGGTCCTCATTTTACCTACCTCGGAAGGATGGAAGGCTGAGTCAACCTTGAGCCTGGTGGGACTCGAACCTGCACTAATTGCAGGCAGCTGGTTTTACTTAAGGAGGCATTAGCCCACTGCTCCACCAAGGAGTGAGAGGCCATAATAAAAATTAAATTTGATTTAGTAGCAAGGTCCATGGAAATCCAATGCATCGACTCACACTGGTGAAAGGCTACGATTGAGTAATCATGCAACAAAAAATAAAATCAATAAAAAATAAAAATTAAGCAATTACAAAGAAAGCAACAACCACAAAAAGAAACTCAAAGGGCAGACGTGATGGACCACGAGATCTTTTTTCTGCCATCGGTTTTCTATCTTTCTAATGTAACGAAGTTAGCATATTTAGTAACATTTTCTTCCAATCAAGTTTGAGTCCTAGTAACTTCGTAGAGATACCAATGTTGATTTACTCCATAATAACATGGGCTTACATTATCTTTCTTCAGGGTTGATGTTACACTTATGAATCTAACTCATGGTCTTGGAGTACCTGGATATCTTCTGTCCAGGTGCTGACCAGGCCTGGTGTTGTTTAGCTTCCAAACCTGAAAAAAGCAGTCAGATATTATCATCTGTTGAGTCTGAATCCAACTACTTCCAGATCTTTATTAAAGTTCTGCTTCTGTCATAAATTCCAATTTACCTGGAACTTTTGGAAAGCTTAGGGGGACACATCTCGGAGTTGGCAAGATCACATGCAATCCTGGAACACCAGTTGTGCAATCGTGACCTAAACTCTGACGTCAGAGACTCATTGTAATAATTCCACCATGAATTAAACGCAATCTTTTCGTGGCTGGACTTTCTGTCGGGCATCATTGCTTCCTAATTTCAAGAGTTACACCTTGATTTTACAGAGACATTAGGCCTAAGAACTGGCAGATGAGCCATTCCAGTTCAACCAGTTCTATGTATATGTACATGAGTGGGAGAGAGGGGAGAGGGGGAAAAGAGAGAGAGAAAGAAAGTAGATATTAAAAAAAAATGTGTGTATGTCTTGAACCAAGCCAAATATTTTCTTGTCACTAGACTCATAACTTTAGTCTGTCAAGGTCATGGCCTTCACTTTCTTCTTTAGATGGTTGGAGAGAGGAATGTCCATGAGATTAGAGCTCCTTTTGTTTTCATTGGGAGGGAGTTTGCTTATTCTGGCGGATCCTGGAGACTCACCAAGGCTCTCTAGACTCTGTTTATTAGATTTTTATCTTCTTATCAGTGTCTTCCTCCTTAAATCATGTCAGGATTTTACCACCCTTTAGGGATTCCGGGTGCTTTATTGCCTGCTTGTTGGTTGGGGGAAGGCAAGTTAAGGAATATCTAGTTCTGTACACAGAGAGCAATGAAGCTAAGACTTCATAGTAAAATAGCATTTGTGTAAGGATAGAAATGGGTAAGGGAGAGCCTTCTTTGGCTCTCTAGCTGTTGTTTCAATCAGAACATTGGAGTTGATACTATCATGTAAATGTCAGGTTTTATGCTTGCTGCTCCAGGGTTGAAATAATGGATGTAGAAGTAAAACACGCAACATCCACCCCAGTTAGCAGGGTGCTCATGGTGATTTGTTACATATTAATTTTATTTTTAAAAATCAAAATAGTACATGGAACCCCCAATTATTCCAACTGGATTTCATTTCTTCCAGTTCAGAGAACACACAAGACTTTGGAAAGGTGCAGGCAAATTAACTCTCTTCTCTTTCTCTCCTGAAAAAGAAGATGTTTGATTGTTACCTGTTGGACTTGGAGGCCACCAACATCATACTGGAAGTTCACCAGATATCATATAACTCATGGGAACAAAGTCTTACGTGGCCACAACCATGGACTGACTTTGACCTTAGAGCTATTTGTTGCATCAGTAGCACAAGGTTTGTCCTGAGTTTCTTAGCCTACCAGGGCTAAGCAGATTTCAAAAGGTCACTTTTGTTTTATTGAATGCATGAAACAAACTGGGAAGAGGATGCAGCTCCCATTCTCTTTTCTAAACTATGGAATAGAGTGGGCAGATTGTTTGCAGGATCACAGTGCTTCTTTATGGACACAAAACTCCTAATTTTGCAGGCAAAGTACCTCATCAAGACAGCTAGTTCCCATCTTGAGCTTCATGGGTGTACGACCCCATAAAAGCCGATGAAACAAACCAATCTATACAATAAAGGAAAATATTTGTAGGTCAGGGTTGAAATGAGGACTCCTTCATGCTTTCTGAGCTTGGTTGTTTTCTTGCAGACATTTCATTGCTCCAATTAGGTAACATAATCATGGAAAGTTCTAGCTCGCCTCCCATATGAGTGTTTTGCCATCTCCTTTGCATTACTGCCATGTCCTCTGAGCCCCAATGACTTTTCTCCTAATTTCTAAGCAGAGAAATGTGCTAACCCTAATTTAGTGCTCTGGGTCTCTCTCTTGACTGTTAAGAACTTATGATTCCATTCAATCCCACCGTTTCTTTTTCTTGGGTAAATGTGTAGAAGATCGTCTGTCCATGATATAAGCAGTTATGCATATACAGTAGCTTTGTTCAAGTCCTGGAACCCTGATCGCATGAGATTATAAAACCAAGGGGATCTTTGCATAGAAAGGTCTATTTTGGGATTTTTCATTGCCTCAAGAAGCTTCATGGTACGAGATATAATTTTGGAATTCTCTTCTTCAGTATTTTTATTTTGTTTATTTATAAAACTTATTGGCTGCCTATCCTGCCATAGGGTAACTCTGGCAGTTACATCTTAGTTGGAACAAAAATGTTTAAATCAAACCTTAAAATCCAAGACACATGGGAAGGGTGGGGGTGGAGTGGTGGAGAGGTGGGATCTGTTATTACGCAATCAACCACCTCCATTGCATTGATCCCTCACTGGGGCCCAAAGCTGACTAGCACAGCCATGTCTTTAGGCCCTTATGAAAAGATAGGAAGGTTGGGGGCAACCTCACATGGGGGGGCAAGATGTTCCATAGGACAGGAGGAACAGCAGAAAAGACCCCCCTGCTGAACCCCACCAGCTGGAATACTTGAGGAGCTGCCACAAAGAGGAGGGGGTCAATAAAAGAGGAGGAGGGGCATATACATAGTATGAAGGCTACTGCTAAGCTTGTAAGCTGCCCTGAGTCTTCGGAGAAGGGCCGGATATAAATGGAATTAAAAATAAAAAAAATAAAAAACCTATTTCCCAAAGCACCAGAAGGCAAGACAAGAAACAAGGAATGGAAACTAATCAAGGAGAGAAGCAACCTGCAATTAAGGAAAAAATTCCTAACAGTGAGAACAATCAACCAATGGAATAGTTTGCCTTCAGAAGTTGTGGGCGCTCCATCACTGGAGACTGTTAAGAAGAGACTGGATAGCCACTTGTCTAGAATGCTACAGGGTCTCCTGCTTGAGAAGGGGTTGAACTAGAAGACCACCAAGGTCCCTTTCAACTCTGTTATTCTATACATCTTAATCCAGGGGTCTTCAAATTTGGCCCTTTTATGACTTGTGGACTTCAACTCCCAGAATTCCTCAGCCAGCTGGCTGAGGAATTCTGGGAGTTGAAGTCCACAAGTCATAAAAGGGCCAAGTTTGAAGACCCCTGTCTTAATCCATTGTATGATGACACTTGAACTAGCACCTTAAAAACAATGCTAAGATTGGCCATCCTAACACAACAGAAGCAATGGTGGTTTCTGTTTGCTCATGTTTATTCTCTCCCTCACCCCCCTCACATTTTAACCTAAATCTGAAGCATTGCTACGTAAGAGTTTTGTGCCTTTAAATAGTTAGTTTCTCAAATTCAGGGCCAGCTTTTGCAATATAAATCTCCCAGCTAGTCTATGTATATTTTTAAACACTTTGTTGTATCCTTTGGCATCAAGTCAATCAACGCTGGTCCCAAATCCTATTTTGAAATATCAACATTCACATTTTCATCAGAACCATGCTACAGAGGTCATGGAAATGCATTTTAATTAATGGGAGAATTCCTATTTTGCTGTTTTAGGTAACTTTCTTTGGCAAATGAATCTTTCATGCTGACTTTTTTTTCCTGGAGATAAGTGTTTCCTACCCTTGTCTGTGCAAAATGTCTGTCTCTTTTTTCCCTCCTTTTTTCATGGTATAACATAACAGAATCGTGATAAGATTGCAGTGAAGGACACTGACCTTGGAATGTTGGAACAAATGACTCATGCAAAGAAGATAATCTTTAATAGCAAATAGATGTGTGTATTCTTTAAAAAAATACTTGGCTGAAACCTTTTTTTGTTATGTCTCTTTTGCCTTGCAAAAGAAGCTTTTTCTGCTTCTTCTTGAGAAGATTGAGCAATTCTTTCAAATTTCACTCAGTAGAGTTTTTGATCTGGTTTTCTTCTTGGAAAGAACAGATGTTGGAATTTGTTAATGTGCTCCTCTGCCTGCTGCACATACTTCCCAATTTGACCAAAGTCCATGGGAAGAGTTAGTGAAACTGAGGAAAATCTTATCTTCCCTTCCATACTGCTGGAAAGTTGACCATGGAAGGAAAGATAAGACCTTAATATTCCTTTCTTGGCCACTTCAAACCTGAATAAAGTCCTCTTCACCAGCCAGGAGATTTTTGCGGAAATTCACTTCTGCTTTAAAATAAATTTCCATTTCATCTAACGGAATAAGAAGCAAGGGGGAAAAAAACCTAAAAAAAACCTCTTTGATCAGCACTAGTTTCATGAACTAAAGAAAAGACGATATGAGTTAAGTGTTAATTGAATGGGATTCGATAGATAAAATGCTTGGAGATGTTTTCCCTCCCCTCCATGGTGTTAGTTTTCCTTTTTTATTTTATTGTCCTCTAATCTAAGAAACATGTGGCCAGTTCCAAACGTTAAGAAGGAAGCACTGACATTAATATACAGTTAAGGTGACTGCAGAAAATCAAAAAAGGCTACATAAAATATGATGGTCTTTTAGTCTGCAGTATCCATCCTTGGCTGGATGGAGTCACTGAAGCAGTAGGCGTGAGCCTAAATGGACTCCAGAAGATGGTAGAGGACAGGAAGGCCTGGAGGAATGTTGTCCATAGGGTCGCGATGGGTCGGACTCGACTTCGCAACTAACAACATCCATCCTTCTAGGCTTACCCTTATTCAGTGAAAGATTAGAGTTTATTTCACGAGTCTGGAATTAATTTTGGCTACTTCAGGGTTGACAAATTTGTTATTTAATGTGCTGTACACCAGGGATATAAACTGGATAGTCCTGGGACAATAGGTGACCTGCTAGCATCTTTTCAGGGGCCTTCAGGGTACGCAATATGTGTGTGAGGCAAAGTATGGACCCAGTTTGACATTTGGCTACAATTTTATCTGGAAAACTTGGTGCCTTATCACGTTGCAGATTTTACCCCTTAAATTCTACCCTACCTCTCATTTTTGGAGTTCAGCCTTCTTAACTTGCCCTCTGGGACATGAAATCTGTATACTACTCTTGTACATCGATTCTGAGGGCAAAGGAGGCATGTTGAATCTTCTCCTCTCCTCTGGAATCTTGACCAGTTCGGATGGAGAGAGTTGTCCATTTGTGTTTTAGAGTACAGAAATTCCTCAGTTCCTTTCTTTATACACAGACAGACAGACAGACAGACATACACACACACACATACAGGCAAGGGAGAAATAGTTAAAGTCTAATTTTTGGCATTGGACAAAATTGTCAGTCAACAAATGACTCGGAACACTGTGATCTTTGCCTGGATTATGCTCAGAATAACAACAACATTAAAGGTGTTAGGGCTGCCCATCCCAACAGAAACTTGCTGGGTTTTGTTTTTTGTTTTTTTTAAAAGAAATCGTGTATTTGCATTTGCATAACTACCGTTATGGGCTTTATATGGTGGTATTATGAAATACCAGACGGGGAGTGTGCTGCCACCACGTGGCTGTTTTGGGAAATTATAATATGTTAATTGGGTCTACCAGCACCTTTCCCCTTTCTGATGTATTTCCTATCCTGCTCATGATGCTGTACTAGGATCCACACCTTCTGGGTTGGACTTCCCCCTTCTCCTTGTTCCCTTGTGTTCCATCCTCCATTGTAACATCTGAACACAAGCCATGCAGACAGTAATCCTGTTACTGTCTTTTGACCTTAAAGTACCGTCCAGACTTCACCTGACCACACCTTCTCTGCTGTAACCTTCTTCTACATGCAAAATAAAGGTATTTCAGATGAACCAGGTGCTTTATGAGTTCACTGTCTGGAAAGGGCCGTTAATTGTGGCTAAATTCGCTTAAACAGACCAGTGCAAGTGTCTTAACAAGGAATTAAATCACTAGCACAATGAGCTTTCGATCCAGAACAAGTGTAATTTTCCCAAGTAAACTGCATTCTAGAACTTGGATGAATAATGCACCTGGAGAGAATTAGGTGCAGAGAATCTGTGGGTGCAAGGGTTTTTATGTCTTGAAGGATTTATTACTGCACAATATATTCCATCCTTGAAAATCATGGGGAGACTCAAAAGGATTATGCGAGGCGAAAGAGGTTCCTCTCTAAGCTGTGCAACGTCTAGGGAATCATCTTGAGATAGCTCCAGGTCAGGAAATCCTAGTCTTGGCTTAGGTTACAATCAGTTTCCCTGCTACAAGGAAGGTATTGCTGTTTGCAAACAAGCAAGCAAGCATATTAGAGCTGTAGTATAAGAACATGCTGCTGCTACTGTTCCTGTTCCTCCCTCTTCCTCTTCTTCTCTCCTAATAATATGGGGGGGGGGATAGCATTTGAACCAAACTAAGTTGGGTTTCCAGCCTAGAGCTTTGGGCAAGGTTTTCTGTTGTCCAAGGGCTCCAAACACAAATCATTCAGGCTCTCTTTATTTAGTAATGATGGTGATTTCATTTCTTGAAAATCTTCTCTTGCAAAAGCACAATCTCTATCACACAATTCCTGCTTGCCAAAGGTCTTTAGAATTTACATGGTGAAAAATTAAGATGGCTTTCTTAAATAGCAATTATTTTTGAAGGACCGTTGACATTGCAAGCAACTTAGGTATGTCCTGGTAATTTAGGATTCATTCAAGCCTTATTTTGATTGCTGAAATGTCACTCCACCACCTACCCTTTGTTCGTGGTAAATACAATGCTTTTCAGGTGGAGAGGAAAACACATTGTCCTAGATTTTTGAGATTTGTGGTCTAAAGTATCTGTTCCAGTTTTCATCCAGTCAAATAATACCACTATGCAGTACATTAAAAGCTTAGTTTAAAAGCAAGTATTAATGGCGTTGACCATATTACTGTCATTCAACTGTGATTTTAAAACTTTCCTAACTCATTTGATATATTGGGTTTTCTTTTCAACTTAGGTGTGCAAAACATCATTTGCTTCTGAAACTGCCAAAAAAACATATAACATTCTTCCATTGTCAATACTTTGATTTTAGTACTATTCCATATTTCATCTAAGCTCTAATTTTGACAAAGGTTCCCAGCATTGTACAGCATACTTTTCCAAGCTAAATTCCATGTTGATGAATTCATCGCTAAAGATTTGAATTGTAGTTACAGTGACTAAATTTCTTACAGCTTCAAATCATCCATGCACAGCAGATACGAAATATATTTTTTCCATTGCTTAAATAATTCATAGCCTGATGACATTTTATTCAAAATAATCAGCTGGAATCAGAGTCATAGTAAAAGGGAATAGAGAAAAGAATCTCTTTGGAAAAATGTCTTTTCTGATTTGGACTTATCCGAGATGTTCTCTATTTGCCATCAATGTTGCTTTCCATTTTTATTGTCTTATTTAAAGGCTTACTAAATTAAGAATTAGGCTTATTAATTCTAAAAAGTAATCCAATTTTTTTTTAATCCAACTATGGGTAGTGCTTTCTTCTAATTAATTCAAGCCACATAAGGGTTTGTTTGATGCCTTTTAGAGGTGGTTTTATATTGTTTTATCAATCAAAGTTTGGTCTTTTGGACCTGAATTTTTTTTTTAAGATCCCTTTTTGCTTTACAGGGGATAATGGGATGTTTGCAAATATTCCTGCCAACTATTTTTTTTTATGTCTGTGGAGATTCTCTTTTAGTTTTATTCATTTATAACATAAAATGTGGAAATACGAAAGCAGATAGTAGGGGACAACAGTAGAAAAAAGGGGAAACAAATAAAAGTGTGAAGAAAGGGAGGGGAAGGAACAAAAGGCGTTGACTTCCGACTCGCTCTGTTGCTAATCAGACATTTTACTAATCAGACATTAAAATCAAATCTCAACTTTTTACATGTCTATAGCAGTAGGCACTAGCCATTTCTGTATCGGCAAATCAGTCAAATCAGTAAAACCCACAATCATCATATCATTTTTTTCCACCTCAAGCACAAAGTCCAGAAGCGGTTTCTGAGTAGGAACAAAAGGACTTATCTTCTTTTCTGTCAGGACCCACCCCAAACCACGTCTTAGGAAGACAAAATTCTTGGAGTCAAGTCTATTCCAAAAAGAATCTTTACTATGACATGCTTGGTTGTAGGAAATGAGACAGGACTTAATATTATTCCACGAACTAACCCTTATATAGAGTTCCCAGTTTAACCCCCCTTAGCCCCATTTGGTCAGTCCCCCATCCTTTCTCTCGTATCATCCCTCTCGTGGGAAAAAGGAACTTAGGACCCTTCATGTTTATTGCTCTCTTCCGTGACACAAGCCAGATGCTAGCCCCCCTTTTGTTTCCCCAGTTCAAAAGGCTTCTCCTTTCCTTTGAAATGCCTAATACCGGTTCAATACACATCCATTCTCTTCTCTTCGGGAGATGGCAGAATCCATGGAATAATGTTTGAAACATTCCATTTATGAATATGATATAAATGGATTCTGACATTTTCTTTTATCAGCACAGTCAGTTTGGCCATCTCTGCTTATTCCATCAGCTTTTGTAACCCTTCGTCCACGGTAGGAATTGAGGCATCCTTCCACTTTTGCGCATAGAGAAATCTTGCTGCCGTCACCGTATATAAAATCAGAGTTCCCGATTTTTTTTTTCCCAGTTATCTTTCCACTCCAATTTTCTTTTTTAAAAAGTTTGTTCATTTACAGTTTCTGCTGCTAGGGCACTACTTTTCCATGTGTTTAGTTTTTGTTTCTTTTTGTATATCAGACATTCATGTGGTCATTTAATTGTGCTTTATTTGGTTATCCCATATTTTTGTTTTTCTCCTCCAAAATTCCAATATTTCATCTGCCTTTTCGGAGATTCAGTTGCCTTGGAGTTTTCAGCTGAACTGTAAAATAATGTTGAGTTCTTCAAAATTGCCTATTCTGTTGACATTTTCTTAGAAATTGTCATCCTTTTTTTCTTTTAAATCTCTCATGTGTTCTGCAAATGTTTTGCTGTCAGATTGTATTACCTTTTCAATTCTCCCCTTTTTTTCTTATTTTTCCATTGCTCTAGTTGTTGCCTACAAATTTGTAGGTGGCTAAAAAAGTTTTTTTTTTGAAAAGTGATTTATTTTATTTTCCAATCACTTTTTTCCCATTTTGTCATCTGACTTTTGATTTGGCAGCCTGCTTTCAAACTATAACACACACACACACACACACACACAAACACATATGTGTGTGTGTATATATATATATGTGTGTGTGTGTGTGTATTTACACATATACATATACACATATAACACATATATAGATAGTTACATATATATGTATGTATATGTATGTATGGTATATATAGTTATTACATTGGAAAGGCATTTATTGTAACCTGGGGAAGCCACAAAGACTCTGAATCATTAGCAAAATGAGTGTATAATCAAAAACCAAGACATTCACAGGACCGGACAACTCAGGAAGTACAAAAAGACCATTTTCTTTCCAGGACAGCTTCTCTGAAATTCTTGTTTAAAATTCCTGATTTAAAAGACCTCCTGACAGAACTAAATAAAACGAATCAACAAAGTATCTGAGTGACTCAAGGTAAACAGAAATATAAGCCGCCACTGAGGAAATTGTCCGCTCACAGAGCAATGAGAACATTTTCAACAGCTTTTTACTCTTTTGACCTTTGTTTTGGGGGAAATTATTTCATAAGCGATGTCTTAAAGTATGCAAGTGCCTGTGTGTAAACTTAAAGTAGGCAGAGCAAGACAGGGCAGGAAGCTCTCCGTCTGTTTGCTTAAAACCCTGCTTGCTAGGATTAGCTGTGTCCTACTTCGTACCTTTTTGACCAAAGGTTAGGTAAGGGTCAAGTGAAAGATTTCAACACATCTCAAACAGGCTTTTGCACTGCTTTCTCTGAGAAGGGGAAAGCTTTTCACCACTTTGGACCTAATGCTCTCATCTTAAACACCACTTTGTTTTATTTGTATATGCAAAGAGCCAAGCAGGGACTTTTGTAACCCCAGCTCAGCCAGTCCTGACCATCCATCATTTTCTGTCTTGGGGAAGTTGTGATGGAGATGCTATCAGAGACACTGTTTAAACACTTGGCAGCCAAACAGGAACCTAAGTGGGCCACAGCAACTCAATGTGTGACAGCTGCAAAATGGAAACAAGGCATAAAAGGCACATTTAAATGGAGGGGGAAATTGGGGGGTGGAGAGGGATTACTCAAAGACTGGAAATGGGAAAGTGTTGTGTATCTCAGGAACATTGATGGACTCCTTGCAATTCTTCTTTTCTCTACTCTAATATGCTGCAAATCCGGTCCTTTTTGTAACCTAGTAGTGGTAGCTCACAAGGATGACAAGGTCTGTAGAGTACTGAAGTAAGGAAAAAAAACAATTGCAAGGAGTCCAGCTTAACAGTACAATAGCAATAGCACTTAGACTTGTATACTGCTTCACAGTGCTTTATAGCCCTCTCTAAGTGGTTTACAGAGTCAATATCTTGCCCCCCCCAAAAGAAAACAATCTGGGTCCTCATTTTTCTAACCTTGGAAGGATGGAAGGCTGAGTCAACTTTGAGCCAGTCAGGATCAAACTCCTGGCAGTGAGTTTGCTTGCAATACTGCATTCTAACCACTGCCACACCACAACTCCTAAAAGTTTGCTTGTCCTCCTTTTAGTACAAACTAAAAGTCAGTGGTCATCTAGTCAAAGAGGGATCACTGAGTTTTCCATCCCATCATGAAGATGAGCCCAAGAAAGAGAAATAAATGGGCAACTAGACAATCAGGTTAGTTGGTAAGTTGGGTCTAAAATAGTAATGCCAATTATTTGAGAATCGATTTGGCATACTGATTAAGCTGGAATACTATAAGTTCTAGACTACCCTCAGACATGGAGGCTGGGTGATTTCGAGGCCAGTCATTCACTCTCAGCCCAATCCGTCTTGCAGGTATGCAACTATGAGAAAAATAGAGAATTATATACACTGCCTTGAGTTGCACAAAGTAAAGATGGACTATATACTAAGTTTCTTCTGATTCCCCCCCCCAAACCATTCTCACTCCACTTGAAGAGATTTTGTTTAAAACTGCTTAAAGATTTCAATAAAAGTTTCCCAAGTGACAAGTGGAGTTTTGGCCTTCCTTGCCTTAGTTACAAGAGACACAGCGTGTCTGTGTGAAGAGGGAGAATTTTCAACATGCACGTTCATCTATTCAGCATTTTCCCAAAGCTTGGCTCATCTCCACAACTCAATTGAGTTAGAATGTGGACACTTGCACGAGGGCCAAATAAAACTTGTATGGAGGCTCATGGGAAGGTCATTATGGACCTGCCCTTGCACGGCTCATAAGAACAAGCAGCTCTATTCATCCACGTCTTTATGAGGGATCCTTGGTGCTCTCTGAGCTTGATTGTTTTCTTGCAGACAGGTCATTACCTTTATCTTTATTATCTTTATTAGACTTATATACCGCCCTTCTCCCATAGGACTCAGGGCGGTTCACAAGGTTTTATTAAAATAACAATACAAAAAATTACAAAAAATAAAAACAGTTAAAATAATTACATTTAAACCTTGAATAAATATAAAACCCCAATTAAAATTCAATTTTAAAATCCAAGGGTAACATCCTCAGTGCTGGTAAGGAGTGGGATTTGCTCTCAGCTTATATTCCAGTGGCTGCCCTGTCACTGTTGGTGGGGTTGGCCTTAGAGCTTCTTTCGCTGGGCTGTTTACTGTTGGCTTGTTTGGCAGTTCCATGACTGAGGTATTGTTTGTGGGTCCTCCATCACTGGAGGTGTTTAAGAAGAGGCTGGACAGCCACTTGCTTGGAATGGTACAGGGTCTCCTGCATGGGCAAGGAGTTGGATTAGAAGAGCCCCAAGGTCCCTTCCAATTCTGTTATTCTGGTTATTGGTCTGATGTTAATGCTCTGAGGTTCTTCGGTTGGGCTGTTTACTGTTAACTTGTTTGGCAGTTCCATGATTGGGGCATGGTGGAGCAGTGGGCTAATGCCTCCTTAAGTAACACCAGCTGCCTGCAATCAGTGCAGGTTCAAGTCCCACCAGGCTCAAGGTTGACTCAGCCTTCCATCCTTCCCAGGTAGGTAAAATGAGGACCCAGATTGTTGGGGGCAATAAGCTGACTTTGTAATAATGCCGCTTGGGGGGAGGTGTGTGAAAGCCCTAATAAGCAGGCATATACATAGAATGAAGGCTACTGCTAAGCTTGTAAACCGCCCTGAGTCTTCGGAGAAGGGCGGGATATAAATGGAATTAAAATAAAAATAAATAAAAAATTGTTTACTTGATTGTGAATGCTCCATCACTGGAGGTGTTTAAGAAGAGGCTGATCAGCAACTTGTCTGGAATGTATAGGGTCTACTGCTTGGGCAAGGAGTTGGACTTGAAGACCTCCAAGGTCCCTTCCAACTCCATTATTATGTTATTCTGATTATTGGTCAGAGGTTAATGGTCTGAAGTTTTTTGGTTGGACTGTTTACTATTAGCTTGTTTGGCAGTTCCATGATTGGGGATATTGTTTACTTCTGGACTATAGGTCTGATGATTATTTTGCTGTTAATTTATGCTCATCTGGATGTTGACTGCTGGTGGGGAGGTGTTTGGGTCTTTTCATTCCCTTTTTGGCTTTTTGATCATTGGTCAACACAAAGCCGACGTTAACCTTTGAGTTAATCTATGCTCATCTGGGTATTGCTGCTGGAGGAGGGTATTTTTGCTCCCTTTTTGGCTTGTTGATTGTCTCTTTTGCACAATATGTAGATATTGTTTATGGCTAAGTGACCACTAGAAGAAATTACTCCTACCCATACTGACAGGGCAAGTCACTAGGATATAAGCTGAGAGCAAGCCCTATTCCTTACTAGCACTGACGATGTTACCTAGTTTGGGTAATGAAACATCTGCATGAAAACCGCCAAGCTCAGAGAACACCAAGGACCTTTTATTTCAACCCTGAGCTACAAATATTATCTTCCGTGTGTTTGTATTAGAATTAAAGGTTCTGCTTCCTGCCTTGGACAAGAACAGAGCAGACCTGTGAATAAATACGGCAGCAAAAAATTGCTTTGTAGCTCTCCACAGTCTTAGAACCTGACTCTTGTAACCATCGGAGAACATGATAGCTGCAAATATGGACCTGATTAAATAAACTGCAGACATTAAAGGGAGAAAGAGGGAGAAGCCATCAGCATTTGCTCTTGCTAAGCACAAACGGACTTTTCTTCCTCCAGCGATGAAATTGTGCAGCATACAAAGAAATTCCCCTTCAGTATAATTTATCTGCCTGAACTCCCTCTCTTTATCACAGTAGGAAAATAAAATATAGCTATTTAGCAAAAAGCATTTTATCCAGTTCTAAAGCGAGCACATATCAAAGGAGTAGAAAAAAAAAACCCTTCACAATAAATCCATCCAAGCCAGCACAGTTCTCCTCCCTGTGCATTTTTCCTTCTTATTTCTTGTTTGTTTTGTTTTAAAGAGAGAGCCGAAAGAAAGACTAACAGTCCCAACCACAACCAGCAGACATAATGAGACACTGTCCTTCTGCAACAAACGAGTTCAATAGTTTAATTTTTGTTAACTGAAATCCCTTGTACGAAGGTAAATTACATTGCATTTTCTATTACTAGCTCTGTTAATTGTCAGGCAGTAACAGTTTATGCACTCATCCAGAGCAGCCGAGAATTTCCCATAATGTTACAAAATAAAACCTGACAAAGCACAATAATCTTTAGTTTATTGATGTGTTACTAGGCTGTGGAAAAGCATCAGATCTGTAATGTGCTTTGCTTAGGAAATTAGGGTCTAGGGAGAAATTCTGGGAATAACACAAGTCTTTCTTTCTTTCTTTCTTTCTTTCTTTCTTTCTTTCTTTCTTTCTTTCTTTCTTTCTTTCTTTCTTTCTTTCTCTCTCTCTCTCTCTCTCTCTGTGTCTCTCTCTCTCTTTCATTCTTTCTTTCTTTCTTGTCTTGCATAAGGGCACAGATCCACAAACATTGCTACTGATTTTCAAAATAGATCTTTGGTGGGTTTTTCAGGAGAAAAACAACAACAAAAGAACACAAAGCTCTCCATAATTAGGATGAAAAAGCAAGCGGAATGCTAACAATTCAAATATCAGAGAAGAAGGACAAAAGCTGGCTGATTTTTAAATTTTGGAACCTGATGTTTTTATCCTGGGGCTTTCTGCTTGCTTGTTTGTTTTGGGGACAAAGCATGGTGGATGATGGGTCTGAAGTTATGATCTACTGAAGAGTGGACTATCTTCCATCATTTCACAGTGAGAAAATTAACCAATGGAATGGCTTGCCTCCAGAAGTTGTGGGTGCTCCATCATTGGAGGCTTTTAAGAAGAGACTAGACAACCACTTGTCTGGAATGGTATTGAGCAGGGGGATGGACTAGAAACTGCCCAGGATTCCTTCCAATTCTATTCTATTCTATTCTATTCTATTCTATTCTATTCTATTCTATTCTATTCTATTCTATTCTATTCTATTCTATTCTATTCTATTCTATTCTATTCTATTCTATTCTATTCTATTCTATTCTATTCTATTCAAAAACATTTCCATGCCTTCTGGCTGAACAAATTCACTGGATGCAACTGAAGTTTGTTTTTAATCCTAACATGCTTACATGGTCTATAATCCTTACCCTAAGAATTATTTAGAAAAGACAATTTATCAATTGATATGTCATTTTGTTTTGTCCTTATACAATAGATTCATCCCTTCAGGGAGAATTTGGAAAGCTTTACTTTCAAACCTCCAGCTTTGAATCCCTGTATAATTTGACAGAGTTTCCAGGATTACGTTTCAATCACTTCCATAGCAGGGAAGTAGGATATAATATTACCTTTGTTAGGAACAGCTGGAGAAAGAGAAAGAGGTGAGAGAGACAGAGTTGGGGATATTGACGTGTCAATTAGTCTGGCCTGAGATGGTTTGGTAGCCTTCAGATGTACTGGAATAGCAATTTCTGAACTTGGCACCCTACACACATTTATTGGACGATCTGAAAAGAGATTTCCCCCCTCCTTACCCTCACAGTGTGACCCAGTACTTTGAAAAAACAATGTTCTTGAATATATGCAAGCCATCTTCTAATATCTTCTGATTTCATGAAGGATTCTGAATATCCATGAAAATGGAAACCTACATCCAATTTCAACTATCCTCTGTCTATATCCTTAGTATGGCCACACCTGGAATACTGAATCCAGTTCTGGTCACCAAACATAAAAAAGATGTTGAGACTCTGCTAAGACTGCAGAGAAGAACAAAAAAGATTAGAGGGCTGGAGGCTAAAACATTACGAAGAACGGTTACAGGAATTGGCTATGTCTAGTTTAAAGAAAAGAAGGACCAGGTGTGACATGATAGCAGTCTTCCAATATTTGAGGGGCTCCTACAAAGACGAGGGGGTCAACTTATTTTTGAAAGCACCAGAAGGCAAGACAAGAAACAATGGATGGAAACTCATCAGGGAGAGAAGCCACCTGGAACTAAAAAAGCAATCAACCATGGAATAGCTTGCTTTCGGAAGTTGTGGGTGGTTCATCACTGGAGGCTTTCAAAAAGAGAGTGGACAACCATTTGTTTGAAATGATACAGGCTCTCCTGCTTGACCAGGGGGTTGTATTAGAAGAAGACCTCCAAGGTTCCTTACAACACTACTATTCTATGTTCTACGGTGTCCCTCAGTTAGAGATTTGAAGAAGAATTTGAGAGCTGACTTCGTTAAGTTGCTGTACTGAACCACAAGGAAACATGAACATGCAAACTATTGATAGTAGATCCACAGAGCTCTTTTAAATTTTTTAAGGACTTCCTTCAGATCTTCAAATCTTCTCCCCACCCACCATGCATTCCTACAGGATCAAACTGTGTTTTTCATTGGATAATATGTGAACTGACACTAATATGCTTTCTGGCAACCTACAGCCTCCTCAGCATCATCATATGTGAGAGATTTCTTTCAGGGGGTTATAGATTAAAATATATTAAAGGGATGGCACGAATGACTAAATGAATGAAACTCCCTCTCCTTTCCTTTCACCTGTATGGGTGCCTTTAGTTCTTCTGGAGTTTCAAGGGGAAGACAGAGGAAGTCTTCATTTTTTTTCCTTCTTCTTATTTTGCATTTAAGGGGAGAGAAAAAGAGAGAGGAGAGGAGAGGAGAGGAGATGCTCCAGCTTGCAATAAAAGATGGCAAGGTGATAAATTAGTGCTCTCAAGTGAAATTGATTACCTTGTGTTCCCATCTAGTTCATATGGCAGCAACACAGATGCTCTGAAGCACCTTAATGGCACATTGGAGAAAACCCATCAGGCTGGCCCTGAGGAACACTTGTGCACATCCCTCCCTCCCTTGCCACACGAAAGGAGAAATCAGCTTTCACTCTTCCCCCCCCCCCCTGTGGATCTAGGAAAACCATGTACCTTGTCAAGCATTTTTAAGGCTTTTCCTTAAATATCTCTGGAATGTTATAGGGCAGAGTCCAAATGAGGGTGCTGGTTCCTTCTCCAAGCTTGTGGGTTGGTTTCTGATAGGTAACATCTTCTGCAGAGTTGAGGGAATGTCAGTGTTGGTTTCTTCTGCTTCTAAGGGCTTTGTGTGGTCAGGAGGTCTTGTGATGGGAGGGTCACATCACGTGAGGGTCTTGCAATGACTCAGGTGTGGGTCACATCAGGTGAGGGTCTTGCAAGGGGTCCTGTAATGGGTCTTGCCATGAGTCAGGTGTAGGTCACATCATGTGAAGGTCTTGCAATTAGTCAGGTGTGGGTCACACCAGGTGAGGGTCTTGCAAGGGGTCCTGTAATGGGTCTTGCCATGAGTCAGGTGTGGGTCACATCAGGTGAGGGTCTTGCAAGGGGTCCTGTAATGGGTCTTGTGATGAGTCAGGTGTGGGTCACATCAGGTGAAGGTCTTTCAATGAGTCAAGTGTGGGTCACATCAGGTGAGGGTCTTGCAATTAGTCAGGTGTGGGTCACACCAGGTGAGGGTCTTGCAAGGGGTCCTGTAATGGGTCTTGCCATGAGTCAGGTGTGGGTCACATCAGGTGAGGGTCTTGCAAGGGGTCCTGTAATGGGTCTTGTGATGAGTCAGGTGTGGGTCACATCAGGTGAAGGTCTTTCAATGAGTCAAGTGTGGGTCACATCAGGTGAGGGTCTTGCAAGGGGTCCTGTAATGGGTCTGGCCATGAGTCAGGTGTGGGTCACATCAGGTGAGGGTCTTGCAAGGGGTCCTGTAATGGGTCTTGCCATGAGTCAGGTGTGGATCACATCAGGTGAGGGACTTGCAATGAGTCAGGTGTGGGTCACATCAGGTGAGGGTCTTGCAATGAGTCAGGTGTGGGTCACATCATGTGAGGGTCTTGCAAGGGGTCCTGTAATGGGTCTTGCCATGAGTCAGGTGTGGGTCACATCACATGAGGGTCTTGCAATGAGTCAGGTGGGGGTCACATCAGGTGAGGGTCTTGCAAGGGGTCCTGTAATGGGTCTTGCGATGAGTCAAGTGTGGGTCACATCAGGTGAGGGTCTTGCAAGGGGTCCTGTAATGGCTCTGGCCATGAGTCAGGTGTGGGTCATGTCAGGTGAGGGTCTTGTGATGAGTCAGGTGTGGGTCACATCAGGTGAGGGTCTTGTGAGGGGTCTTGTGATGGGGACATCACATCAGAGTTCAAATGCTCTCAAGGAGCCTTCTAAACAGCCATCTTCGTTTTCCAGATTACTAACCACAGCTCCTGTTACCTAAAAGACGTCTATTCGGGTGTTTTTTTTTAAAGCCACTTAAATGTAGATGGAAAACATCCTGCTGAGATCCAAAGAGAACATCAGAAATGCAGGCAAAGTCTCAATAACAGCACAAAAGGTGATCTTTTCTCGTTTGACCTTTCTGGAGCCTGCTCTTGTGTTTTGAAGCTAAGTTAAGAGCTAAATAGCATCCCTTGTTTGAGTGGGGGAAAGTCACAGCGATATAATGTGTGGCAGAAGAAGGTGAGGATTAATATAATCCATGCTTTGAAATTTGAAACCAGAAGGCAGTTTGATCTCCTTCCATATCAAAAGATTATTGGTGCCTATTGAATTTTGCGGGGCATCTCTGGATATAAATCACTGACACTATGGGGGGAAATGATACTTTTCCCCATTGAAAACCTTCACCATGGCTAATTATCTGAGGAAGATAATTTCTGTCTTGCATGGTTTAAATTCCTATCAATTCCACTAGAGGTGTGAAAAGAAATTTGTCCTCATTTTCTGCTGGAAATGAATGTTACTTTTTCGCAGCCTTCAAAATTCTAAAAATGTCTTCTAGCCGTTGTCTTTTCTTGATCAGAAACCTGAGGAAAGGGGTGGGGGAAGAGAGAGAGATTTTATTTTGCTTTTCTTCTTCATCCTGACAATATATACATTGCTCCAAAATAGTATTATATTAAGGGGGGGGGAAGAGAGATTAAAAAAAGAAAAAAGGAAGAAAGTATACTACTGAAACTTAAACAAATTTCAATTAAATTAATGTTATTATTCAATGTTTTAGTGGTTTTATTGGTTTTTAATTATGTAAGTGGCCTAGATTCACCTGCTGGCAAGAGAAAGAAAAGAAAAGAAAGAAAGAAAGAAAGAAAGAAAGAAAGAAAGAAAGAAAGAAAGAAAGAAAGAAAGAAAGAAAGAGGAAGGAAGGAAGGAAGGAAGGAAGGAAGGAAGGAAGGAAGGAAGGAAGGAAGGAAGGAAGGTAGCAATAGATTTATATACCGCTTCACAGCGCTTTACAGCCCCTCTGTAAGCAGTTTACAGAGTCAGAATTTTATCCCCAACAATCTGGGTCCTCATTTTACCGACCTCGGAAAGATGGAAGGCTGAGTCAACCTTGAGCCGGTCAGGATCAAACTGCTGGCAGTGGGCAGAGTCAGCCTGCAATGCTGAATTCTAACCCCTGTGCCACCACAAAAGGGAGGGAGGGAGGGAGGGAGGGAAGGAAGGAAGGAAGGAAGGAAGGAAGGAAGGAAGGAAGGAAGGAAGGAAGGAAGGAAGGAAGGAAGGAAGGAAGGAAGGCACCTCCCTCCTTTAGTATTGTTTCTACTAAGGAAGAAAGGATGTACAGTAATGATAACATTCTGAATACCTGCATCAGAAAAATTATTAAACAGAAAGTGAAAGCAGGATGATTAACATTTCTTTAGGAAAATCCTTGGACAGATGTCACAAGTTATGGAAAACTGCATACCCAGTCTCCACAGCTTACAAGACAAACAGAAACGCTCACCAAATGTACAAAACATTAGGAATATTGGAATGCTGTCTAAGACATATTGCGAAATGACCGAGATTTGCTATAATCTACACATTCCCCAGAAGAGACAGAGATTCTGTTTCCCACACCTCCATTCCTTCGTCCCTTCTCCTCTGTTTCTTTGCCAACTGCAGTTCTGGACCATCCTGCCCACGTTTCTTTCTCTCATGCCTCTGCTTCACGCCCTCGGTTGGTTGTCAGCTGTGAAAGCGGCTGTGACGTCAGAGCACATGGTGTGCTCAGCCAGGAAGGAGAAAGAAACGCAACACCTTAGTGATGATGAAATGAGCATTGCTAACTCTGATCCTTTTGTGTGAGTGGACACTTTTAATGGAGTTTGCTAGCTAGTGCTCAGCTCTGGATGGCCCTGATTATCCCGTGAATTTTCTCTTGTTCTAAGGAGGCTTTCAAACATGGGTTGCTTTCAGGGATGTCCGTGTCTCTGTCTGAGCTGCAGGGCCACTGTCTGGGCTGATAGGTTCTGGTGTTCTTTGATGTAGAAAATTCATTTTTTCTTTCATCCATCAAAATCTACATTCCTTAAAGAGAACTGAACATCTATCTTCCTTCCTTCCTTCCCTTCTTTCTTCCTTCCCTTCTTTCATCCTTCCCTTCTTTCTTTCTTTCTCTCTCTCTTTCTTTCTTTCTTTCTTTCTTTCTTTCTTTCTTTCTTTCTTTCTTTCTCTCTTTCTCTCTTTCTCTCTTTCTTTCTTTCTTTCTTTCTTTCTTTTCTCTCTCTCTTTCTTTCTTTTCCTCCCTCCCTTCCTTCCTCATTCTTTCTTTCTTTTTTATCTCTCTCTCTCTCTCTCTCTCTCTCTCTCTCTCTCTCTCTCTCTCTCTCTCTCTCTCTATCTATCTATCTATCTTTCAATCTTTCTCTTGCCAGGAGGTGAATCTAGGCAACTTACAATAATTTAAAACCAATAAAGCCACTAAAACATTAAACATTAACATCTACCTCTCACCAAGTCCTACTATTTTTGAGATATCGTTGTGGTGCCAATGTTGGATGCTATTCCTATTCATCAAGCTGTATTAGTCCTTGACTTACAACCACAACTGAGCCCAAAGTTCTGCTGTTAGGCGTGTTAGTTGTTAAGTGAATTTTGCCCCATTTCAGGACCTTTCTTGCCACAGTTGCCAAGTGAATCCATGCATTTCTTAACAATGATTGCTAAGTGAATCTGGCTTCCCCATTTGCTTGTCAGAAGGTTGCAAAAGGGGATCACATGACACCCCCCCCACTCCCGCAGGACATGGCAACAGTCATAAATATGATTCAGTTGCTAAGCATCCAAATTTTGATCACATGGCCACGGGGATTCTGCAACGGTTGTAAGGGTGAAAAATTATCATGTCACTTTTTTTTTAGTGCCGTTATAACTTTCAATGGTTTTAAGTCAAGGATAACCTGTATGAATCCCTACCCTGAAACAATTGCAGTGTCAGAAATCACTGTGTTGAGCCCCGGGATTTTAGGGACATGCTCTGCATGTCCTGTATCCCACAAATATGGCGGGGTCTCAGGCAAACCCCATTCTTGCAATAAAGCACCAGGCTTGGTCTTTGAAGAGAGAATCTTGCTTCAAATCCACAATATCGTTTGAGCAATTGAGGAAAGCACTGATTACATTAATGCTAAGCAAGTCTCCGGTTGAGGAAGTTTCCTTCCATTTCCTCATATTGTGCAGCGAAATAATAAATTATTTGAACCATTCTATTATCCGTCCTTAACGGAAACGTACCAGGCCTGTCCTGAGTCTTCAAAAAGCTTGTTAATATGCAATCCTCCAGTACAACCGCTAAGTTTTTAAAGGTCACCCATGTTTTATTCATAAAGGGTGGTTTTTTCGGGAAGGGAAAAAGGTTACAGAGTCATGTAATGCCATATTCCAATTGTGGTGCTGCTTCAAAAGTGATTTTAAAAGTGAATTTTCCCATGGCATGTGGGGAGGGTGCAGGGTGGCGAGGAAGGGTGAGAGGCAGGCTGGAAGGACGGGGAAGGTAGGAAGTGAGAATGCATCCAGCCAAAAGAAACATATCTCCAGAGGAGAACAAGCACAAATGGTGTTGAACTGCTTTTGAAGTTCCTTACTGTTGCTCCAGGGGGCGCAATGGCCCAGAGGTTAAAGGTGCTGAACTGGTCAGGTGGGGTTGAGACCTGAGCTCCATGCGACAGCATGAGCTCCTGCGCCTTGCTCCTGCTCCTGCCCACCTAGCGGTTTGAAAGCATGCAAAGGCAAGTAGATTAATAGGTACCACTTTGGTGGGAAGGTAACACTGTTCCTTGTGCCTTTGGTGTATATCCAGGCTGGCCACGTGACCACGGAAATCGTCTTCTGACAACTCTGGCTCCCTCTGCCCAAAAAATGAGCATCGTGCCCTCGAATTGGAATCTTTTCTCTTTACTTTTTTGCTCCTGCTGTTGTAATGAAGGAATCCTACAAGATATACAGGTAGTCCTCAACCTACGACCACAACCGAGCCCAAAATTTATGTTGTTCAGTGAGATATTTATTTTATTTTATTAAATTTCTATACCGCCCTATTCCCAAAGGACTCAGGGCGGTTATATTTGTTTAAGTGAGTTTTAGGAACCCATTTTACGACCTTTCTTGCCACAGTTGTTAAGTGAATCACTGCAGTTGTTCGGTTAGTAACGGTGAGTGAGGCTTCCCCGTTGACTTCACTTGTCAGCAGGTCGCAAAAGGGGGGGGTCACATAATTCTGGGACACAGCAATCGTCGTAAGTTTGAACCGGTTGCCAAGCCTCTGAATTTTGATCACATGACCAGGGTGGGTGGGTGCTGCAAAGGTCGTAAGTGTGAAAAACGGCCACAAGTCACTTTTTCTAGTGCCGCTGTACCTTTGAACGGTCACTAAATGAACGGTTGTAAGTTGAGGATTGCCTGTATTTGGATCAAAAAAAGGGGGGAAAAATGACTTTGTTGCATCTGTGAAAATAAATTCCAGGTACAAAGAGCAACAAATGGTGGGCAAACTTTGCTGAGTGAGATCTACATCGGTCAACCCTTGTGGGTAAACAAAGAACATAGAATAATAGGTTTGGCAGGGAGCTGGGAGGTCTTCCAGTCCTACTCACGAAGTATTGGATGACTGCTATCGTGTCACACCAATCTCGGCTTGGCTGCTGCTTCTCCTATAGTTATTTCCCAGTTTCCTATGTGCTTCTCTGAGTAAGTCTTCTTCCTGATCGATATTTGATGCCTCTGCTTCAAAGAATCCACTTTTTGACCACTCAGCCGTCAATAGGCACATAGGCATTAACAACATCCAGGGCTTTTTTTCTCACAGAACGCTCAGAACGGAGTTCCGGCACCTTTTTTGGATGGAGCCTTGTAGGGTAGGTAAGGCGGGTTGTATGACGTGTGTGAGTTCCGGCACCTTTTTCTTTTACAAAAAAGCACTGGGCAACCCCTTATATATTGGCACACTGCTATCATGGACACCCCTAGATAGATAGATAGATAGATAGATAGATAGATAGATAGATAGATAGATAGATAGATAGATAGATAGATAGATAGATAGATAGACAGAGACATAGATAGATAGATAGATAGATAGATAGATAGATAGATAGATAGATAGATAGATAGATAGATAGATAGATAGATAGAGAGAGAGAGAGAGAGAGAGAGAGAGAGAGAGACAGACAGACAGACAGACAGACAGACAGACAGACAGACAGACAGATACAGGGCTTTTTTCCTCATAAAACGCTCAGAACGGAGTTCCGGCACCTTTTTTGGATGGAACCTTGTAGGGTAGGCAAGGCGGGTTGTATGACATGGGTGAGTTCCGGCACCTTTTTCTTTTACAAAAAAAGCACTGACAACATCTATAGATTATGTGAATAGGATAGAATAGAGCCGGAAGGGCCCTTGGAGGTCTTCTCGCTAGCGCTGATGATGATGTTCCCTAGTTAGGGTAATGAAACATCTGCAAGAAAACAAGCAAATTCAGAGAGCACCAAGGATCCCTCCATCCACTTTTTGTACAAGGATGTGACCTTTAAAAGCGGTGGCCCTTTTTTTTTAAAAGCTCACACGGGAAGCTAAATATATAGATGTTGAAGATAAGTAGGGCTATAATAATATCTGAGGCTGTTTTAGGGAGTGGGAGAAAAATTGTGGCCTTATGTTGTTCTTCCATACTCCCAGACCACAAGGGTTCTCTGAAATGGACCTCTGGAGAATAGAAAAAGGGGCATCAGGTCCATTAGCTGTCCACAACATCTTTTCAAGCTTTCCTGATGGGCTATCCACCCTTGGGACTTCCTCCCTCAGGTTGAATAATAAATAAAAAGCCCTTGAAGGCAATTATCATAGACTGCTGAAACTGACTCCATGTTGTTCTTCTTTGCACTGTGGCAATTATTTAATGAGTACACAAACAAACTAACTAAAATGTTGGAGGTATGAAACACTTTGACCTCCCTAGTTGTGTTCTCTTCGTGATCTTCTCAGCCCCCACACCTTATCTCCGTTTAATCAGAGAAGGACGAAGCTGTTGGTCTGCAGTTGGCAGGTGATGAAAGAGAATGGAGAGAGTCTTTAACTAGACTCCAGGCATTTCTCCTTCTCTTCCTAAACCCAATTACTCTTCTGAGTGGAGTGGCTGAAAACGGCATTATGAATTCCAACTTCTGCTGCAGACAAAAGGAAACCTTGCGGTAGATCCAAGGCTGAAGGACTCAAGCTTTCCTTCTGGATGCATTGGACTGCAACCTGCATAAACCGTAGGCAGTTGACCAAGTATCATGGTCTTGTAGCTCAATAGAGATGGAGGGCACCAGGTTGAAGGCTGTAGCAATCTTGTCATTCTACATGGCAAATCAACATGCATGCTTTCAGCCAATAGCTTTGCAGCCTTCATGGATGCAGGGGCAAGGTTGGGGTGGTGATGAAATGAGCATTGTTAACTCTGATCCTTTTCTGTGAGTGGACACTTTTAATGCTAGTGCTGAGCTCTGGACAACCCTGATTATCCCATGATTTATTTATTTTTTTATTGTTCTAAGGAGGCTTTCAAATATGGTGGCTTTCAGGTATGTCGGTGTCTCTGTCTGAGCTGCAAGAGCACTGTCCAGGCTGATAGGTTCTGGTGTTCTTTGACGGAGAAAATTCACTTTTTATTTCATCCATCAAAACCTACAGCCCTTTAAATTCCCAATCCTTTTGCCAGGTCAAGAGGATTGAAGCGAAGGGGAGCAATGAACTATGCATTGAGATGAAACAAACTCCATCCTTAACATAACTGCATCTGATATATCACCTACTGTTCCAACCAATGCTTCATCAACCCTTCTCCAATCTGTACCTGTGCTTCGTTAGCAAACAAGGACATTTGATGAAAATGTCATTTAGTTCTGTCTTTTCCAGTCTGGTCCTCTTAGACATCTTGGACTTCCTCTCTACTAGTATCTTGGAAGCACAAATACAAATGGACGAACTGCTAAAGATAGTTTGTTTGGCAGCCAGTTTTTGTGCAGTGGTTAAGATATTGGAGTAGAAATTGAGAAACAATGAATTCTAGTCTTCCTTTAAGCCCAAAAGCTGGTTGGGTGACTTTGGGTCAGTCGTTCCCTTCAGGGTTCTTGCTGTGAAGAAAATAGGAGGAAGCATTATATACATCATTGTGAAGTGTGCAAAACAAAGGCAGGAAATAAATGTAATAAATGAAAGCTTTCCCCTTGCAAATCTATCTTAACCTACATTTGTTTGGATAGGGTACTGCTGTTTGAATAGGACGTTACCAAAGTCAAAGAGCTTCAGCTTGTTGCAGCACAGGCAGATACATTAATAGTTAATAGCTTCTACATATATATGAAGGTATTTCATTTATTTGCCCCATTTTTACTCAGTTTGAGCAGTTCGTTGACTAACCGTCAATGAAGTGCAAGATGGGAAAGAAATAAAGGTTATTTTATCATTAGAATCCTGGAGAAAGGACGTCAGCTCTTGACTGGTCTTCTAAAAGAAAATAAAGAGAGAATGAAAACAATAGATGACGATATTTATCTCAAATATATATGAATTATGCCTGCCTGAGGACTTTGGGAAGTTTAAGCCACCACTGGAAATAAATCTACCCTTTAATTTCTGCAGATCTCCAATTATTCCTTTTTAAAATATGCTCTGCTTTACTTTTTTCCATTATATGTTACTGTGAGAGGTGACAGAGTAGGTAGGTAGATAGATAGATAGATAGATAGATAGATAGATAGATAGATAGATAGATAGATAGATAGACAGATGGATGATAGATAGATAGATAGATAGAGATAAATAATCTTAAAGATTATTATGATATAATGTTCTTTGCCCTTTCAAAAGACCTTTATAATAATAAGACAATTACTATATAATACTCAGTCTACATATATCAAATATAAAAAGTGAAAAAGCCAGATGCAATATCTTTCGTTAATAAATATGCCAATATCTACTACAATGTGTACTAAAGCACTAGCCACTACTTTATAACAAGGTTGGATACAAAGATTGGCAATGAACTTTTTAATTAGCTGGATGCCAAGAAGCTTAACAATGTCTCTGGTTTTCAGTAACTCTTTTCTCTCTCACTCTCCTTTCCCCATACACAGTGTGCGGTTCTCTCCCCCTCCTCTCACTAAATACATTTTCCAGAGTCACAAACATGAAAAAAGGTATAAAATAAAGGAGATCGAGATGGATTGGGTTAATTAATGGTTAGGAACTGGCCTTTCACCTTGACAATTGTAGACAAGTTCAACCTAAGAGCTTAAATCAGGTTTTGCTGCTGGACCGCTCAATGGATATTAATTCACATCATATAATCTGGCAGGATTGTCCCAGGAATGAACTTGTCAGGCATGTGACCTTCAAGTCGCTGGATGGAGCAGCAAAACTGTGGGGTGATGGGTGTGGGACGAGTGGGAGGGGGAGGTTAGAAAGGCACACTTTCCTTAGCCACTGATTGAAAGTGACTTTTTCAATAGTTGGGATATTTCATTTTCGAAAAGAAACACAAAGTGGCTTCTAGTTAAGTTGCGTCCATATGCAGAAAATTTCCCCTGCATTCTCCGTTCTTATTCAAATGAAAGAGAATTGCTTTTCAAAAGGGTTTTCAAAGTGGCTTTCAAAAGAGAAGAGAATTTCAGGGACATTTTCCTAGGTGGAAAGCAGTGTCCTTGGTCTTGTTTAAAGAGAAAAAAATGGCCAAAAAAGCCAAGAGAATGTCCTATCTTTTATTGCGCAATCACGTCATGAAAGGTCTACGTGCTCCCCAGCTTCTCACACTTACATCTCCCCCCCCCAAAAAAGCAACAACAACAACAAAAAGCATTTCCTTGTGCTTGGATTTATAGCCTTCCTACTCTCTGAAACCTCCAGGAAGCTTATTTCTGAAATAGTTTGTGTTCTGCCAAGGTTTGTGCTACTGTCCACTTGAGAGAGAATCCTGCCCTAGAAAATCCTGCCCTTTTTCCTTTGGAAAAATCAGTCACCCAATTGTTCACTCACCAGTATTTGGTGGTGCATTTTGCAAAGCCATTTTGGCTACGAGCGATCGTTAGCCTAATTTTATACTGGCTCAGAAAATTGGGCCTCTGGAGGAAAAAAAAATGATATTCTCTTTCTCTGTGTGGAGAAGAAGGAAGGAGGAGAGGGGAGGGGAGGGGAGGGGAGGGGAGGGGAGGGGAGGGGAGGAGAGAAGAGAAGAGAAGAGAAGAGAAGAGAAGAGAAGAGAAGAGAAGAGAAGAGAAGAGAAGAGAAGAGAAGAGAAGAGAAGAGAAGAGAAAGGGAGGGAGGGAGGGAAGGAAGGAAGGAAGGAAGGAAGGAAGGAAGGAAGGAAGGAAGGAAGGAAGGAAGGAAGGAAGGAAGGAAAATTGTCCAACGATTACTTTTCCCACTGTGTCATACGATGCCTCTCCCAACAGGAAAAAATTAATATGTCCCCTTTCTTAACCCTCTTTTCAGTTGATGGATAAAGTTGACAATTCATGTTCTCCCTCTTTAAAAAAAAATCTTCCTATTTTTGAAGTATTTGTACAGTTTGATGAAGTGCCATTAATAATAACTAAGGGTGGGGTGGGGTGGGGGAACCTGATCTATATTCTAATTAATAGCAACAAGATCCTAAAGCAACCAGAATAGAGATCCTCAAATTAGGATTTCTACTCCCAATGAAATGCAAAAAGTACAAAACATGAATAAGCCTGAAAGGAGATCTGTATCTGTTTGGCCTGGCATTATTCTCCAAAGCACCGGAGGGAAGGACAAGAAACAATGGATGGAAATTAATCAAGGAGGGAAGCAACCTGGAATTAAGGAGAAATTTCCTGACTGTGAGTACAATTAATCAGTGGAACGGCTTGCCTTCAGAAGTTGTGGGTACTCCATCACTGGAGGTTTTTAAGAAGAGAATGGAGAGCCATTTGTCTAGAATGGTAGGGTCTCCTGCCTGAGGAGGGGGTTGGACTAGAAGACCTCCAAGGTCCCTTTCAATTCTTTTCTATTCTAGTCTATTTTAAATCTTGAGGCAACACTTCTGCAATGGAATTGTATGACTAGCATCCTAACCCCAGATTGAGCAACATGGTGACAATATGTATAACTAAGAATCATTTGCCTGGCCTTTTTCATTTTCTAAAAAAAAAACAACACCCCTTTCCTTCTTGACATGCCTAGTTTCTCCTTTTCCTGGGTGACAAACGGCAGCAGAAGTGAACTGTCTAACCCCCTGACCTTAGGTCAGACCTCTGAACTTGTCTGCTAGCCACAATGCCATGAACTTGGCAGAGAGGTCATTCAATCAGTGTCGTCATCAAGAGCTGGTCCTGAGGGAATTTGCCAGCTCTGCAGATGGGAAAATGTCAGCTTTTTGCAGTCAAGGTGAAGCTACCACCCCTTGGATCTAGCCTTGTGGTTTTATCTGGAGACTGCCTTTTTTTTTTGTTTCCAATAAAGGAGAATATTTCAGGGTTGAAATGAAGGGTCCTTGGTGCTCTCTGAGTTTATTTTCTTGCAGATGTTTCATTTTCCAAACTAGATAACAGAGTAAGTGCTAGACCAGCGTTGATGTTGCTACCTAGTTTGGGTAATGAAACTTCTGCAAGAAAACAAACAAACTCAGAGAGCATCAAGACCCCTCACTGCCTTTCCCCCCCCTTTCATCTAATCAATGGGTTGGACATCTAGCATAATTTGTTCTCTCTCTGCTCATTTTTAGGAGGACTTGGAACATAGAGTAATAGAGTTGAAAAGGACCTTGCAGGTCTTCCAAGACCCTATCACATTTCAGAGACACGATCGTCCAATCTCTTTTTGAAAGCCTCCAGTGATGGAGCACACACAACTTCTGGAGGCAAGCTGTTCCACTGGCTGATTATTCTCACTGTTAGGAAGTTTCTCCTTAGTTCTAGGTTGCTTCTCTCCTTGGTTAGTTTACATCCATTATTTCTCGTCTTGCCTTTTGGTGCTTTGGAAAATAAGTTGACCCCCTCGTCTTTGTAGGAGCCCCACAAATACTGGAAGACTATTATCATGTCTCCCCTAGTCCTTCTTTTCATTAAAATAGGCATACCCAGTTCCTGTAACCCTTCTTCCTATGTTTTAGCCTCCAGCCCCCTAACCATCTTCGTTGGTCTTCTCCGCACTCTTTCCAGAGTCTCTGCATCTTTTTATATTGTAGTGACCAAAATTGGATGCAATAGTTCAATAATGAGCTTATTCTTCTGTGGGAAAGACTACCAATACAAAACCAAGGTGACTCAATGCATTTTTGCTTACCATCTCTGATGATTCAGTCTACAATACTAGTCTAGAAAATGTGCAAAGGTCACACTCTCACCCTGTCCACAACAGTTAATCCCTCTGTTTCTACACCTACACCTCTGACCCCTTTTAGTGGGGTGAAATATGAGGGTGGGGAGATAAAAGTGTCTGGAGGACACTAGCAGCTTTTCCCTTGGTTATGAGTCAGGGCTCAGCTACCACTTCCCAGCTAAGGTCTGTAATCATTATATCACATATCAATAAAGAAAGAATGAATGCATTCATCTCTGCTTGTTTACAGTGTAAGAACAAAGAATGGGCAGAGAAAGTCTCCTGTGTAGTTCCACCAGCTTTCATTCAACTTGATGAAAGAGAACTAGATCTTACTGATTCTTTAAAAGGCAAAAGAGAATGTGGATGAGATTCCATGTTTGGGAAAGGTGAATTCATCTGGCTATGAAGCAGCCAATAAAACCTTAGGACCGTGGTGGTGAATCTATGGCACGGGTGCCACAGGTGGCACGCAGAGCCGTCTCTGTGGGCCCACGCACCGTCGCCCCAGTCCTAGGCCTTCCGCTGGGTTTTATAAAACCTTTTCACTTTAGGCCTCCACCACCGTGTGCCAAAAAAAAAAAGGTTCAATCAATGAATCAATTTCATCTTGCGGGGAAAAAAATGATCTCGCAAAGTTGGAATTGATTGATTGAACTTTTTAGTCCCACCCAGTCTGCCATTACCACTGCAGCCACGCCCACCCAATGGGCCACGCCCACCCAATGGGCCACACCCACCCAATGGGCCACACCCACCCAATGGGCCACACCCAACCGGCACCCGACGATACATAAGTGGGTTTTGGGTTGCAGTTTGGGCACTTGGTCTCTAAAAGGTTCCCCATCACTGCCTTAGGAATATTCTGATTTCTTCTCACAAATGGCCTGCTTCCTTCATGGTTTCCAGCACTTCCTTCAGCCATAGTAGAGCCAGGGTTGTCGCAAAGGTGGGTTTTTTTTTTCTCCCAAAGGCAACTGGACTTTCTTGGGGTTTTCTCTTTGAAAACATTCCGCTTCTCATCCAAGAAGTTCCTTCAGTTCTGGAATTGATTCAGTGAAATGTTTTCAAGAGGGATAAAAAAAATCCAAGTTGCCTTTTGGGGAATAAAGCACCTTTGGGACAACTGGGACCTGAATGATTGAGAATCTCCATAGACAGTAGAGCCAGGGCTGAACTTTTTGAACCGTTTTCACTAACGTCTGGTAGAAGTTACAACACCTTCATTGGAAACGAGCTGGTGAACCTCCTCTGGAGAAATCTGGAGAAAACAGCCACCAAATTTCTCTGCCTACAAGTTTGATGGTAAAGTTTGAAAGGTCGTTTGTACCTCGTTCTACCCGACTTTAGATTTTAATTTTATTTTCCTAACTCAAGGCTTACAAAGAAACTCAAATCTCCCACTCCAAGCTGTCTCAAAGAAAGGCTTTCTAACCAGTGCCTTAAAACAGGTCCCCCCCCCCCCACACACACAAAAAGACTCGGTAGAAATATTATTTTCCCCTGCATTGATGTTCCTTCTTTTAAAGCATCTTTTCAAACCTCATGTAACGTTTTACAGGGAAATCACTGTGATAGCAAAAAAAAAAAAAGGAAAAGAAACTCAGCAGAATAGGGGAAAGCATCATGAAACATGACTTTTAAAAAAAATGGATAGGGAGGTTAGGGAACTAACCTGATTCACTGACATATGACCTTTCAGTGCCCCGAGGTTAGCTCTGGATTAAATCACAAGTGAAATAATCAGAGAGGTTTTGCTTCAAAAAATTAATGCTCTGTTTGACTCTCTTTGACAGAAGTTGAACAAAGATGCCAACAACCAAATTAAGGAGAATTTGATTCTCTGGCAATGCATCTTTTAATGGCCGCAACTGCATGCATATTTTGGTTACCTTGAACCAAAGTTTTGCTGCTTTGGGGGTTTTGTTGGCTTTTGTTTTTCCTTGTCCTTTAACAAACTGATTCAAAGTAACCCATGACAAGAACAATAATAGTAATATAAAATTAGCCATTGGCTAGTGAAGAATGTCATTAGATTCACCTTTTCTACTTCTGTGTCCCTCTATAAATTTATGGAGGAGGAGGAGGAGGAGGAGGAGGGGGAGGAGGAGGAGGAGGAGGAGGAGGAGGAGGAGGTCTTGTAAATGGATTTGTAGACTATAGCTAGGAAGAAGAGGCTTACAAGCTCCTGAGTGGGGGCCTGGCTTGTATCCAAATCAATTTGGCTTAGAAACAAGAATATTATTACACAGTTTGGGAAGGAAGTTACTCAGCATATTTCTAAGACAATCTGAAAAGAACCGAGGGTAGATCTTCCATCAGCGGAAAAATATTTGTGGAATTTCATGGAATTTCCAAGAAGAAGGAAAGGTTTTTGCATAACCACAGGGTGTGCCTCATTTTCATCTACAGAAGAGAACTTGCTGTCCTTTTGGACATTAATGGATTCCAACTTCTATTCTTCTCACCCAGAATTGCTTACAGGAATAGACCGACAACACCCTGAGAACCACACAGATTCCCATTTCTTACTCTAGTGCAATATTTGGAGATTCCTTCCTAGATGCATAATTCCAATTCTGTGTCTTCAGGATCCCCCGAGCCAACCTGATTAGTTGTTCAATACGGCTACCCATCTGCATTGTCCAAATGCAGCCAGATACGTTGGCAAGCTGTCAAAAGAGGTACATTCCAATATATCTTAAGATGGTTTCTTTGCCTCTCAAATCATCTTGACCCAAAGCACCAATATGTTTGCAAAAATCTCCCTTGATGTCATCCAAGAAGCTAAGATGTTATTACTATTGCTACTAACAAAAGAAAAGCTTGAGCATCTCCTTCCTTCCTTCCTTCCTTCCTTCCTTCCTTCCTTCCTTCCTTCCTTCCTTCCTTCCTTCCTTCTTTCCTTCCTCCTCCCTCCCTCTTTCCCTCCCGCTCTCTTCTTCCCTTCTTCCCTTCTTCCTCCCTTCCTCCCTTCCTCCCTTCCTCCTCCTCCTCCTCCTCCTCCTCCTCCTCCTCCTCCTCCTCTCTTCCCCAAAATATACCTGGGCTTCAGACACTGTCTTCAGCTGTCTTCATGGGTGTTTCTTGTAGTGCATTGAAATGGGTCATAGAGAGTGTCCTGCAAAAGAGAATGACAGATACCATTAGATAAATGACATCTTTCAAATGGTTTATATCCCTGTAAGCAGTTTTTGTTTGAACTGGTTAAGTCCTGCCTCCATTGCCATATCATGAGGGTACCCACAACATATTGTAAAAGTTCCTAATATGCCTATTTCCAACAAATGGGGGCACCTAGAAATGGGTATGGATTCATATCTCTATCATAATTTCCACTTCAATTCACTGCAGTATTTACTGTGGTAAATAAAAGATTGATTGATTGATTGATTTGATTGTTCAAAATTTCTGAAGCATTCAGTAAATCCTTCATTTCAGAAAGAGGCAAGCTGCTACACAAGAGGCATCAATGCAATAAAACCTACAAACAAAAATTAAGTCTCCATAACATAGTTACAGATTGGGCACAGACTAATTAACTAAAGAAATACTAAGTTACAATAACTGCAATTCAACGTGTCCATATTTCTACATGGCCAAGGGACAGAAAACCTTCTGAAGATATTTGGTGTTCTGTAAAAGAACTTAACATTAAGAAAACCAAGATCATGGCATCTGGCCCTCTCAATTCCTGGCAAATAGATGGGGAAGAAATGGAGGTAGTGACAGATTTTATTTTCCTGGGCTCCAAGATCACCGCAGATGGGGACTGTAGCCAAGAAATTAAAAGATGCTTGCTCCTTGGGAGGAAAGCCATGGCAAATCTAGACAGCACACTAAAAAGCAGAGACGTCACCCTGTCAACAAAAGTGCGTATAGTCAAGGCTATGGTCTTCCCAGTCACAATGTATGGCTGTGAAAGTTGGACCATAAGAAAGGCTGAGTGCCAAAGAATTGAGGCCTTTGAACTCTGGTGCTGGAGAAGACTCCTGTGAGTCCCTTAGACTGCAAGGTGATCAAACTGGTCAGTCCTAGAGGAGATCAACCCTGACTGCTCTTTAGAAGGACAGATCCTGAAGTGGAAACTCAAATACTTTGGCCACCTAATGAGAAGGAAGGACTCACTGGAGAAGAGCCTAATGCTGGGAAAGGTTGAGGGCAAGAGAAGAAGGGGACGACAGAGAATGAGGTGGCTGGATGGAGTCCCTGAAGCAGTAGATATGAGCTTCAATGGACTCCAGAAGATGGTAGAGGACAGGAAGGCCTAGAGGAACCTTGTCCATAGGGTCACGATGGGTTAGACATGACTTCTCAGCTAACAACAAAAGAATCAACCAGGAGTAAGAGGTTTACGGAACAGTAAGTAAATCTTCTGAAAACTGAAAACAGCATTTTCCTTCTGTTCATTTAACAAAGTCGAGGAACTGTTGCATTTTTACACTATGCTGAATGTCCAAGTGGCTGCTCTACTTCTCCCAACAGCAGAAAGCACATTAGAATCCAAGCAGAGGCTGAACTTCAATTTGCTTGTTATTTGTTGCTTCTGCTCAAGTGGGGTTGCAACATTAAGAGAAATGAATGACGAACCAAGTGTTGGATGGCCTTTTAAGAAGAAAAAAATACACAACCTCCCCTGTGAGCTTTTAAGAGCATGTGACTTTCTTCACAAATTCTGAAGTACTGTGAGAATAAAAATCTTTCTCATGGGTATTTCGGCAGAAGCAGGAAGAGTTCCAAATGTGTAAATAACTTGAGGATAAAAACTTGGATCCACAAAAGAATAAATAAATAAATGGACAAAGATGATAATTAGCATCTGTTTTAATCAACTGGCCAACTCCATCCATATATCCATCCGTCCATCCATCCATCCATCCATCCATCCATCCATCAATCCACCCACTCTTAGAGTAATAAGAATTAATGTTCCATGACCTCAATTCAACTGCACATCTCTTTATCTTGTTATTTATTTATACAGTGCATAGATAACATTAGTAAATATATATAAAAGGAGCACAAAATACTATGGGATACGTATGATGGAATATGTAATCATTTTTTTAAGGTGTGAGGAATTCAAGAAGTGAAATAAATACAAACCATGCCTGTTCCTCTCAATCAGTTGTAGCTTATATAGATTAGTCTACAAACAGAACAGAAATATCTGCAACACTTGTTAGTTTCAATTGGTATCAAGTATTTATGTATGACACTCACTTTGATTTGTGTGATGAGGAGAGACAGAGCCTTGAATGGGGTGAGTATAAACAAAGTCTTTTCAAGGAGGAAAGTGTTGTTATTTGTTGTTCTTGTTTGGCCATCTTGCAGCGTGGAGACTTGTATGATGCATTAAGCTATGAGATTTATTTGCTTTAGAATTAAAGAAGTGTTATGAATGTAATACTTTAAGGTTGTAAACCTTAATTTACAGTATCTTTCCCAGTTATGGAGAAGTTATCTGAATTCAATGGTTTTTGCTCATGGATGTCAGCCTCTCCTTATAAAATCAAACCAAACCTTCAGTTGGAATAGATTCAATCCAAGTCTGCCAATCAATGATATCCATCAAATTGCAATTTCAAGTTAAAATGACTCAACCATTCAAATTGGACCCCAAGTTACATCCAGATCTTGCACAGTCTTGTATTGATCTGGTTTCAGGCCTTACATATCATCATCATCATCATCATCATCATCATCATCATCATCATCATCATCATCACAGTTGTAAGGGACCTTCGAGGCCTTCTAGTCCAATTCCCTGGTCAAGCAGGAAAGTATACCAATACAGACAAATGGTTGCCCAATCTCTTCCTCCTGTATTCTGGAGGCAAGCCATTCCATTGATTAATTGATTTAACTATTAGGAAATTTCTCCTTAATTCTAGGCTGTTTCTCTTCTTGGTAAGTTTCCATCCATTGCTTCTTGTCCTACCTTCAGCTGCTTTGGAGAATAGGTTGACCCCCACCCCCACCCCCTCATCTTTCTGGCAGCCACTGAGATATTGGAAGACTGCTATCATGTCACCCCTCATCCTTCTGTTCATTAATCTAGACCTACCCAATTCCAGCAACCGTTCCTTATATGTTTTAGGCTCCAGTCCCCTGATCATCTTTGTTGTTCTTTCTGCACTCTTTTCAGCATCTCAGCATCTTCATTATATTGTGGTAACCATGATTGGATGCAGTATTCCAAGTGTGGGGTTTTTTTAAGGTTACATGTTCAGGGTGTTCTCTGTTCAATCTAGCAAGAAAGCAAATTGCACATATTTCTCAGCATTTGAACCCAAATGTGAACACAATATGATGGATGTGTTAGGGGTAGCATAGGAGAGCTGCAGAGGATTACCAGCTGCAAGAGAACCACTTTTTGCACTAGGTGAAGGAAGAAGGAGTTGAAGACATTTTATTTATTTTATTTTTATTTTTATTACATTTATATCCCGCCCTTCTCCAAAGACTCAGGGCGGCTTACAAGCTTAGCAGTAGCCTTCATTCTATGTATATGCCTGCTTGTTAGGGCTTTCGCCGCCCCCCCCCCAAGCAGCATTATTACAAAGTCAGCTTATTGCCCCCAACAATCTGGGTCCTGATTTTACCTACCTCGGAAGGATGGAAGGCTGAGTCAACCTTGAGCCTGGTGGGACTCGAACCTGCCCTAATTGCAGGCAGCTGGTGTTACTTAAGGAGGCATTAGCCCACTGCTCTACCACATGCCAACAACGGAGGGCAAAAAGATCTAAAACTCAAGATATGGAACTAACAAAGACATGTGCACAATAATATATTAAAGTGATATGCTGCCCCCAGTCCAGACAACTCTACAATATCCATAATGTTTTGAAAAGTTGTTCAATGAGAACATCATGTAATACTTATGCACGTGCAACTTTTTAAATGAAAAGTTGCATTGTATTAAGCTATAATAATAACTAATGTTTTAATGCTATAGCTGTTTAAAAGCAACTTTCTAAAGAATAGCCACAGCCTTTCAATAGTAATAAACAGTCTGCTTTAATTGTAATGTGTAAATGGGACTAAATTGAAAGTAGGTTTTTAACTCTATTAAAATATAAAGTTGGAATGGCCCAGCAAAGAGATAAGCAACAGATTTCTGAATTCATCATGTGAATGTATGTAGTTTATTATTTCAGGAACTTTACAGTTTCAGAATAGAACTCACAGCCCAAATTACAAAAATGCTAGGCAAACTTGGCTCTTTGATGACTTGTGGACTTCAACTCCCAGAATTCCTGAGCCAGCATGCTCAGTTTAAGTCCACGAGTCATCAAAGAGCCAAGGTTGCTTACCCCTCACCTAATCAAATGCTATCTTTTCTTGACTCCACTATTCCAATCTTCATCCCTTCCATCACAGGAATACTTTTCGCATAGGCAGAAATATGGACAGACTTGACCATAGTTTCAACTGGGAAACTCTAACCATCTTAGACCACGCTTCCCAAAACGCTTGGGAATTTCTTGAAGCCCGGCACTCCGACAAACTACACACCTTTTCCTTTTCCTTGGTAGAGACAAATTATAGATTGGAATAGATGATGAATAACCTTCAGTTGGTATTTGTGATGCTCCAAAATCCTGTAGGGATGAAATGGTCAAATTTGTGCCTCATTCCACATGGTTATGTATTGCGTCAAATATGGCACCCTCTTAGGCTGGCCAAACCAATACAGGTAATCCTTAACTTACAGCTGTTTGTTTGTTGACCATTCAAAGTGACAACGGCACTGGGAAAAAGGGACTTGTGACCTTTTTGCCCACAGTTTCAACCATGGCTTGACTCCTGGCATGCATTTATGACACTTGTGTTGTCCTGAGGTCATGCAAATGCCCTTTGTAAACTTCCCAGCCGGCTTCCAACAAGCCAAGATAATGGGGGATGCTAGATTCATTTAACAACCCCACGGTTCACTTTGCAGCTGCAGCGATTTGCTCAACAACTGAATGAATGGACCTTTATTGTCAAAGTTCAACATGTATACAGTGAGATTGGCTGAGCCTCCCTTTGTGCCCCCCCCAACCGCCACAACTCACAGTGACAACAAACACACCATCTTGTTACACCATGTGAGCTAATTGCACAACACACCGGCCTCGCAAGTCAATCATACATAGAGTTATTTCCTGTTCAGGAGCCTGACAGCCCGTACAACTCACTTAACAATTGTTTTGCCTGGCAGCAGAAATTTTAGCCTCCACTGTGGTCATACCTAGAGGACTACCTGAACTGTAAACCACGGTAGGAAAATTCAGATGTGTTTTATCTTGCTGTGGCACCAATCTGTTTTTCTTTCCTGTCAGGCCTGCGAACATAAGTAGAAAGCCAAACAGATAACAATTTGAAACAAAACAACATCTTTAAAACAAAAACTGGCTCTTAGGCACGATGCCTTTAAGCACCACTTCCTGATTTTTTTTTTGGCAACATAAAGGAAACCCAATAGCTCTGTATCCTCTCCAGTCATTTATGTGTATGTTGAGAGAGAGAGAGAGAGAAACACTCAACCAAAATATACATACTGAGATCTGAGAATTCAATGGGAGAGAAAGAAGAAGAAAAAGTATTTCATGTATTTCTCACTCTTTCTATAAATATACAAGAATGCTCTTCCCATCTGACTCTCTCATGGGTCACGAAGAATTTCATGTGGATGTGAACTTTGCTGTTCATATTAGGAAAAAATAGTGGTGTTTTCACAAGTTAACTCATGCCTGGAAAAAATCCCAGTTTTGCAAGTTGCTCTAATTGCCTTGCCAATTGTCCGTGGGAATATTCAGGATGGGAACATTTCAAGGCTTCTCCAAAAGAATTCAGTTAATGGAAAAATGGGAGGAGGGAATGAGTAAGTGTGGCTCTTCCAGGGAAACCAGAGTGAAACGTGTTCCCCCCCTTTTTTGTTGTTGTTGCTGTTGTTGTTGCATGGATCTTTGTGTTTCCAAAACTATTTTAACTTTTATTTTAATCTCTTTAAGGATTTGGCTTATTTTAATCTTTTAAGGATTTTGCCCAGGCTACTCACTCTAACTTCAAGACAACTTTAATGCTTTTAATAACCCTGAGTTGCCTTGGAAACAAACTTGGTTTATTTTTATTTTTGCAATGAATCATTTTTAACCCCCTTTCTTTTCCATCGTCTCCCTTTTTACGACCCTGTTTTCTTTTCCATCATCACCATATCAAATCTTTAATAGGGGTTTTTCAAAGCTACTATTTCTTCAATGATTAAGAATTTAGTGCTGGTATAAATAATCCAGGGTTTAGGCAGAGGCATCCATAGATGAAAATGGGGGGGGGGTCAACAAACCCAAGATTGTGGTTTGTACAGGCAGTCCTTGACTTACAACAGTTCGTTTAGCGACCGTTTGAAGTTACAATGGCTTTGAAAAAAGTGACTTATGACCGTTTTCACACTTATGACCATTGCAGCACACACACTTGATCAAAACTGAGATGCTTGGCAACTGACCCGTACTTATGACGGTTGCTGTGTCCCAGGGTCATGTGACTGCCTTTTGTGACCCTCTGACAAGCAAAGTCAATGGGGAAGCCAGATTCACTTAACAACAGCAATGATTCTTTTAACTGTGGCAAGAAAGGTCGCAAAATGAGGCAAAACTCACTTAACAAATGTCTCACTTAGCAACAGAAATTTTGGGTCAATTGCAGTTGCAAGCCAGGGACAATGTGTATATGGTTCATGGTAAGACTTCAGTTATGACCACTATAGTTTTTTTTTTTTTTTACCGCTCTGTGAGCATCCCAGGATAGTGGAAATTAGTTAAAGTTTTTGAACTGAATTTGAAGGGAAACGTGAATTATTTTCTTTTCTAAATGGAGATGAACAGCCACCAATTATGTAGCTCTAACCTTAAACCTAACTAATTTTAAATGAAGGACCCCAGAATTGTTAAGTACATTTTGCAAATCCTGGAACACCCAAAGAGAGTCCATAATGGTTGCTGGGTCTTGATCTTTGTACACTTGCAATGTGGCTTCCTAGTCTAAATCCATTCTGGGAAATGTTTTGTTCCTTGGAGCATGTAAATGCAGATAGTGCAAAATATATTTTGCTTTATATTGCGCAGGTTTATATAAAATCCCAACTTGCTAGTGACAAAACATCTCTATTTTCCTACATAGCCTTTCATGCAATAATGAAAAAAGAATATGTAAAGAATTAATGGATAAATGATTTTTTGTATTACTATATTCTTTATTAAATAAATTTCTTTCTTTCTGTATTTTATACTAAAATATAAAAATAAAATAAATATGAGGTAAGAACAATGCAACACTCATAATATAATCAGGAATAATTCCCAGATTAGCAAAAGAAAAGTTCTACAAGCTACAAATGCAAATTTATCAACAATGTGTGTTGTTGCAGATCTTTATCTGCCAAAAGATGTTTTACTTAAAAGTTATGCAGGTAATGTACACATTTACTTTTTATGTTGACCATAGTATGAATTAAGTAGAACAATGTTAAGATTTCTGTAATTACACTAGCTTCTATTTGTTTGATATAGCACACATTTAAGGCATTCACTTGATTTGATCCAGTTTGATGATTTAAACCCATATGGAAAATTGAACTTTTGT
>NC_139524.1:6279542-6594542 GCF_947247035.1 Vipera ursinii | reverse complement strand
TATACTGGTTTAAAATCTCTTCCCTACTTAAAAAGGGGGTACTTCAGCCTTATTTGGGGACTACAGCATAGTCTTCCAATCCAAAGCCAGATACTATTGATAACATCACTCACTGGGTGAGCCAATATACTATTTTGAGCTGAAAACTATAATTCCATTTTGGGAAAAATTAAAAAGAAAATCCTTCCCCAAAAGTCCTGGGAACACCAGAATTGTAGGAGGTGGAAGCTGTTTAGTCCAGGTCTTGCTCTATTTATTTCTAATAAGCTTCTCTGATGGGGTTGTCAGTTGTGGTGGAGTAAATCCCATCTTTTAAAACTCCTTAAAGCTGTTGTCTGGGGAGCTATTTTGTGCTTGTTAATAGTAAGCCTGAATCAAGGGAAGCCAAGGTTACTGATTGAATGCACACTTGGCATACAAAATTGTGAAGATCTATAAACCTAGGCTGGCCTCAGAGGTCAGCAGAGTTGGATGGTCACTGAGGCCCATTACAGGATGCCTCTTTATTTTCTTCATCCACCTCATTGCCAGTGTTGTCAAGTATTGGTGGAAGCAACTTGATAGGGATCAGTTTCTAGACTGAAACAGTTAGTGAGTCAAAGCATCCCACCAGGCCACTTGACCGGTGGGAAAGGCTTGACTGCAAGTATAGCAAAAATGAAGAGGTCCCCCTGCTACAGTGAGCTGACCTTCCAGGTCAACGAGGCAGGAAATGTGTCATGATGAATGAATCCTACTGTATTCCAAGGATCCATTAACAGAATCCTGCAAGTCTGAAAGTTAATGACCGACAACCTAACCACCATTCAAAGTCATCGTAACTTATGACCTGTCCTTGAAGTCACAACTGCAGCATCTCCCTCCCTGTAATCATATGATTACATTTTGGGTGCTTGGCAAGAGGATCACATTTAAAACCGGTTGCAGCATCCTGTAGTCACAAGGCAACTGATCCTCTGGAAAGGGACTTGATTCAGACTTCATCAATCCATCAATGAATCAATCAGAATAGAGCTGGAAGGGAACTTGGAGGTCTTCTATACCTCTCCAAACAAGTAGCTGTCCAATCTCTTCTTAAAAACCTCCAGTGATGAAGCACCCACAACTACTGAAGGCAAGCTGTTCCACTTTGTCCTCACTGTTAGGAGGTTTCTCCTTAATTCCAGGTCATTTCTCTCCTTGAGTAGTTCCCATCCATTGTTTCTTGTCTTGCCTTCTTTTGAAAATAATTTGACCTCCTCTTCTTTGTGGCAGCCCCTCAAGTACTGGAATACTGCTATCATGTCACACACACACACACACACACACACACACACACACACACACACACTTCAGTACTTCTTTTCGCTAGGCTAGCCATATCCAATTGTTCTTCATATGTTTTAGTCTCCAGGCCTTTAATCATCCTAGTTGCTCTTCTCTGCACTTTTTTCCTTCTAAGATTTGTGCAACTTAGAAAAATTGTTGCAAGACTGGCAGAGAATATATCTCTATTTTTTCTTGCTTCCTTATTCTAGGGAATGCTGCATATTAGGTGTGGATGAGGGAAGATAATATGGAGGCTCAAGCAGATTAATTCTGAATGACTTGCTCTGACGCCTTTCCAGGAATCTAAATTTAACACCGAGCAATATAGAACTATTTATCCAGTTGGATACCGACTGGCGATCACAGGTCTTTACACCACGCCAGAAAAGTAAACTCTCCAACAAAGATCATTTGTTGTTGTTAGAGCTATGATCATAGTGATGTTCTTTAAGGTTTTTTTTTAAATTAAGTAAACAAAGCATCAGATGGAAACCTTCTCAGAATGTGCAGGCAGAGAGAGAGAGAGAGAGCAATGGATTCAAAGAAAATAAATATGAAACAAAAGGAAAAATGTGGGTGTGTGCATGTAATAAGAGACATCAGGGAACAATTCAATGTACAATTCTACACTGAACTCCTTCTTCCTATCTCCACCATCATAATAACCCTATGAGGTAGGTTAGACAGAGACAATATGATAGGCCCAAAGCCATCCCCTGGTTAAGGGTGGATTTGAATCTGAATTTTCCCTCTCATTTCTGATTTAACATTATACCATCCATTCTTTTTTTTTATTTTAGATTCAGAGTCTAAAATCCATCCATTCATTCTTCTCAAGTTGAAGACATCCTTCTAAGCTGTTCTCCTAGAACTATCACGGTGTCAGGCCCAGAACAATGAGCAAAATGCTGTGTTTCCATTTCTATTTCAATTAAAACAATGCAATTAGGATAATGACTCTTCACGTGTGTGTATATTTTTTCCCCTGCTCAATCCTTAAGAATTACACTTTGGTGTTAAAGTTTAGAGGCCACCTTAGAACTTTGGTGGTAAAGTTTAAAGGGCCACCTCAGAACTTCCAAAGATCTCAGATTGTGCATAGCTGGTCTGATATTGTAAAAATTTTAGTGTTCAGCCACTTTGGTCTTTTTATGTTGAAAAGTTGCCTGTGCGTTCTGCAAAGACAAACCAAATAGTTAGAGTCAAAAGATCCAAGAGTTCAATTTTTTTTAAAAAAAATGTTTTACTGTGCATATGAAACTTCTTTCAGCGTCACTTGTAGATCATTGGTATTATTTAGACAAAAGTCCAACATTCAACAAGCTGATGCTTGAGTCCATGTAAAAATCAATTTGCTCAGTTGAGTCACTTGGCAAGTCTTAAGTCTTAATATACACACATTTCCAGATGGCATAATTAGCTCTCATCAGATCGGCTCTCCCTCTGTTTGACCACCCTTCTCACTTCCATTCTTTGCGCTGTCAGTGGTGGTGTCAGTATGACGGCAGGGACAAAGTTTCACTAAAAGGAACATATACTGCCATCAATCAGGTATCCGGTGCAAATCCATTTGCCAATAAAAGCTCCCTTGGGACGAGCAAGGCCTCCATCACACTTCCTTGAATTAAGCCATGTGAATGGACTGCTGGAAAAACCCAGGAGTATCGTGTTGCAAGAGAGGCCCTTCTATTTATTTATTTCATCTTTCCCCCCCCCTCACTCTGGGGTGTGCTCGGCTGTGTAACTGACTCCAATAAATGCCCCCCCCTTTGGGCTGGGGAGTTCCGAACAAGATAAATTCCTTCGAATTCTAATTGGAGAACAGTTGACTTAATTGGTGCCCGTTTGGCAGACAATAGGAACAGAGCAGTGCTTGGCTCCAATGGCACCCTAGGGGGATATAGCCTTGCAGCGGGCCAGAAAACTCTCCAGGGCACGTTGTTTCCTGAGAAGAAATCGGGAGGCTGGATTAACCCTCTGACTGTCAAGCTTTATTAGCCGTAATCAGGCGAGATATATCAAGGGTTAAACACAGGAAACCGAACTGACGGTAAAGACATATGTCTCTTTTAGGAAAACACAACAAAACAAAAATGCTGGGAGGGGGTTAAGGGGGGAGAGGGAAATGAGAGGGCACCTTCTCCATGTCTGAACCATCCCATTGCTTTCCCTTCAAGCTTAAAATCAAAGCTTTTATCACCAGGCTGGCCTTCACGGACTTTCGGGTTAATGAGTTATTTATTTATTTGTGGGTACAGAAATTTGTGGGCTGTCTTCCTGCCTGGGCCAACTACTTCGCAGCTTTGGGGGGGGTGTGAACGGAGGGGACCCTTGAAACACAGCCAGGGGGAAGGAAAAGAAAGAAGGAAAGGTGCAGCGGATACAATTCTAGTTGCTAAGAAGGTGTTTTTAAGAGAGCTTTGAGTCCATCCCTGCTCATTGGAGACTTAGCTTTTTTTGGAATGGGTCTCTAGCACGGCTGATCGATCGAATGTCTGAATTTTGCTGGACTCACAGAAGGAGGGCAGGAGAGCCCTCCATTGTTGAACCATTAGGAAGTTTGCGTTATACATTAGCTAAAATCTCTTCTCTGCAATCCATCAGATCTTTCTTAGGATCATAGACCAGCATAAGGATGGCAGGATACAAACAGTGAGTGATCTCTTCCCTCCATTTTCCACTTGTCTTCTTTGAAATCTGCACGCTTTCAGCTTTTTGAAGACCATGCTGTATATTTTCCCATTACCTTCTCTTCTTAACGTAAACACATCAAGGTCTTTCAATCATTCTTCAAAAGACTTCCAAACAATCACCATTTTGGTCTTCCCCCCGCCCCCCATTGCACATTACTTTGTTACTCCCTCTCTTAGTCATGATATCCATAACTAAACACAGGGCTCCAATATAGGCCTGCAAAGTAAATTCCACTACCAGGAGTAAAAAAAAAAGTGTTGTTTGGTCACTAAGTCATGCCTGACTCTTTGTGATCCAATGGAAAATAGTATGCCAGCCCCTCCCCTGTCCTCTACTGTCTCCAGGAGTTTGCCCAAATTCATGTTCATTGTGTCAATGACACAATCTAACCAACCCATCGACTGCTGTCCCCTTCAAACTTTTGCAGTCTTCTCCAGTGAGTCCTCATTTGGTGGCCAAAATATTTGAGCTTCAATTTCAGTATCTATCCTTCCAAAGAACAGTCAGGTTGATTTCCTTTAGGACTGACTGATTTGATCTCCTTGCAGTCCAAAGGGTTCTCAAGCATCTTCTCCGATACCACAATTTGAAAACATTAATTACTATATGGATCGCTATCGGATTCCTTGAATACACCAAAAATATTTCTGGAGAAGATTCTCATCTAAATGTGTAGCGTAAGAGAGGGAATGGGACACATGCAGGCAAGCCTGGAACAGTAAATAGTAAATGTGATCTGATGAACAACTGGGCATACATTGGAATTTAGGCTTCTTTTAGCTTGGGTGAAAAATGGGAACAGAGATCCTGTGATATTTTACGTGTTGCTCAATGACAATTCCAAAGGTATGTGTAAAGGTAAAGGTAAAGGTTCCCCCGCACATGTGTGCTAGTCGTTTCCAACTCTAGGGGCCAGTGCTCATCTCTGTTTCAAAGCCGAAGAGCCAGCGCTTGTCCAAGGATGTCTCCATGGTCATGTGGCCGGCATGACTAGACGCCAAAGGCGCACGGAACGCTGTTACCGTCCCACCGGAGTGGTCCCTATTTTTCTACTTGCATTTTTACGTGCTTTCGAACTGCTAGGTTGGCAGAAGCTGGGACGAGTAACAGGCACTCACTCTGCTACGTGGCACTCGGGATTTGACCCGCCAAACTGCCGACCTTCTGATCGACAAGCTCAGTGTACTAACCCACTGAGCCACTAGAACTTGTGGTTCAGAGCATTTGAAAGATGATAGGCTTTGTTCTAACTGTCAGGAAGTTTCTCCTTAGTTCTAGGTTGCTTCTTTCCTTGATTAGTTTCCATCCGTTGCTTCTTGTCCTGCCTTCAGGTGCTTTGGAGAATAGCTTGACTCCCTCTTCTTTGTGGCAGCCCCTGAGATATTGGAACACTGCTATCATGTCCCCCCTCATCCTTCTCTTCATTAAACTAGAGATGCCCAATTCCAGCAACTGTTCCTTGTATGTTTGAGCCTCCAGTCCCCCCAGAAAAGTGTGGGTGCAGTCATCCCATGAAACTAAACCATAGAAAATTCAGAAGATAAAAGGAAATTGTCTATGTAGCATATGGTGAGACCAAGGAATTTGTGACATCAAGATGTGGAGAGAACTTTAAAGTTTAGAGAACTTTAAAGGCAGAATTAGATAAATAAGTTGTAGTTATCCATTCTAATGAGATAAGAGTTAGACTTTATCTAGAACTAGATCTTTCTTTCTACCAACATCACCCAAGGTGCCTGAGAATCAGCTGCATAGTTTCCTATTTCAGAGAAGGAAATACAGAAATGTTAGTGCAAATCCAGAAATAAGTTAAAATAAAGAAAAAGAAATCCCAAAATTGTCTCGCCGTATGAAGGAGGAGGACAGGAAGGCCTGGAGGAACGATGTCCATAGGGTCGCGATGGGTCGGACACGACTTCGCAGCTAACAACAACAACAACAATGAAGGAGGAGAAGCAACCCATGGGTGTAAATGGGTATATATAGACACACCCACAATGACCCATTATTCCACCCATGTGCCTTCAACAAAATACGAAAATTGAAATATTGCTTACTGAAATATCGTTCACCCCAAAATAGATGGTGTTTTAATTGGCAACTGTGGGAGGGGAAAAAGTTGGAGTAGTAGATACCTATACCAATATTTTGATACACAGACACACAAACGCACATACCCTGGCATTCCCTGCCCCCATCTTCATTCATTCATTCATTCACAAGGTTGCTGGTTTGCAAATCTTTATGACTCGTGGACTTCAACTCCCAGAATTCCTGAGCCAGCATAGGATTGGATAGGATTGATTATAAGAAGAGTTCTGCAGAACACCGACTCAGCAGATCCCTTCTTACATTCAGTCCTACGTGAATTCCCCCCCCCCCCGCTTTCCTGTATTACAGACTTCATCCAAGGTATGTGTGCATTTGTGGGTCTGTGTGTGTCAAAATTGACAGCATGGAGGACAGTGCGTTGCAATGCAAGACTCCCTCCATTTGAATGAACCTGCAGACTATGCATGAAATATTGCACCCAGTTTTGGTTACCACCATAGTAAAAAGTTGTTGAGAGTTTAGAAAGAGTGCAGAGAAGAACAACGAAGATGATTAGGGAACTGGAGGTAAAACATATGAAGAACAGCTGCAGGCATTGGATGCCTAGTTTAATGCCTAGTTTAATTAACAATATGGGAGAATTGGGTAGGTCTGGTTTAAATGAAAAGAAGGGCTAAGAGCAAAGCAGAACACAAAGCAATGGGTGGAAACTAATCAAGGAGAGAACCAACCTAGAAATGGGGAGGAATTTCCTTGCAGTTAGAACAATTAATCAGTAGAGCAGCTTGCCTTCAGAAGTTGTGGATGTTCAATCACTGAAGATTTTTTATAAGAGTTTGGAGAGCCACCTGCCTGAAAGTGTCTCTTCCAACTCTGTTGTTGTGTTATTCACTGATGCAGATACAAAATAGACCAGTTTTACATCATGAAGCTTGAGGAAGTCTGGGCGTTGAAGTCCAGAAGTCATAAAAGGGCCAAGTTTGAAAAACCCCTAGTCTACCATCTTTACTAAGGTTGAGTCCTTCTCCCCAATGATGTTACTGATACAGCCTTTATGCAGCTTTTACATCTCATGCAACTTCACTTCTGAGCAGGGCTTTTTTTCTCATAGAACGCTCAGAATGGAGTTCCGGCACCTTTTTTTGGATGGAACCTTGTAGGGTAGGCAAGGCGGGTTGTATGACATGGGTGAGTTCCGGCACCTTTTTCTTTTACAAAAAAAGCACTGCTTCTGAGAATGGGGAGGATGCAAATGAAGGCAGAGTAAACTTGAATATCTGCAATGTTTACATTAATATTCCCTCATCAAGTTAAAAGAAAAAGGTGAAATGAGCTGTTCCAGGGAAGATTATTTCAATATATGATCGCAGCAGTGAGATTATTGAAAATGTACAAAGATGGAAAGATTTATCTCTACCCACTGTGGATGAATGGTTGGTGATGTTGATAGATTTTGCTGAAATGGATAAATTAACTTATTTGATTAGAGAAAAGGCATTATCTACGTTTATTGCTAACTGGAAGCCTCTTATGGGTTTTTTGCATAACATTGAAAAAAATGAATTCGTGACTTATGGTTCTGATGATTAGACAGGATAGATTATAGAAGAGTAAATACAATGTAATTTTAGTTTAAAATATATTTGCACTTAATAACTGCTGTGAAGAATACCAGAAACTCCTTTATACTTCTCCCCCCTTTCTTTTCCATTTTTTCCTTAACTTTTCTTGCACCGTTTGCTTTTTCTTTGATTTCTTTCTTTTTTCTTTTCTTTTTTTTTCACCTTCCTTGTGTTCTGTTTCTTTGGGTTAGCTTTTATCCTCTGGTTTAAACATTTTCATTATATATATATATATATATATATATATATATATATATATATATATATATATATATATATATATATATATATATATATATTAGAAAAAGATGTCTGTTCCTCAGGTAGAATTAATATTATTCCACACCATAGGTAAATAAATATTAACATTCATTGCCTTTTTCATCCTAGCTGACTGGTATACACATACACACACACACACACAAACATACACACACAATTTAAAATAGAAACACTGTGACCTTCAAGGTCAGACTTTTCCAACCAGCTGGATTAAGAAGTCCTCAAACGTGCCGCAGGGTTTTCAAACCCAGCAGACAATCATTAGCTGCTAGGGGGATTTCACTGCTGTCAGAAATTATTGCTTTAATTATGAAGATGGAGCAAAACTAGACTCCAGAGTCTGCCAGCCAACTTCCCAAATTTTAGCCAGCTACCTGAAATTTAGCCAGACACCAGGCTGGGTTCTAAGAATTTAGCCTCCAGGAAGCTCAACACCACTTCTTAATAATATACTTAGGCCAAAGATTGAAAAATAACAGCTCTGCCGTCTTCTGCCTGCTGTGCTGCTTGTTGTTAGGGCTAGAAAATAGACCGAGCACTGTGTTCATTACCACTTTTGGATCCAATCAGAGGCCCATCCATCTTTGTACTTTGCTTTTAGAAATGATCAAAAAGGAAAAAAAGAGAGATTTGGTGCATCTCCTTTACTTCTCCTTACAGTCCGACATTTTCTCCATTTTTTAAAAAAAAAATCCTTGATGTTAAAGGCAAAATAAGCTGAAGTTACAAATAGGGAAAAGCAACATATTTTCACTGCAGTATCTCTTAGTTGAACTGATTAGATTTATTGCCTTATTCCACAGAAATACATCAAAGAAGGAATCATACTTTGGATGGGCCCCTGTCTTCCAAAAGGGGTCTGAAAGTCTTTTGTGTTGGTGAGCCAGCATTGACTCCTTGTGACTGTTTGGAGTAGTCCCTACAGTTTTCTTGGCAAGATTATGGAAGTGTGGTTTTCCCTTACCTCCTTCTTAGGGCTGAAAGAGAGGGACTGGCTCGTCACTCAGCTGGCTTTGTACCTAAGGTGGGGCTAGAACTCACAATCGCTAGCTTTCTAGCTGGTGTTTTAACCATCACACCAAACTGTTCGTCTTTTGAAGGTCTACCTCCTTAAAAAAAGAAAGTTCTGCACCACGCTATTTTTGTTCTCCAGCAGCTAATGCTATTAGGCGTCCTATCTCTGCCATAGCTATCATCGTTAGGAGCCACTGATCCATCCAGACATGACAAGTTAAGTGTCCCAAGGCACTCTTGCTTGTAATAAATCAGTTGGTGCCTCTTCAGCTTCTGTTATTCACAACTGTGTTTTGGACTATGTGATAATGTTGATGGAGCACCTCTCTATATTCCTTTGAGGAGAACATGATGCTGGATTCCAGGACCATGTGGAAAAACATCAAAGGAGAATCAAATGATACCTGGAAAGATGCAGCTATTTTAAAAAGTCTTCCTACTGTTTTTTAATCATTGCTGAAGAACTAAAAACAACCCGGGGGGGGGGACTTAGAACACAGAACACAGAATATAGAACATAGAGTTGGAAGGGACCTTGGAGTTCATCTAGTCCAAACCCCCTGCTCAAGCAGGAAAGTCAGACAAATAGATGTCCAATCTCTTCTTGAAACTTTCCAGCGATGGAGCACCCACAACTTCTGAAGGCAAGCAGTTACTTGTTCTCACCATTAGAAAATGTCTCCTTAGTTCTAGGTTGGATCTCTCCTTGATAAGTTTCCATCCATTGGCCCTTGTCATGCCTTCTGGTGCTTTGGAAAACAGTTGGCCCCCTTCTTCTTTGTGGTGGCTCCTCAAATATTCATTCATTCATAGGTCTTGACCAGAATTCTGACAGAGCATCCTGTAATAAGACGAAATTATTCTGCTCAGGTCCTAAGCAGAGGGTTGCACCAGAAGTTTTAAAAGTGCAATTTTATTGAGTTTAAATATACCTTTTATTCCTCTCTTCTCCTTTTTTCTTCTACCTCTGTCCTAGATACAAGAAAGAAGAACTCTACGGAGTTAGTAGAATGAAAACTCTATGACAGAAGCAGCAGCAACCTTGACTTTTAGAAGGGAAGTGTGGCAAGATGTGTTTTGATCTGCATTTCACCCGTCTGTGGCAGGGCGTACCCAAAATGTCAGTCAGAGAAAGTAGAGCAGGTATAAGAAATGGGATGACCTTGGGGGGGGGGGGTGACAGACAGACCTATTCAATTTCTCTCCATTTCCATATCACAGACACCGCGGAAACATTTGGACTTTCCTACCTGTCAAATATCAGGGCTTCATTGGTACCACACAGGAAGCCACGACTTCAATGAAATGTGAATATTTGTTGGTTTGTATAGAGTAAGATCCCCACAAAGGGTTCAGATGACTTCTGGCCATTTAGAAGCATTGGCCAGGACTTTCAGATTGGAATGGAGATATTTCACTTTCATAGATCTCATTTTTGTTTTCTTAAAAAAAAAGATCCATATAATTTGGCTTCCATTGGGTTTCGGCATTACACTGAGAAATTTAAGTAATTTCCAGGATATATTTCAGGTCCAAAGTGTGTTTGTGGGAAATGAGCGGTGGGTGAGTGGATAATGGGGAGCCAGTGGTATAACACGTATATAGTAATGTCAGGCATGAAAGACCAGATTCACACATGAGGGTTAATAATAATAATAAAATTGGAAGGGACCTTGGAGGTCATCTAGTCCAACCCCCTGCTCAGGCAGGAAACCCTATACCATTTCAGACCAATGGCTGTCCAGTCTCTTCTTAAAAACTTCCAGTGTTGGAGCATTCACAGCTTCTGGAAGCAGGTTGTTCCACTGGTTAATTGTTCTAACTGTTTCTCCTTAGTTCTAGGTTGCTTCTATCCTTGATTAGTTTCCATCTGTTGCTTCTTGTCCTGCCTTTGGGTGCTTTGGAGAATAGCTTGACTCCCTCTTTTTTGGGGCAGTCCCTGAGATATTGGAACACTGCTATTGTGTCCCCACTCATCCTTCTCTTCATTAGACTAGACAATTAAACTGGTGTATAGCTAAAAGCCTATGTATATGAATCTTCTCAAATAATGGTCAGCACCTCATTAGAGTTAGGCTAACACTCAAGGGGGTTGAACTTAACTCACTTGTGGATACGTAGGGATTCTAGGCGGACCCCTCTTTTCACTCCACACCCAGCTTTTGCCATTCCTTTTCCTACATATCATGACATCATAGTAAAAAGGATGAACTTTGAAAATTGCATCATTCAAATCCTTTAAGTGAATAATGTCATGACATCCCTGTGGCTTATAATAGAAACTTTATAAGCATTTTGAAGATTTGTTTTCTCTCCAGATCACTATATTTATTTATTTATATTTGCTTATCAAATTTAGAGACTGCCCATCTTAGTCTCAGAACAAGTATAAATTTTTGAAGATTGTGTCACGGATCTTGCAGAACCTGTTAGGTTAGTTATATTCTGGTCCAAACATGAATCTAGATAATGGGGTCTCCAAATTTGATGACTTTAAGGCTTGTGGACTTTGACTCCCAAAATTCCTCAACCAGACAGTTGAAATCCACAAGTCTCAAAGTTGCTAAGTTTGGAGACCTCTGGCCTAGATCAGGAGGAGAAGGAATTCACAGTGATCTAATTCTTTTAGCAGTCTTAACTTAGGTCAGGGGTGTCAAACTGCTGGCCCGCAGGCCGGGTGCATCATGCCGAAACCGCACCCACCCCATTGCCGACAATAGCAAAAAAAAAGTCCAGATACGTCACAACACGTCACGTGATGTTGTAAGTTTGACACCCCTGACTTAGGCAACATGAGACAAAGCCCATCATCTCAGGATGATACTAAGTGTTATTTTAAATGTTTGGGAGCTCGAGCCACTGTTGATTCAATAACTTCTGTTTATCTCTCATTCTTGCCTGTCATGGTGTGACTGTAGATCACCTTATCTCTGCTCCCTTATCGCTAGCCCCCACATCTCTAACATGGAAGCTATGGTGCAGCACAACCTTGTCAATTTTATGATCTGTGGACATATTTAACCAAAGCTTCTGTGAAGGTGGTCCTGAAGGAATTGAACAACGGAAACAAACCCACTTCAACAACCAGGTATTTCAAATGGCAGGCAGTATGTAACAATTCCCTTATTGAGTGGTCTAATCTTGTACAGTGTAATCTAATAATAAGGCACTGTTCCCAGAGGTAACTGTAAATAGATATTACAGTGTTCCAGCCAGTTTTATTCTGCACTTGGAAACCTATTAAATACAACAAAATTGCCGGGGTAGTTCATCCTTTACAATGTCCTAATAAGACCAAGCATGCAACAATTAAAACTGCCTTGTATACACATGCTTCCATTTCATTTACTTAAATTCTTCAAGTTAAAAGAAACAAACAAGCAGAAACCGTTCCATTTATCTTAAAGTCATGGAATCATTATTGCATATTTTTAAAGGTGGTCTCTGACAGCCAGTTTGGTGGGGTACTTAAAGCATCAGATGAGAAACCAGGAGATGGTGAATTCTAGGTACAAAGCCAGCTGGGTGACCTTGGGCCAGTCACTCTCTCAGCCTTTTTAAAAGGAGGCAATAGCAAACCACTTCTGAAAAGCCTTGCCAAGAAAACTGCAAAGACCTGTCCAATCATTCTCTGAGAATCAGGCAAGGATGAACGCAGTTCACCGTTCGGTGAGAACAATGAACCAGTGGAAGGGCTTGCCTGCAGAAGCTGTGGGTGCTCCATCACTGGACCCTTTTAAGAAGAGATTGGACAATTTGTCTGGAATGGTATAGGGTCTCCTGCTCCAAGACCTGTTCCAAATGTGTTGTTCTGTTATTCTGAATTAATTAAGGACAGACGCAACCTAGAACTAAGGAGAAATTTCCTGACAGTGAGAACAATTAACCAGTGGAACGGCTTGGCTCTAAAAGCTGTGAGTGCTCCATCACTGGAGGCTTTTAAGAAGAGACTGGACAATCACTTGTCTGGAATGGTATAAGGTCTCCTGCTTGAGCATGGGATTGGATTAGAAGATCTCCAAACTCAGTTCAGATATCTCTATCTATCTATCTATCTATCTATCTATCTATCTATCTATCTATCTATCTATCTATCCATCCATCCATATCTATCTATCTATCTATCTATCTATCTATCTATCTATCTATCTATCTATCTATCTATCTATCTTTCTATCTATCATCTACCTATCTACCTACCTAATTATCTATCTTACATGTAATATTCACATACCACTAATGTACTATTATAGATATATATCAAGGAGAGATCCAACCTAGAACTAAGGATAAATTTCCGGACAGTAAGAACAATTAACCAGTGGAACTGCTTGCCTTCAGAAGTTGTGGGTGCTCCATCACCGGAGGCTTTTAAAAAGAGACTGGACAGCCATTTGTCTGAAATGGGTACAGGGTTTCCTGCTTGACCAGGAGGTTGGGCTAGAAGACCTCCAAGGTCCCTTCCATCTCTGTTATTCTGGAAGATAAAAAAGAAGAATGTGTTCCCTACAGCTGTAATATCAGCCAGGCTTTCTGTTTTCCTTGGACTTTGTTTACCATCCTGATCAGGGTTATTAAATTTCTTGTCTCAATCACTCTCTAGCCGTCTTAACTGCCCATACGTAGTCTTTCCTCTGAAGGAAGAATTTTCTCATGATGACCTCCTGAGGATTTAAGTCAACAGTGGGAAGCTAAGGAATCTGCACCCACTGGAGAGAAGAGCATGCCAAAGAACATTATTACCTATGAAAGTGACACTGGCTTTTTTTCCCCTACTCTGGAAAACAGAATGCCGAAGCAATTGATTTCCCATCAAACAGAATGACGAATATTTGAAAATCAAACAGTAGGAGCTCTTCTGACCTGTTCTAGTGGTCTTGAGGTGTTGAAATCTTGTGAAGGCCACACTTAAGGGAGATTAAAATTAAAGGTTCATTTCACTGGATGTCGCCACAAATATGAGCAGAGCCTGCCTTCTTTTCCCTGAATCCAGAGAATTCTGTACCAAACCGGAATGCATATTTTTTTTTATTGCAGACTCATAAAAATATATTAAGTCCCTGGAATGCTTGTTTCTGGACCATAACACAGGAAGTTTGGAATTTCATACTTCATCTTCACTGTGCAGCTGGCTTGTCTCATTTTCAGTTAGATAGATCACTTGGGAAAAACCAGGCCTTTATAAAAGCTTCTTTCTGCCCATTTACCAATAGTCAATTTTCAGTGCAGAGAGAGGCGAGGAGGAGCTATAGTTTGGAAAGTCTTACTTCAGACTTTAATAATTAGTCAATGAAACTGTTTTGACTTCCTCAGCTCAAGGTGTTTTCAAATAATCAAAATCTGCTTAACGTTAAACAGTTTGTGGATTACAGGCACACCTCCACATCCAAACTGGCAGGTATAAATTTCAGGAATGTACCATATGGCTAAGTAGAGGAGGCCAGTAGGGAGGTTAATCTATACAAAAACTTTAAGAGCCGTTGATTTGGCATGGTTGATTAGAATGTCTTAGGGGGTGTTGTTTTGGTTTTATTTTTTGTAATGGGGATGAAACTCTGTTTTTACTTTTACTTTTGTGTGGCTGTCATGATTTATGTGGATGGCATCCTGTTTTTATTATGTTTACAAATAACTCAAGAGGGTGGACATAGCCAGTACATCTTCCTTCTCCTATTTCCCCCACAACAACAACCCTGTGAGGTGACTTGGGTTGAAAGGTGGGACTAGAATGCACTGTTTCCTGGTGATTGGCCCAAAGTCACCCAGCCAGGTTTCGTGGCTAAGGCAGGACTAGAACTCACTGTCTCTTGGCAATTGGTCCAAAGTCATCCAATCAACTTCCATGCCTAAGGCGGGACTAAAACTCACTGTTTCCTAGTGATTGGCCAAAGTCTCCTAGCTGGCTTTCATGGCTAATGTGGGACTTGAACTCACAGTCTTCTGCTTTCAAGCCTGGTGCCTTAACCATTACATCAAATTGGCTCTTGTTTTGGCATATGTTTTGCTATAATCTTGTAAACCACCTTTACTCAGAAGAAGAAAAGTGGTGCAACGTTTGAACATAAATGAATAAGTAAAGGTAAAGGTTTCCCCGCACATGCATGCTAGTTGTTTCCGACTCTAGGGGCCGGTGCTCATCTCCGTTTCAAAGCCGAAGAGCCGGCGCTTGTCCGAGGACGTCTCCGTGGTCATGTGGCCTGCATGACTAGATGCCAAAGGCGCACGGAACGCTGTTACCTTCCCACCGTAGTGGTCCCTATTTTTCTACTTGCATTTTTACGTGCTTTAGAACTGCTAGGTTGGCAGAAGCTGGGACGAGTAACAGGTGCTCACTCTGCTACGCGGCACTCGGGATTCGACCCGCCAAACTGCCGACCTTCTGATCGACAAGCTCAGCATCCTAACCCGCTCAGCCACCGTGTCTCTTTTACATAAATGAATACAAGGCCATAAAATCACCAATGTGGTTTTGTTGGGAAATGTTTTTGGGAATTAGCTCTGTGGTTATATCCAGCCATTGATGATACATAGAGTGCTGGACTGAACTTATTTTTTCTTCCTAAAAATGGGTTAGGGGAAGTCTAGAACAGGTTTAATAGGCTGTTGGCTCTCCAGTCTAGCTGATATACAAGGTTATGATGTGGTTGCAATGACTCTAATTTTCCTCAAATTGGTCTTAGTCTCAGCTGGCAAACTGGATTCAATCTGAATTGATGTGAACACAGAGAATACTAGAATATGCATCATTTTCAGAATGGTTTTAACTATCTTCTTTGTTTAAAGGCATTTGTACCTGACTCTTATCCATACCAAAATATTCAAGTATGTCTTTATTGGTGTAGCTTCTACTAGGAGAGCTACACCGATTCATTTTCATTATATCGCCAACAAACAAGGGTGAAAATTATCTCTACCTCCTTTATCATGAATTCTCAACCTAATTTGGCCCAGTCAAAATAATGGTTCTTTCTTCTGAGGGAAAAAAAAAACCAATCAAAACATTTTTGTTAGGTTGTTGAATTCCTTTCTCGGGCCTTCAGATATTCGCAAATTCTCCCCTTCGATTTGTAACCTTTGGGGGGAGGAACAATATCTTAATTTGCCATGCTTTCTGATCACTTAGGCTTTTTCGGGGCTGAGGTAACATAGCATGCCACATGTTTTCCTAACAAATTGCATTCGGACACTTTCCGACACTTTCATTATTTTAACTGAGGTAATAATTAGTCATTGTCACAGGAGGGAGTGTGGTTGTGCAAATCAGAATAAATTTACCTTGCTGTAGCAGCAGTCACAAATGAAGCAATAAATTAGACATAGCAAAAATTTTATGGACTTAGGAGGTTCCCAAATCAGGAACTGCTACCTCAAATATAAGGGGGAGAGGAACCAAGATAATTTCTCCTGTGATCCTTCCATTATTCAAAGAGGCAACCCTGGAGATGTTATCTATGCAATATTCCCAAAGGCCAAAAACATAACACAAGAAGACAAAAAACTGCAAAACTAGCAACAAAAGGTAAGGTGAAAAATAAGAAAACACTGCAAGGACAGACTTTTATTTTCAGCAATGGCCTAGTTCAAGGGTAGGCAACCTCGGCTCTTTTATGACTCATGGACTTCAACTCCCAGAATTCCTGAGTCAGCAGCTGACTCAGGAATTCTGGGAGTTGAAGTCCATGAGTCACAAAAGAGCCGAGGTTGCCTACCCCTGGCCTAGTTTATGTCATGAGCCAAGTATGCTGTGCTTCACATATAATCAATGTAATTTTAATTATAACTTCTATGGTGTCTGGTTGATAAAATGTACCCTAAAAGAGAAACCAGAATTTATTTTTGGAACAAATAAATGATTTGTGGATAAAATGCACCCTGGCTTGTTTTAAGTATGGCTGTTCATTAGCCTAACCCAAAATCTTGGCTTACTCTTGAAATAGGTAAGGAATCAAGCAAAAAATAAAAAATAAAAAATGATGGGTTGTTTAGCTGATTCGTCATTCCAGGAATCTGGAATCTAATACTAATGTTTTTTGGGTTTTGATTTGTTTTTTTAGGTTGTTCATATTGTGGTTAAAACTAAGCTTTTCTGTTGTAAGTGGATTATTATTTTATGCCTACAAAAATTGTTTGTTTGTAGATTTGTTTGTTTCCCAGGCTTTTTTTTTATTTGTACAGAGAAATACTTTAAGTTCACCTTTTTCCAGTTCTCATCCAGTCTGATGAAAGACAGTTGGCTTTAGAAATTCTCTAAAAGGAGAGAATTTCAGTAAAAAAAACAAACAAAAAACCTCAGGGTTGAAATGCAATCTTTTGCTGTGAAGCTTAAATCCTCTTCTCCAGAAATTATGGGAGAAATTCCTCTCTTCCCTGGAGGTACTTGGCCAAACCATCTGCCCAATTTCTGGAAATTTGGTGAAGAGTTTCCAAAAACCATTTTACCCAACTCCTCATTGATTTGCTGATTTTAATAGCTAGTTCTGTCTTTTTCTATGCATGTGTCTCTCTGTGTGTTATATTTCTAAATTTCCCATGCTGACCTTGTTGCTTTGATGGATTATTTATATCTCATTTCTAGGGGCTGTTTCAGTTGAAGAATGTTATGGTGATACCATAAATAAGCAGCATCTTAGATGTTCTTGCAATCCTTTTCACAAGCAACTCTGAAAAACAGAACAAAACAAAACAAAAAATGGACTATTGATTGTAAATCCAGGCACGGTCAAATTTACAGTAGCCTCCTGAAATCAATAGGCTATAAGTAAACCCAACTTAGCTTTGGTTGATTTCTTTGGCTGCCACAAAAAGAAGGGCAGTCAACCTATTTTCCCAAGCACCAGAAGGCAGGACATGAAGCAATGAATGGAAACTAAGGAAGGACAGAAGCAACCTAAATATAAGGAGAAATTTCCTGACAATGAGAACAATTAATCAACCTCCAGAATTTCTGGGTGCTCCATCACTGAAAGCTCCTTTTTAAGGAGAGATTGAACAGCCTTTTATCTGATATAATATAGGGTCTCCTACTTGAGGGGGTTGGATTAGAAGACCTCCAAGTCCCTTCCAACTCTGATGTTCTATGTTCAGAAGGCAAGCTATTCCACTTACTAATTGTTCTGACTATCAGAGAATGAAGAGCAGAGCGAAGAGAAGAGAAGAGAAGAGAAGAGAAGAGAAGAGAAGAGAAGAGAAGAGAAGAGAAGAGAAGAGAAGAGAAGAGAAGCTGGAAGGGATCTTGGATCTTGGACAGACAGTTGAATGTCCAGTCTTTTCTTAATAATCTCCAGTGATGGAGCGCTCATGATTTCTGGTGGCAAGGTGTTCCACTGGTTAATTGTTCTCACGGTTAGGAAGTTTCTCCTTAATTCCAGGTTGCTTCTCTCTTTGATCAGTTTCCAACCATTGTTTCTCGTCCTGCCCTCTGTTGCTCTGGTGAATAACGTGACCCCCTCTTTTTTGTGGCAGCCCCTCAGATACTGGAATATTGCTATCATGTCATTCCTATTTTTTTTCTTTTCTTTAGACTAGCCAAACCCAAGTCCTGCAGCCGTTAATTTAATTAGAAATTAAAAATGAAGAAACTAGGCATACCTAGTTCCCTTATTCATTGTACAGTTTAGTGTTAGTGTCTGAATCAGCTTCTTATTCCTTCATATCCCAGTCCCCAAATTTAGGACAGCTTTATTCTTAGCTCAGTTTAATGTCCTTGCAACCTCTGTCCTGGAAGGGAAACACAGAAAAAACCCATCTGAAACTCAGTCCTGTCCCGGTGGTATGAATGCCATAGTAACCACAGCTTGTGTTCTTCTGTATTACTGGTTCCGTGGTGGCGAACCTATGGCACAAGTGCCACTGGTGGCACACAGAGCCCTCTCTGTCGGCACACGTGCCATTGCCCCAGTCCTAGGCCTTCAGCTGGTTTTTATAAAACCTTTTTGCTTTAGGTCTCCGCCCGCCGTGTGCAGAAAAAAAAGGTTCAATCAATCAATCAATTTCAACTTCTTGCTGGAAAAAAAAATCTCGCAAAGTTGGAATTGATTGATTGAACTTTTTAGTCCCACCCAGTCTGCTGTTACCACTGCAGCCACGCTGACCCAATGGGCCACGCCCACCCAATTGGCCATGCCCACCCAATGGGCCACACCTACCTGGCACACGACAATACATAATTGGGTTTTGGGTTGCAGTTTGGGCACTTGGTCTCTAGAAGGTTCGCCATCACTGTACTAGTTCTACAAGGACATTCACCATCTTTTGATCACCCCCTCTTTTACTTAAATTTCCTGGGCTCTCTGGTAGCTTTTATCTGCACTGTTAAATAACACAGCTAATTGTATTTCTCTAAAAGTAGCAAAACTTTGCTACATGATACGTACATTTTGCCCACAAATAGTTACTAATAGTTCTTGTAGCAAGGAAAAGGTTTTGTGCTGTTCATTGTATTGATTGTATTTTTGCTGGTCGATAAACACAATAAAGTTCTATCTGTCTGTCCCATTTTCCGATTTCTACAAAACGCCACTTTTTGTTTACAAAATATCTTTTTCCTTGATTGGAATGCTATCTTTTTCTATCATTATGCTTGCATGGTTTGTCTTCCTGGTTGAGTAGACAAGATGAAGATACAGATAGTCCCTGACTTACAAAGTTCATTTAGTGACCACAGCGGCACTGGAAAAATTGACCTGGGACCGTTTTTCACCCTTGCAACCGTTGCCACATCCTCATAGTCATGTGATCGAAATCGACGCTTGGCAACGGACTCGTATTTATGTCTGTTGTCCCAGGATCACGTGATCTCCTTTGGCGACCTTCTGGCAAGCAAAATTGACTGGGGAATTCAGATGGCCATAACAACCGCGTTATTAACAACCGCCGCAATTTACTCAACAATTGTGGCAAGACAAGTCATAAAATGGGGCAAAACCAACTGAACAAGTGTCTCACTTAACAACAGAAATTTTGGACTCCATTGTGGTTGTAAGTTGAGGACTGCCTGTGCTGGGCTAATATGGAACGGTAGAGATTGGTAGAGTCTTTATTTTTAAATTGTTGTTTGTAAAGGCATTGAATGAAACGTCCTCTTTCTCTAGTGGGGAGGTGGTGGTGTGAGGACAGGGAATTCCCTGCATTTCATTCCAATTTATATTCTCTGCTGAAACCGCCAAAGAGAAGGGGGGGAAAGTCAAAAGCTTAGTGAGAAAGTGATACAATATTCCAGCGAGAAAAAATCCTCTTGAAAAGAGACATAGCCGAAGGAGAGACAAAGTCAGCAGCATCACATTCGAAAGGCAAGATCCTGAGAGCATTGCTACAGGGGAAAGAAAAAAAAATTAAATGGCCGCCACGTTCCTTATTAAAATGAAATGCATCTCTTAGGAAGGTTTTCAGGGGTCAGTGTTCTCCCTCACCCGCTCCTATATCTGCACTGTTTGTACAGATTAAATACCGGGGATATCGCTCAGATGTAAAACTGCATCTAATGTGAAAGCACTACACTGGCTCATAAAATCTATTAAAGTCAGTCAGATGTTCCTGTCGAAGCAACATCCAGTTCATTGTCTCGGGGCTGCTGCAATGAAGCATGCAGGGCTGGTTTTGAAAACCTGATTAAAACAATCTGCTGAAAGTAAAAAAGCTCATCACAACAGGAGGACAGCCTTCAGTAGACTGGAAAGGTTTTCCAGGGTCCTAGAAAGAAAAGAAAAGAAAAGAAAAGAAAGAAAGAAAGAAGAGAGAGAGAGAGAGAGAGAGAGAGAGAGAGAGAGAAAGAAAGAAAGAAAGAAAGAAAGAAAGAAAGAAAGAAAGAAAGAAAGAAAGAAAGAAAGAAAGAAAGAGAGGGGGAGAGGGAGGGAGGAAGGAAGGAAGGAAGAAAGAAAGAAAGAGAAAGAAAGAAAGAGAAAGAAAGAAGAAAGAAAGAAAGAAAGAAAGAAAGAAAGAAAGAAAGAAAGAAAGAAAGAAAGAAAGAAAGAGCCATCAAAAACAGTCTCCTAAAGAAAATGGTATGGGGGTGGGGGCTTAAAAATATAAAAGAGTGGTATCTTAAAAAAAATATGGGAGGACTTTGTTGGACTTTTGAATGGTGTTCAGGTCTATCCCAAAGGCGCTTTTTCAACAGGCAACTGGATTTTGTTTTTTTTTTCCTTGAAGATGTTTTGCTTTTCACCCAAGAAGCTTCTTCAGTTCTGACAGGTTCAGATCCATATTGCAAGAAGAATCAGAGGGTGCCATCCAAGGCAAAACTGCATCTTATTTTATTATTTGCAATTGCAATTAAATATATCAATAAGTATTTATAAAAGCTGCTTCTTCTTGCAATATGGACCTGAACATGTCTATGGAGATTCTCAGTCATCCAGGCCATGGTTGTCCCAAGGGTGCTCTTTCGAAAGGCAACTGCGTTTTGTTTGTTCCTTGAAGCTGTTTCGCTTCTCATCCATGAAGATTCTTCAGTTCATGCAAATAAAGAATGAATATTTGATTAAATATTAAATATCAAAAAGCAGGACAACAAGCAACGGATGGAAACTAGTCAAGGAGAGAAGCAACCTAGAACTAAGGAGAAACTTCCTGACAGTTAGAACAACTAACCAGTGGAACCACCTGCCTCCAGAAGCTGTGAATGCTCCAACACTGGAAGTTTTTAAGAAGAGACTGGACAGCCATTTGCCTGAAATGGTATAGGGTTTCCTGCCTTAGCAGGGGGTTGGACTAGATGACCTCCAAGGTCCCTTCCAACTTCTCCTTCTCCTTCTCCTTCTCCTTCTCCTTCTCCTTCTCCTTCTCCTTCTCCTTCTTCTTCTTCTTCTTCTTCTTCTTCTTCTTCTTCTTCTTCTTCTTCTTCTTCTTCTTCTTCTTCTTCTTATTATTATTATTATTATTATTATTATTATTATTATTATTATTATTATTATTATTTTAAAGAGAACCAATCTAGAACTAAGGGGGAAAATTCCTGAGAAAACAACGCATCAGTGGAACGGCTTGCCTTCAAAAGTGGTAGGTGCTCCAAAACTGGACGATTTTAAGAAGAGATTGGACCACCATTTGTCTGAAATGGTATAGGGTCTCCTGGTAGAGCAAGGAGAAGACCTCCAAGGTCCCTTCCAACTCTCTTATTCTGTTAATGATATTACTTCCCAATCACTCCTAATACCAGTTCCAATTTGATAAGAGTTTAGAAGTTGGGGATTTGGGTGGCCAGAAACATATCTGCTTCTGGATTAGTCAGGAGGAACAAAAAAACAAACAAACATGGATGAACGATTAGGGTGGAGATTTGTAAAAAGATAGGCATTGTGGAGAGAAAAGATTCTCCCACCCAATATTAGGACAGAGGGAAGGTCTTGTTTAAAGAGTTCATCACTGATGTATGATGAAATCAGAAAATAATAATAAAGTTGGAAGGGACCTTGAAGGTCACCTAGTCCAACCCCCTGCTCAGGCAGGAAACCCTACACCATTTCAGACAAATGGCTGTCCAGTCTCTTCTTAAAAACTTCCAGTGTTGGAGCATTCACCACTTCTGGAGGCAAGGAGTTCTACTGGTTAATTGTTCTAACTGTCAGGAAGTTTCTCCTTAGTTCTAGGTTGCTTCTCTCCTTGACTAGTTTCCAGCCGTTGCTTCTTGTCCAGCCTTCGGGTGTTTTGGAGAATAACTTGACTCCCTCTTCTTTGTGGCAGCTCCTGAGATAATGGAACACTCCTTATCATGTCACCCCTCGTCCTTCTCTTCATGTCTCATTAGGGATCACCTTAAGTGGATTTAAAGGGGAATGAGATAAACTCATGGAGAATAGTGATCATAAACTAATGGAACCTCTTTATTATCTTTGGATTCAAATAAAGCAGGTCTTTGAAATCCAGTTATCAGTGACAATAATGCCAGGCCAGAAAGACTATTCCCTTTTTACCACTACAGGGTTTTTTTTAATTTGATAAACAAGAATTTGCTTTTAGATTTTATCTTAAAAAACATTGGTGTGAAGTTCTTGGATTTATTTATTCACAATATATATAAGGCAGGAATGACCATCTTCTCCTGTGTTATATAGTCTTCCTAGCTGGCATTCGGCAGCCAACATTACTGGCTCCTCCCATTTAGTTTTATCCCCAGTAAAATATAGCTGATAGAGTTTTTTTGACATTAAGAAATGTAGACAGCCAAGAAGGCTTCAGGATAATGAAAAAAAATGCAAACTGAGAACATTATAAGTCCTTGGATATTGACAAAAACAAGCGTGTTTGCAGGAGAAGGGTCAAAAAATGCCAATAAGGCAGTTGTGAACATATTATCAAAGCCCCATCACTTTGTATGTGTATGAGTGTGTTTGTGTGTGTGTGTGTGAGAGAGAGAGAGAGAGAGAAAGAGAGAGAGAGAGAAGTCAAAGCATAAACAAAACGGGTGTTCTGCCAACTTGAGTTTCGTTCTTTTGTTTTACCCATTGCATAAGGAGCCGTTTGCATAGGATGGGAAGTGTGCAAAAGATAAAATCCCAAAGCTGCTTTTTCAAAAGGCAACTGGAATTTAGCACTCTCAGAAAGAGTGCCAAGGACCAGATGAATGCAAGGAATATAAATCCTTCCCTCCTTCCCCATTTGGTCTGAACTGAAGAGGCTTCTTGGATGAGAAGTGAAACATCCTCAAAGAAAAACAAGCCCAGTTGCCTTTTGAAAAAGCACCTTTGGGACAACCATGATCTGGATGATTGAGAATCTCCATAGACAAAAGATAAAATGTATATGACAATGGACTCAGCTCAGATGTGATGACTTATGTATTTGCAGCGGAACATCCTGTTCCAGGAATTCCATTGTGATACAGGCAGGTTTATATAATTTGCACTGATCAACATTTTGAAACCTTTGCGCTTTGATGTGGATGGTCTGGAGGTTCATACCATAGCATAAGCATAAAAAAGCTGACCAACATTTAACTGAACTAAGGTTAGCATATTATGTAAATAGAGCCATGTGGTCCAGTGAAATAAGAGAACAAAGCTGCAGCACTGACTGTAACCGTAAACAGGATGGGATTATCACCCAGCTCAGGATACAGAATCTCAGAACACAATGTGCCTTCAATAATAAAATTTGCTATCTCTTATCTCCTGCCCTCCACATGTGTGCTCTAATTCCCAGAATTCCTGATTAGAAAGTTGTACACCCAAAACATCTGGGGCACCAAACATCCAATTGGAGAAACGTGGCTTAAAGGAGCTTACATTTTTGGGCTCTTGGTGCTCTCTGATATTGCTTTTCTTGTTGCAGATGTTTCATCACCAGATGTTGCACTGATGGTCCTACCTAGTCTGGTAATGAAACATCAGCAAGGAGAGAAGGCACCAAAGAACCAGCAATTCAACCCTGATCCACATATATTCTTCACAACTGCAGATGCTGACATGGGTGACAATGCCTCCATTGTAACTATTTTAAAGGGGGAAAAAGGATCTATTGTTCTGAGCCACGTCTGCCCTGGAAGTGATTATATTTTCCACCCCAAGTGTAGATCAGCAGCCCCAGGAGTGGTGAACAATCTTTTTTTTCCCCACGCTTTTGAAATTATGCTTAATTTTTGACTGGGAAGTGGGCATCATGTGTCTTTTGCAAAGACCACCATCAAATCAGATGCTGCTTTCTTGTCATTTTCACTGCAGTTCAACTAAGAGTCCCTGGGAAAGAAAAAAAAAAGTCTTGCTACCAAATTGCAATCATAAAGGCATGGCTTTAGTCTCTGTGAATTGCTGCAGATAGTGAACTTCTGGGTAATATATAACATAAAGAGTTTAATTGAATCAGCCTGCTGGGTTTTTGCCCAGAAAAAGTGGGAATTTAAATGCTGAGGCAGCTTTAGCTGCCAACATTACCAGTCAGCAGTCCTTAGATTGGATTGTAAATAATCTTATTTTAGGCCACGCTAGGCGATTGGGATAAGCTTCTCCTTAAACTTGCTTGCAGAAGTAATTAAATAATTCTAGCATGTAGCAAGATACTTAAAATAAAAAAGTAGCTTTAAAGCAGCCTAGATTCTTAGGCTATCCTAAATAAATATTTAAGAAGGAGTTCCCAGAAATAAGAGGAAGCAACAATGACTTAGGAATCTTAAGAATCCACTTTTCTATGAGCTTGAGCAATTCCTATGATAATAGTTCCCCTATGAATCAAAGACAGCCATGCCAGCTTGTGAGAAAAAAAGAAAATCCAGATCCACGATGGGCAATATTACAACTATTCAAAGAACAAGAGAAGGAATGGGCAAGAATTGGAATTCTCCAGGAGTCTCTTAAGTGGGCAAATTGTTTATTACTTGGAAAGTTGAGTGCAAATTACGACAGGGCTGATTCTGTTTTTAAAATATAGTTTATTACAAATATGGGTAAGCTGCCTACTGTATCACTTTTTGGCAGGAATGGGAATGAAAAAGATAAGCTGGTGGGTGCAACTGTGAGATGGAAGCCTCACTTCTTTTTTTATGGGCATCAATGAATGTCAAAAAGGGGGTGGGGTTTGGATCACATGGTAAAGAGCACAATTGTTTGTCATTCTCCTCCTCAAAAAAAGATGTCCCGAGTGTAGACTAGCTTCAAGCTATCTTTTCCTATCTCGACAACTTATCCTGCTCTAGTTCACTGGAATACTGGAATCTAACTATCTATCTATCATCTATCATCTTCTATTTCTATCTATTTACCTATTATCCTCTATTTCTATCTATCATCTTGTATTTCTATTGTCCTCTATTTCTATATATCAGTCTATCATCCTATTTCTATTTCTATTTCTATCTATCTATCTATCTATCTATCTATCTATCTATCTATCTATCATCTATCTATCATCTTCTATTTCTGTTCTATCTATTTATCTATTATCTTGTATTTCTATCTATCATCTTGTATTTCTATCATTCTCTATTTCTATATATCTATCATCTTCTATTACTGTCTGTCTGTCTGTCTGTCTGTCTGTCTGTCTGTCTGTCTGTCTGTCTATCTATCTATCTATCTATCTATCTATCTATCTATCTATCTATCTATCTGTTTCAACAAATTAAGGATCAAATAATTAGTAAAGTACTTAATCAAAAAGTACTTTCCAATACAAGGATTCCAGCTGTAGAACAAGATGTTTACATCGACACTAAGAAAAATACATAGCTGTGTCCTGCCATTTTCAGGACTCCCAGCACATCTGAGGACCACTAAAGTGAAGAATGTTGACTTATTTGGTATAGCTGAGCAGATCCTTCTCTAGCAGCCACCACCACTATTGAAAAATTGACATAGGTACCAAGTCCTGAGATCTTGCCCTATGACTTTGTAATTGCTCATTCACATATGCCTCCTGAAACTCTTGGTAAGCAGTTTTTCTTCCCCTTATTCGCTTGAACATTCCATAACAATCAACACCATTTCTGGTACTAGGCATCAGGGTATATTTCATTTACAAAAGAGGAGGAGGAGGAGGAGGAGGAGGAGGAGGAGGAGGAGGAGGAGGAGGAGGAGGAGGAGGAGGAGGAGGAGGAGGAGGAGGAGGAGGAGGAGGAGGAAAGGAAGAATTGTCATCTGTAACTCCAATAGCCTAGCATTCTGGAAGTGCCAGTGGCCAAATTGAAGCATTTGAAAAGCTCCTAAGCCAGGACCTGAAGATCATTGTTGTCTTGTACTGCAAATTCCCAGCAGCCAGAATCTGAATTTGACTACTTAGAATAGAGGTCTTCAAACTTGGCCCTTTTATGATTTGTAGACTTCAACTCCCAGAATTCCTGCTGGTTGTAAAATGTGAACCTCCTTAGTAGCCATACAGAGCCCGGTTCTCTTCTGTTCAGTCCCCTGTTAAAAACATTCAACCTGCCTGCCATTCCATGTTCTGCCAGTGCATTTCACAGTTTAGTTATGTGCTATGTGAAAGAGTAAGTTCCCTCAGCTTTCTGCATTAAGTTTTGGTGGATGACTCAAGTTCTCACACTGGAGGGGGGGAAACAACCCTCTCCTCCTCCTCCTCCTCCTCCTCCTCCTCCTCCTCCTCCTCCTCCTCCTCCTCCTCCTCCTCCTCCTCCTCCTCCTCCTCCTCCTTCTTCTTCTTCTTCTTCTTCTTCTTCTTCTTCTTCTTCTTCTTCTTCTTCTTCTTCTTCTTCTTCTCTCTCTTATTGATGCCCTATCTATATGATTTAGCAGAGACATCACCCTGCCAACAAAAGTGCGTATAGGCAAGGCTATGGTCTTCCCAGTTGCAATGTATGGCTGTGAAAGTTGGAATATAAGAAAGGCTGAGCACCAAAGAATTGAGACCTTGGTGCTGGAGAAGACTCCTACGAGTCCCTTGGACTGCAAGGCGATCAAACCGGTCAGTCCTAGAGGAGATCAACCCTGACTGCTCTTTAGAAGGCCAGATCCTGAAGTGGAAACTCAAATACCTTGGCCACCTAATGAGAAGGAAGGACTCACTGGAGAAGAGCCTAATGCTGGGAAAGATTGAGGGCAAGAGAAGAAGGGGACGACAGAGAATGAGGTGGCTGGATGGAGTCCCTGAAGCAGTACAGTAGGTGTGAGCTTAACAGACTCCAGAAGATGGTAGAGGACAGGAAGGCCTGGATGAACATTGTCCATGGGGTGACGATGGGTCGGACATGACTTCGCAACTAACAACAACAAATCTATATGATTTACATACAATCATGCGCTCCTTTACTTGCTTTCTTTTCAAATGAAGGAGTGCCAGTTGCTAAAGCCTTTCCTTGCAGGGGACCTTCTGATGCTCTCTTGTCATTGTGATTGCCTTGTCTAGCATCTTTTCCAACTAAGGGGCATTGAAAAGAACTGTGCACAATATTCAGAGTGTTATCTCTGTAGGTCTGTGAGACAGCAAGAATCTATCAGCAATTCTATTTTCAATTCTCTTCCAAATGTTGCCAAGCAAGGAAATGACTTCTTTTTTAACAGAGTTAAACCCTTGGTGAATTTTTAGATGGTGCTGAAAACTCGAGAAGTTGGCACCAAGCAACCCAGATGGATTAGCTGATGCTTAGGGAGAAACTCATTTCTTGAGCTAAAGTCTTTCCTGATAAGCAATCCAAGCTGTTGCGACACAAACCATAATTTGGTGCAGCCCAAGAATCACAATGTTGTATCGCTGAGATCAGACAGTATTTTCTTGGTATTTAACATCAATATTTGTGTCCTTTACATTTCAGTTGTTTGTCATTTGAAGCTTCCTCTGGAACTGTGTCCAGATGGATGAATTCATGTCAATGAATTCTCAATATGGTGATGAGGCAAGTCCATAGCTTTTTCTCCAGAAAAGAGCTCAGATTAAAAGCCTAGCATCTTAGATTTTTTAAAAATAAATAAATAAAATCAGGGAGTTGTTTGTGGAAAGTTCTCTGGCTTAACTACCACCAATCAAAGGCTGCAGAAAGTCCATGATTTCCCATTTCTTTTGCAAAGCTCCAAAGAATCTATCTGAAAATGAAAGTGATGAATGGAATTCAGAGAATGTGCCATTCTCTGCCCCCATCTTCATTCATTCATTCATTCATTCATTCATTCATTCATTCATTCATTCATTCATTCACAAGGTTGCGGGTTTGCAAATCTTTTGTACTGGCAGCCTTACCAGGTAGACCAGACAGGAAATGTTACCAGATAAACAAATTCTACTTTACTGTGAAGCTATATTAACAAACTCCTGTATGTCTGCAAGTATAGTTCTCCTGCCATCATCTTTTTGTTGTTCAGTTGCTACATCGTCTTTGACTCTTCATGATGCCGTAGCATGCCAGGTGCTTTGTCCTCAAATGTATCCCAGAGTCACACACATACTGAATCAGAATCAGAATCAGATTAGAGCTGGAAGGGACTTTGGAGGTCATCTAGTCCAGCCCCTTGCTCAAGCAGGAGACCCTATACCATTTCAGACAAGTGACTGTCTAGCCTCTTCTTAAAAGCCTCCACAGTGATGGAGCACCCACAACTTCTGAAGGCAAGCGGTTCCACTGGTTGATTGTCCTCACTGTCAAGAAGTTTCTCCTTAATTCCAGGTTGCTTCACTCTTTGATTAGTTTCCATCCATTGTTTCTTGTCTGGTAGCAACAGGATGTTGAGGGCAGCAGAAGTAGCATTAAACTTTGAGAGAGAGAGACCTGCAAGGCGCTCTTCGTTGTCTCATTTGATGCTAGTCACTGGTGTCGGCATTAAATGCAGATTGTTCCCCAGCATCTTTTGTTGTTCAGTCACTAAGTTGTGTCTAACTCTTCCCAACCCAAATGATCACAGCACGCCAGACTTCCCTGTCCTCCACTGTCTCTCGGAGTTTGCCCAAGTTTGTGCTCATTGTGTTGATGACACTATCTAACCATCTCACCCTCCACCGTCCCTTTCTCCTTCTGCCTTCCGTCTTTCCAACATCAGGGTCTTTTCTAAGGCATCCCCTCTTCTTATTTAATGGCCAAAGTATTCGAGATTCAGCTTCAGTGTCTGTCCCTCCAAAGAACAGTCAGGGTTGATCTAGGATTGAGCAATCATCTTAGCAGCTGAAGAACTTAGAGAGGATCCTCCAGAGTTTTTTCTTCCATCCGTTATGCAGCTGTGGGCTATGTTGTCTCTTATCTGATCATTCCTTAGAAAGAATCTTTTCACCAGAAGGGTGCAGAAGGTCCACGGTTTCCCATTTCTCTTTCAAAGCTGCATAGAATCTATCTGCAAATGAAAATGGTGAATGGAATTCAGCTTTTAAGTCTACCTAGAGAATATGGCATGCCCTCTCCATCTTCATTCATTAATTCATTCACTGCAGGTTTGCAAATCCTTAGGGCAGTTAGGTCTTTCCCTTCTCCACACATACATACACACACACACACACACACACACACACACACACACACCAGTTTATCCAAATGTGATAAGATAGCTGGGAGGCCCAACACATTCCAGAACTGTAAACATTGATCTACAATCAACTATGGACAAGTTGTACTTCTATTAAATTCAAAAGATAGAGTTGGGGGGTGGGGGTGGGCCGCGGAGTTCATAGACTACATTTATAATTAAATTAAATTGTAGATATATGGCACTTGCAAAAAGAAAAAAAAGAAAATAAAAATAACTTCATATGTAGATTTATGGAATTATTTTACTGAAAAAGACTTATGTTACATATTTCAGTCCCTAGTGGCTACTAATGTTTTATTAAATACAGTGTAAATCCAGCTGCGTCCATGCAATAAAAACCTGCAAGGGCAAAGAAAAAAAAAGGAGAGAGAGAGAGAGAGAGAGAGAGAGAGAGAGAGAGAGAGAGAGAGAGAGAGAGAGAGAGAGAGAGAATGTGCTACTGCTATGTACCTAGTCAATGCTGAAGATTTCTTTCTGTATAAAACCTGTTCGCTTTGGTGCTTTATTATGCATTTTGCACATCGTAGACCATCTCAAAAGAACAAGCCAAAGGGTGTTGGTGTTGTTTTTTATTCACCACCTGCAAAAAATTCATAAATCTTGTTTCAGCACAGCAAAACAAATCTCAGGCTAAGCTATTAGGTAAATACATTGAACGCTGCTTAATAGAATACACAAGGACTTGACGTGGTATATGAGAAGTAGTTTTTCATTACAGATGTCTCATGATGTGCCTGTGGACAGATATTAAGCTAGAATAATTAGCTTTAGAGGTAAATCCCATTTGTTTTTCAGGCTGGCAGCCAAAATGCTTTAAAAATAATATTTTCATTTGCTCAAATCTGCATTCCTCCCCCCTGCTCTCATGTGCTTGGCACTGGGGCATTTTACTTTACATAAAATTAGACCCAAGTAAACTCTATCTCTTTTCTAGTACAACTTCCCTACCCCTGGAAGGGTACACCTAATTGAAACCATACATTGTATGCAACACACGTCAACAAGCAGCCATACATGAATGTGAATCAATATTGTGTTAGTATTGGGATTAAGTCAGCTCTTTTCCTGTCCCATTCTCCTTTTGCCACTGTGTCTCTCTCTCATCTTTTTCTTTCTTTCTTTCTTTCTTTCTTTCTTTTCTTTCTTTCTTTCTTTCTTTCTTTCTTTCTTTCTTTCTTCTTTTTCTTTCTTTTTCTTTCTTTCTTTTTTTCGAAGAAGAGTAAATAAAATGATGGTTTTGATTCAAACCGTCTCTAGAGGCTGGGATTCCTATTCAGCCGCAGATCAAATTGCCCATATCTTAGAACAGAATAAACAGAGTTGGAAGGGACTGTGTAGGTCATCTAGTCCAATTCCCCTCCCAAGCAAGAGACCCTACACCATTTCTAACAGACGGCTGTCTTCTTGAAAGCCTCCAGTGATGACGCTCCCACAACGTCTGAAGGCAAGTCATTCCATTGGTTGCTTCTTCTCACTGTCAGAAAATTTCTCCTCATTTCTAGGTCCTGCACCCCCAATAAAGCCATGGAATCCAGGCTGGGGTACAACTGAAAGTAAAATTCTTCTCTCCTTGAGGCCAGGTGCTCTTCCAGGTGCAGTTCTTTAGCTGAGACAAATCAGCAACTTTTTTGCCTTAGCAATATCAAAGAAAATATGAGAAATGACGAAGAAAGTAAGAGTTCATTCTAAGATTCAGAATTCATGAAGAAATTCCGATCTGCTTCTACAAATGACAATTTCCAAATTTCTTTAGCGGAAAAAAACAACAACGAGGCATGCTATAAAACAGTATGTATAGGTAGGATCTTATAGAGAAATGGTTTCAGTTGAAGAGAAAGATGTACATTCCGGAACATTCCCTGAAGTTCAACTCCAGCACCAGTCCGAAAGCTTGGAAGACTACACCTCTGGCCCCGGTGAGCGAGTCAGATGGGATCCTGCAACATTTCCTGCGACACGTATATTTGCCTTCATTCATGAGAAAGATGTCTGCAGGAGACAGCCATTGCTCAATGCAATAGTGTCAGTGCAACTACTTTTCCTTTCAGGACTTTGTTTGGACTCAGGTAACAGAATAACAGAATTGGAAGGGACCTTAGAGATCTTCTAGTCCAACCCCTGCTCAAGAAGGACACCCTGTACCACTTCAGACAAATGGCTGCCCAGTCTATTCGCGAAAATCTCCAGCGATGGAGCATGCACAACTTCTGGAGGCAAGCTGTTCCACTGATTAATTTTTCTCATTGTCAGGAAATTTCTCCTTAGTTCTAGGCTGCTTCTCTCCTTGAGTAGTTTTCATTTGTTGCTTCTTGTCCTGCCCTCAGGTGCTTTGGATAATAGGTTGACACCCCCCCCCTCTCCTTTGTGGCAGCCCCTCAGATATTGGAAGACTGCTATCATGCCACCCCTGGTCCTTCTTTTCATTAGTCTAGACATACCCATTTCCTGCAACCATCCGTAAGGATACATATAAGAAGGAAAGACACAAATGGGAAAGAATTAGATCAACCCACCCAGCTCTAGAATAGGAGAGAAAGATCAAGGACGCTCCATATCCATTTGTTTGATTTCTGTTATTTATTCCATTTGCAAACCATTCGTAACTTTGTTGTGCCATTGAATGCAGGCTTTAGTTCTGCCCAATTAGACAAATTCTGCACACCATATGGTCACTAATCTGCACACAATTTATAATACAGATTTGGCCTATCATCTCCAGTCTAATATCTGCCACCATAAAATTCTGCTATCCTCTTCTGCTCCATATGTATACATTTTATGGCATACCCTTCCCAGTCTCCCCATGTTATTTTGCCTGACAGACACATGTTTTCAAGCAATAATACAATGTTTGTTTATGCCTTTTCCACTAATAAACCCATTTTATTTGCACTTCTTGGATAGATACACAATTTTTAATTGGAGAGCACTTTCATAACCGTATGAATGGGAATGTAAATGGAACTCATATAACCTGATGACTGAATTAAAGCTATTTTATCAGGCCGCACAATATTTAGAACTGTACATTAAAAAAATGAGCTGAGTTTACACAATAACCTAAGCCTTGACCCGATATCTGAGATTTAACCAAGATTAATACTAAGCTAAATGTATTATATGCATCCAGCAAGTTCTAGCTGATGTAGCTAAGCATATTTTGAACTAAATGACTTCTCAGTTAATGCCATGAAAAGCTGAGGGGAAAAAATGTTGATCTATAAATGCTGTAAATGACATTACTCTGAAAGCATTTGTGTTGCAAGGTTCTGTTCAAAGAATCTTATGGATCCTAGTTCAGAGAACTAGTTTCTACAGAAAAAGAAAGAAGAGAGAATTTTATCTCACTTTAATCTGTAGCGTGAAGTGTCTCGTGTTGATATAGGTGATTTTAGCTGCTGTAGGAATTCACTTTGAAGTTGTCAGGGAAAAAAAAACATCATTCAACCTCTAAATGCATGAATTAAGGAGTTTTTCTATACTCCCCTTTCCCCGCAACCTTAAAAGGGTCAAAGACGCATAAAGGCCCTTCTTTTCTTAATTTTGTCTTTCCTCTCAGGGGGAAAAAGAGTTAAATATTTCTCTTGACCTGAGCTTATAAATGGCTAACACCTGCAAAGTCAAGTGTACATATTCAGTCAGAGAACAAGTTGCTTTTTCAGAAAATGTTTAGTTAAGAAACTCGAGGTTATTTAATTTCACTGACATGATTTCTGTAATTGATCATGTTCTGGATTTTATTGGGTGATGCAGATTCCTAAGGGCTGTGTACTGGTGTTTCAAGGCAGACTTCATGGCTATACAATATGAGGATAGAGCAGATTTTTTTAAAAAAATTCTTCTTTGATTTGACGAAGGAGAATTCAGTTGGCTTGCCAGAGTGGACAAATGTTCAGATTCTCAGGAGTGCAACATCTCTTGAAATTTCCTTATTTACAAGATGTTGAGGGGATGAGGGGATGTCCTGACTTCCAACATATAATCTTTTTTTCTCTCCAGTGGCCTACAACTTCCTTGCATCAAGGAGAAGACATCAAAAACAAACTTTGCCTTTGAATATGCAAGTATAAGCAGCCAGGGAATCAGCTAAGAGACCGAAGCAAGACCTTCCACGAATTTACAAGAATAAAGCTTCAAATGCTTCCAAAAATATGGCAATAATTTTAATTATTGTTTTAAATTTGGGCATTATATTTAATCGTTTTTTAACTTTTGTATTCTGTTTTTATATTTATTGCCCTGTACACCGCCCTGAGTCCTTCGGGAGAAGGGCGGTATAAAAATATAATAAATAAATAAATAAATAACTTATAAGCACCATGAGAATGATACAACAAAATAGAAGTTTCTCTTTGGAAGGAGATAAAACTTGGGGAAAATCAGGGGCTAGATCTCAGACACTCGTTACAACAGCAGCTTCTTCTCTCCAGACTTTTTCTTTCTTTTTTGGATTTAATAATAATAAAAGTTGGAAGGGACCTTGGAGGTCATCTAGTCCAACCCCCTGCTCAGGCAGGAAACCCTATACCATTTCAGACAAATGGCTGTCCAGTCTCTTCTTAAAAATTTCCAGTGTTGGAACATTCACCACTTCTGGAGGCAGGTTGTTCCACTGGTTAATTGTTCCATCAGGAAGTTTCTCCTTAGTTCTAGGTTGCTTCTCTCCTTGACTAGTTTCCATCCATTGCTTCTTGTCCTGCCTTCAGGTGCTTTGGAGAATAGCTTGACTCCTTCTTCTTTGGGGCAGCCCCTAAGATATTGGAATGCTGCTATCATGTCCCCCCTCGTCCTTCTCTTCATTAAACTAGACATACCCAATTCCAGCAACCGTTCCTTGTATGTTTCAGCCTCCAGTCCCCCAATCATCTTTGTTGCTCTTCTCTGTACTCTTTCTAGAGTCTCAACATCTTTTTTACATCATGGTGACCAAAACTGGATGCAGTATTCCAAAATCATAATAAAAAATAAAAGAAAAGAAAAAGAAATAAAAGACAGAATGTTACAAATGGTGATCCCATGATCCCAAGATAATGCAACTGTCATAAGTACAGGCCAGTTGCCAAGGGTCCAGATTTTGATCCGATGACCAAGAGGATGCCGCAACAGTCTTAAGTGGGAAAACCAGTGATAAATCGCTTTTTTTTTCAGAGCCACTATAACTTCACATCATTGCAAGTCAAGGACTACCTCTGCAGCAGGGGTGTCAAACTGCCGGCCCGCAGGCCTGATGCATCGTAGCGAAACCGGGCCCACCCCATTGCCGGCAATGGAAGAAAAAAAAAATCACGATACATCGCAACACGTCCCGTGACGTTGCGAGTTTGACACCCCTGCTCTGCAGGCATTATCTATGATTCAGTTTGACCTCGCAGAGTTTGAGCTTCAGCACAAATCTTGCGCTATTGGAATAGGTTTCCAATTAAGTGAGACTTCTGGGTTTCATTTAGAGTAATCGTTCTTTCCTAACTCCTTCCCCCAGCAAACACAAAACCAAACAAATTTTATTGGCAGCGTGTCACTGCGAGGGAAGCCTATTATTTTTCCATGAGAAACTCAAAGTCCCGTGAGAAAGCCTGGGTATTTCTGTGGGAAACCACCAAAAGTGACCGGACATCAAATCCTAAGAGACTGGACCATTTGAAGCCAATAAGAACTTCACTCATATTCTTTTGCTCTCTTTTTCTTATTGCTTGCTGAGAGAATGAAAAAAAAAAAAGGGGTGGAGGGGGGGAGAACCCTGAAGGATCAAATGTTGGAAAGAGGAAACAAACTCAATCTTTGATAAAATTAACATGGTGTGAAAACTGAATATAAATAACTCTGGTTTTATATTTATAACAGTCTGACTTCCTTCTTTACTCTTGCTTTATGTCTTGAAACCATCTTAAAAATCAGCTGAGCCTTAAGTACATCTTCCTTGTAGCTCGCCTTCTACAAGGCAGGTTTTACAGATGCCATCTTAAAAATCAATTCAGAGAACAGCCATAAACCTGAAAAGCTTTCCAGTTGGAAGTGTATATGACACAATGCAATTTTGTTTAATTTTAATTGACAGAGATGTCAGCCGAAAAGAATATTTGAGAATATTAGCCTGAACAGTAAACTCAAGCTTTTGACATTTTTATAATATAATGATATAATTCTCTTGGGAAAAGCTGGTGGGGGGAACTTCTCCTCCACTGTCAGATTCTACACAAAAGCTGTATGTGTTTAATTTTTTTTTTCTCCCTGACAGAAGAATGACGAATGTATTACTAATTATACAATTACTTTATTACACAGAGTCTGCAATAAAACCATTGACGTAAATTCAGCCAAAAATCTGGTTTCACAAAGATGGATCCCCCCCCCATTTTTTTAAGTTCAATGTCTCAATTAGAATAGTAGCCAAATTAATTTTAAGGAGTCTGAAAATGGGCGCTACTCCAGATCCATCTTCTCTCAAAGCGCACTCTTTGATTCAACATTCATAAGACATTTATTTGATACCTTTAGTTGAGGGTACCTGATTGCAAAGCAAAATCACTTTGCAGAACCTCAGAGATGCTGTTTTTCATAGACATTTCTAATTAGAAGAGAACAATGGCTTAGTTGAAACCTGTCATGTCCATTTAAAATTAGGTTGTTTGGTGTGTGTGTGTTTTTTTTTAAAAAAAAATAGGCTATAAGCCAAACAATATATAAAATCTCATCTCACCTATCACGCAATAATGAGCAAGACTGATTTATAAATAAACCTGATTTATTTTTACTTGTAAGTTTAAATTTGTTTTAACTCTGTTTTTAAACTATGCTTTTTATTCATGTATTTATTCCCATGGTTTTATTATGCTGTTGTAAACCGTCCAGGATCACTTAGGTGAAATGGGACGCGTAGAAATTTAATAAATAAATAAAATGTTATAATTTCGTCTCTCCCCGGCAACCAACTTTGAAAGCAACCTTTAAAAAGATGACTTGTGCGTTGCCTCCTTTTCATTCTGACTCTAAGCATCCTCGGAAAGCTAGGGGTTAGGGTGTCGAAAAATAAGTTGGTAAACGGGACAACTGTATCATCTCAAAAGCCATAAAATGTCAGCTGAATTTCTATACGGGAGAAAAAAGACCCAGCAAGGTTGATTTAGTTAAAATCCTGGGGTGGGGTGGGGGGGACAGAGGGAAAGACACATATGGTTTCTCTCATTGCCAAAATTGGTGCAAGATTTGGCCGTAACTAAGCGGGCAGGAATTCCGTAGATGGGGGTACCTGTACTACGAGTGCTCTTTTTCCAAATTGCCACATTGTGAATTCCTGGTGTTCTGTGATGCATTTGGAAAGAAAGGGGAGAAAGCTGATTAATACATAAACGTCTCTGCTCGTCACCTGCTGCAATGGCCCCATTTTCAAGCAGAACTTCTGAGCCTCTCGGTGGGGACTTTTCTGCACTAGATGGAACCATCATAAGATTGAACAGATTGTCTTGTGCTATGGCTCGTAGTTGGCAGGGCTGGCTCCGTATGCTTTATCTCTCCTCCTCCCCCCCCTTTTTTTTTGAGCCATTCCACTCAATGAATCTTTCTTTTGCCTACCTGCATCTGCCGCTCTCTTTCCTCCTCGTTGTTATTTCTGCTTGCCAGATGGATAACTGAGACATGGCTTCTATTTCTTATCATCATTGGATCAGGAGGAGGAGGAGGAGGAGGAGGAGGAGGAGAAGGAGGAGGAAGGATAAACAAGTTGGTGTAGTGCAAAGGAGACTTGGTGGAAGGGTCTCCTTTTACTGGATCCATGAGGTCCAAATAAAAGAGGGTATCAAGATGAAGATGAAATAGGACTTGTTCTATGAAGAATGGTTGCAGGAATCAGGTATAAACAGTGCTATTTTTGTAACAGAAAAAGGTGCCGGAACTCACACATGTCATACAACCCACCTTGCCTATCCTACAAGGTTCCATCCAAAAAAGTGCCAGAACGCCATTCTGAGCATTCTGTGACAAAAAAAAGCCCTGGATAATTAATTTAGTGAAAAGAAGGCCTAGGAGTGACATGATAGCAGGGTTCCAATATCTCAGGGGCTGCCCCAAAGAAGAGGGAGTCAAGCTATTCTCCAAAGCTCCTGAAGGCAGAATGAGAAGCAATGGATGGAAACTAACCAAGGAGAGAAGCAACCTAGAACTAAGGAGAAATTTCCTGACAGTGAGAATAATGAACCAGTGGAACGGCTTGCCTTCAGAAGTTTTGGGTGCTCCATCATTGGAGGCTTTTAAGAAGAGATTGAACAGTTACTTATCCAGAATGGTATAGGACAGGGGGTCTTCAAACTTGGCCCTTTTATGACTTGTGGACTTCAACTCCCAGAATTCCTCAGCCAGGGTGCCTGACTGAGGAATTCTGGGAGTTGAAGTCCACAAGTCATAAAAGGGCCAAGTTTGAAGACCCCTGGTATAGGGTGTCCTGATTGACCAGGGGGTTGGAGCTAGAAGGCCTCCAAGGTCCCTTCCAACTCTATTATTCTGTCTTACAGGTGAAGGCCCAGGTGGTTGGAGGACATGGAATTTTGCATGGGCAGTGGGTGAAGTACCACTTTTGGTGAAAGGCCAAAAAATGGACTGCTTTAAGAACCTCTCCTGATCGTGCAGAAATGTCAGGGTGGCCTTGCTGAGTCAAAGCAATGGTCCCGTCTTTCATATATTCAAAGAGCATAAAAAGATAAATGAGATGGAGATTAAGGAAATGTCCACGACCATAAACCAAGAGAAAGTGCTCTGATGTGGCTAAAGGGGGGAGGGGAATGGAAGGATTCAAGAAAAGGAAAAAAAGTAAATCTATGAGAAATCTGTGCCAGTCCAAGGAGGAGAAAAGGAAGAGGGAATGGGACAGAACAAGAAGGAAAGGGAAGGGTAGGGAGGAGAAGGGGGGATTGGGGAGGAGAAGGAGGGAAAAGAGAAGGAGGAGAAGATGAAGGAGAAGGAGGATAATGCAAGAATTAAAAAATTGCATCAATTAATCATACACCACCTTGCTTTTATTTCCTTCATGTTAAAGTATTACTTATCTCATATGTACATTCTTCTCAGGGACCCTGGAAATGGTTCCTAACAGGTCCTCCAAAAAACGTGCCATCTTCCTCACCCCTTTTATTTTATTTATTTATTTATTGATGGGATTTATATCCCGCCCTATCTCCTGAAGGACTCAGGGCGGCTAACAACAAAACATATAATAAGTACATAAATCAAGATAAAATGAAATTGAGAACATCAGTGCAATAAAAAATTAGAGAATTTAAAAATGAATTAAAAATACTAAATATAAATTAATTAAAATGCCTGTCAGTCTAGGTCAGCCTGGTGGAACAGGTGTGTTTTGAGGCCGCGGCGAAAGGATTGGAGGTTTTGGGCCATCCGAAGCTCAGGGGGGAGCTGATTCCATAGGGCTGGCGCTCCCACAGAGAAGGCCCTCCCCCTGGGGGTCGCCAGCCAACATTGTCTAGCTGACGGTACCCTGAGCAGGCCCTCCCTGTGTGAGCACACCGGGCGATGGGAATTTGTTCCCGGCAGCAGATGGTCCTGCAAGTATCCCAGACCTAAGCCATGTAGGGCTTTAAAGGTAAGTACCAGCACCTTAAATCTCACCCGGAGGGCAACTGGTAGCCAATGCAGCTCACGCAGGAGGGGTGTAATATGGGAGTATCGGGGAGCTCCCATCACAACCCGTGCAGCTGCATTCTGCACCAGCTGAAGCCTCCGGGTGGTCTTCAAGGGCAGCCCCATGTAGAGAGCATTACAGTAATCAATACGGGAGGTAACGAGTGCGTGGGTGACTGTACGTAGGGCATCTCGGTCCAAAAAGGGGCGCAATTGGTATATAAGACGAATCTGGGCAAATGCCCCCCTAGCCACGGTTCCAATGTGATCTTCAAAACTGAGTCGTGAATCTAGGAGGGTACCCAGATTGCGTCTTTTACAAGAAGCTCCACTTCTTGAGGGATAGAAAGCTATTTTTTCCCACTCTGGAAGTATTTCCCAAGGGGTATTTCTTGCGCGTATCCTTATTGTCATCTGGCAGATGCTTCCAACATCTTCAAGCTGACTTTCTGGCCTTGCCACTCTCCAGATGGGCGAGGAACACAGAACTCCTAGAAATCGGAGCCATCCTGCAATTCCCACCACACCTAAGGCCAAAACAGTTGGGAATTGAGAGGGCTGCACCCCCAGCACATCTGGAAGATGCCAGATTGGGGCAATCTTCTTTCAAAGCACACCTGAATCTCACTCACGTAATTTGAAACACACGTGTTCAAGAGTGGGGATTTCAAACACATCTCATGCCTTAGATTTCTATTTCAAAAATTCAGGAGAGAACCCCAGAAAGACGACTTGTGGAGTAAATTAAAATAAAGATAAAAGTTTCCCTTGTTTACTCATCTCCGATTCTAGTGGGCTGGTGGTCATCTCCATTTCATAGCCAAGGAAGCCAGCATTGTCTGAAGATACTTCCATGGTCATGTGGCCAGCATGACTATGACTATATGCTGAGATACATGGAACACTGTTACCTTCCCACTAAAGTGGTACCTATTTATCTGCTCATATTTAGAATAGAATAGAATAGAATAGAATAGAATAGAATAGAATAGAATAGAATAGAATAGAATAGAATAGAATAGAATAGAATAATGAAATGGAAAATAGAATAGAATAGAATAGAATAGAATAGAATAGAATAGAATAGAATAGAATAGAATAGAATAGAATAGAATAGAATAGAATAGAGTAGAGTGGGGTGGGGTGGGGTGGGGTAGGGTGGGGTGGGGTGGGAGCGGAGCGGAGCTGGAAGGAACCTTGGAGGCATTCTAGTCCAGCCCCCTGCTCAAGCAGGAGAACCTATATCATCTCAGACAAGTGACTGTCTAGCCTCTTCTTAAGAGCCTCCAATGATGGAGTGCCCACGATTTCTGGAGTCAAGCTGTTCCACAGGTTGATTGTCCTCACTGTCAGGAAGTTTCTTCTTAATTCCAGGTTGCTTCTCTCTTTGATCAGTTTCCAACTATTGTTTCTCATCCTTCCCTCTGGTGATTTGGTGAACAATGTGACCCCCTCTTCCTTGTGGCAGCCCCAAAGATACTGGAACACCACTATCATGTCTCCCCTATTTCTTCTTTTCTTTAGACTAGCCAAACTCATGTCCTGCAGCCGTTCTTCATACGTTTTTGTCTCCAGGCCTTTTATCATCTTAGTTGCACTTCTCTGATTTTTTTCCAAACTCTCAACATCATTTTTGTGAGGTGGTGATCAAAATTGGCTGCAGTATTCCAGGTGTGCATGCTTCCAGGTTTGCATGCTTTCCAACTGCTAGGTGGGCGGGAACTGGGGTAAGTAATGGGAACTTACCCCATTGCATGGCGCTTGGGTCTTGAACCTGGAGTGTCAGTTTTCCAGTGTCCTTAACTGCACCACTTTGTGGAGTAAATAACAGTAACAATAACAAAAGTGTGCACACTGAGGTGGACTGGCTGACCCAGGACCAATAAGCAGGCTGATTTTAGGGCCTCCATGCCAAATCTGTCATTTAGGAAGACTCTGGATCCCTTTATTGAATCCTACTGTAGCGAACAATTTTGGCCAGCATCCCTGGTGTATCCTTTGGCTTTATTAGCGTTCCCACTGACGACGTCATCCCTGATGACAAGCATCGGCAATCAGCTCTATCAGAAACCTAATTTTTGCTCACTGCTCCTGGGGACGGGATGGGGGGGCACCTCCTCTCCTCCCACCCTCCCCATGTCCTCTCTCTCTTTTTCTCCCCCTCTCCATCTCCCCGGTCTCCCTTTGGCCTTTCCTCCCCATGCTCTTATCAGATGAAGAATTGTGGATAAGGGTTAGGTGCGGATAAATATGAGTGTAGCACTCCCAGAGAGGTTGCAACCCCCTCCATAAGGTGCTCCTTGTTATTCCTGACCTTCAGATTTTCATCATCGGCCCGCCTGACAACTTAATAATGCAGAGGTTCAGGATTCATCTCTCCCCTCTGAGAGAGCCAGTATGGGACGGCCTTTTCCCTGATTATTTCCCTGCTCTTCTGGCTGCCCTTTATAAGCCAACCAGAACTCCATCAATCATGGGCTCTTCTCCTTTCCACTTCATCCCCCAGCCCTCCAGAGCTGCCGGGTCCCCTTTTGTCTGTGGCCATAACGTGCTCAGAAGAACAGCGGGAGGAGGAAACACAGCACATGCACACACACACACACATACAGAGAGGGGGGTGGGGAGGTAGGAGGGGGGAGAGAGAGGGAGGGAGACACAGAGAGAGGGAGGGAGGGAGAGAGAGAGAGAGAGAAGGCCAGCACACAAGCTTTTCTTGGAGGATGTTTTTTTCCCAATTAAATTGCACGCAGGTAAATACACATGTTCTTATCTACACCTACACTGACACATTTCATTCTCCCTACTCTCCCAGCCCCCAAAGGAAAACTGGTCTGAATGATTTGTTAAAATAGAGTAACAGAGTTGGAAGGGGCCCTGGAGGTCTTCTAGTCTGCTCCACCAGGAATTACCATTCCAGACAACTGGCTGTCATGTCTCTTCTTGAAAAACTCCAGTGATGGAGCATCCATAACTTCTGAAGGCAAGCCATTCCAGTGGTTAATTGTTCTCACTGTCAGGAAATTTCTCCTTAGTTTGAGGTTGCTTCTGTCCTTAATTAATTCAGAATAATAGAATGACTGTCAGGACCCACCCTAGACTTTGGAGGTCTTCTAGTCCAACCTGCTGCTCAGCCAGGAGACCCGATATTATCCCAGACAAGTGGCTGTCAAATTTCTTCATAAAAGCCTCTAGTGATGAAGCACCCACAATTTCTGGAGGCAAGTTCATTCCAATGGTTAATTGTTCTCACTGTCAGGATTTTTTTCATTAATTCCAGGTTGATTCTCTCCTTGATTAGTTTCCATCCATTGTTTTTTTTAATCTTGCCTTCTGGTGCAAGACCAAAAGGCATTACTTCTGAATTATTGCAAATTTCAAGCCCAAACTAGGTATTTCCTCAGAGTCAGTCATTACCCCACGAAGCTCTCTTTTCAGTTAAACACCTGCCAGATGTAACATTATTTTCACACACTATGTGGAGCTGTTCCAATATTGCCATAAATGTAATGTTGATCTTCCTGGCCTTGATCTTTTAGCTTTCTTTCTTTGAATGTTGGGAACTGAGTATTGGTATTTATTTGTGCTGGGCCAGCATTAAATGTTTTGATGCCACCAGAGGACAATGGTCCTATAATACTGGGTGAACATTTTTTAAAACAATGCCTAGAAATCATTGAAAGTCTTTTCAGCTGTAGGATGTAAGCTGTTCCAGGTAAAGCTGCCTTTTGCAATTGACTGATGGTGATTTTGTCAATGCCGATGGTGTTCAAGTGATGCACCAAGTTGTTTTTGGGATTGCGCCCAAAGTGCCTATGACTATCAATGCTATCCTCGCGTTATTTTGCCATAGTTGTTCTACTTCTATTTGCAGATCTTTATATTTTGTTATTTTCTCCAGCTCCTTCTCTTCTCTTCTGCTGTCTCCATGTACTGCCATCTCCACTATCCAGGTTTTTTTTTCTTATTGACAGTGGTTAAGTGTTTGTTTATTTGTGTTGGAAGCATCAAAATTAAAATAAGACTATATGACATAAAATAAAATAAAATAAAATATACAAGATTAAAAAATATGTACAAATTAAACAGATTGTGCCCAGAAACTAGCAACATTAATTGCATTCTGTTGTGCTGTCATGAGATCCTCAAGCATACACTGATCTGACGTGTTGTGTGACAAGTGCTTGTCTGTCCCAGAACACTTTTGCCTTCTTTCCTTTCTATTACTTTGTCTATTTTGTGGACTCACCAGTTCTTGCTTGTGGGCAAATGGTATTCTTGTTGATCTTCCAATGCCCCATCGTTGCTACTTTTCCTGCTGTTGTTTGTAGTGAGTGTGTGCGACATCATTATTTAATCAATGTCTCAAGATGAAATAAGAGCAAAACACAAATGAACTTTTACAGTAGGGTGTCACCTTGTAATCACTGCACATAACAAAGAATTGGTGGCGGCAGCAACAAACAAGTAGCAGGAAAGAATATTGTATGGGCCCAACCTCACATCTCTTTTTAAGGGTACATCTGTGAGGCTTTAACTGTGATGTGGATCATGCAGAGGAGGATACAAACAGTTTTTATAAATGTACTACCAAATCTGGGAGCAAAGGAATTGGGTGGACAATTTCTTTGAAATTCTGTGGGGGATGAGAAATTATTCAAAATGTTCAAGGTTGTGGCCTAGTGGTGAAGACATTGTCCTCTCACTCTGATGGTTGGGAGTTGAGTCCTGGATAGTGGCAGATATTTCTCTTCCAGGGGTGTAAAAAAGTTACATATATCTGTGAACTGTGTGTGACATCAGGAAGGGCATCTGGCCAGTAAACACTGAACTCCATCCAGTCGCCTTGACTCTACCCCAAATAATTAAGGGATTACAGGGTTGTAAAAAAGGAATAGAATAGAATAGAATAGAATAGAATAGAATGGAATGGAATGGAATGGAATGGAATGGAATGGAATGGAATGGAATGGAATGGAATGGAATGGAATGGAATGGAATGGAATGGAATAGAATAGAATAGAATAGAATAGAATAGAATAGAATAGAATAGAATAGAATAGAATAGAATAGAATAGAATAGAATAGAATAGAATCTGGAAGGGACCTTGGAGGTCTTCTAGTCCAGCCCCCTGCTCAAGCAGGAGAACCAATACTATTTCAGACAAGTGGCTGTCTAGTCTCTTCTTAAAAACCTCCAGTGATGGAGCACCCATGATTTCTGGAGGCAAGCTGTTCCAATGGTTGATTGTCCTCACCGTCAGGAAGTTTCTCCTTAATTCCAGGTTGCTTCTCTCTTTGATCAGCTTCCAACCATTGTTTCTCATCATTCCCTCTGGTGCTCTGGTAAACAATCTGACCCCCTCTTCTTTGTGGCAGTCCCTCAGATACTGGAACACCGCTATCATGTCTCCCCTATTTCTTCTTTTCTTTAGACTGGCCAAACCCAAGTCCCGCAGCCATTCTTTGTACATTTTGGTCTCCAAGGTTGGAAGTTCAAGGTGGATGAGAAAATCACAAATTTCAGTGCTTTTTGAGATCTTTTTTGGGACAGGTTGCAACCTGATGTCTTGAAATAAGGAGGATCTTCACTCTGTTCTCTTTCCTTCCTTCCTGACTGCTTTCCTTTTCTTGGTAGCAAACCTAGATTCCCTTTGGTCTACTCTAAAGTCTAAAAAAAATCCCATGAAAAGAGTAAGACAGTGAAGCTTAGACAAAGCCAAGCAAAGCAAGGGTGGTTTTTTTTTCATTTTTCATCAGTTTGGAATGTGTGTTAGAGAAACATTCCTAGCTACTTGGCCATTTCAACCCAAACCTAACTGCATTTTGAGAAACGTCAATAGATTCCAACCCAGCTTTTGGCAATCCTTAATTCCAACCCAAGTGATTAACTAGAAGTTTTGCAAGTCGTCTACAAAGCTTTACGCTTTGTACTAAATTTGGGCTTGCTCAGTTTTTGACTGGCAACTGAAATAATCTTTGAGCTCCCTCTTCAAAGAGGGAACTTTGAACTTTGGAATTATCAAGCTTGAAATCTGCCTTATGCACCTTCCTCTTCTTCCTTTGCATCACTGGCTGGAGCCGAGGAGGGAAATTTGCAGGCTGGCTGGGACGATGCTTTGGGATGCAATTTTCCTCTCAGTGGATCGTTAATTAGGTAGAGAAAAGCACAGGTTGCCTTTTTCTGAGCTTTGCCAAGAGAATACGGAGGAATAGTCTGGATAAAGACCAAAGGTCTTCAGATAGATCCAAGGCCGTGCAAATTGAGTTGGCAGGAAAGGAATCTCTTGAGGAGAGAAGAATACCAGAAAGTTGTCAGTCAGTGCAGTAAACACCATATGCTTGTCTCACAGCATCAGGAAGTAGCAAAATGGACAAAGTCAGAAAGGCTTGAGGACAGAGAGAAAAGAGGAGAGAGGAGGAGAGCAGGAGGGGAGGGGAGGAGAGGAGAGAGGAGAGAGCAGGAGAGCAGGAGGGGAGGAGAGGGGAGGGGAGAGGAGAAAGAAGAGAGGAGAGGAGGAGAGCAGGAGGGGAGGGAAGGGGAGGGAAGGGGAGGGGAGAGGAGAGAAGAGAAGAGAAGAGGAGAGGAGAGGAGAGGAGAGGAGAGGAGAGGAGAGGAGAGGAGAGGAGAGGAGAGGAGAGGAGGGGAGGGGAGGGGAGGGGAGGGGAGGAGAGAGGAGAGAGTAGGAGACCAGGAGGGGAGGGGAGAGGAGAGGAGAGAGGATTGAGGAGGAGAGGAGGAGAGCAGGAGGAGAGGGGAGAGGAGAGGAGACAGGAGAGAAAGGCAGAGGCACATCCACAAACATGTTACGCCATCTGTAAGATTCATGCAAAATCCAATTCAATTTATCACTTTGGAAAATCAATCCAATGAAAAGATTTAAATAAATTTGGCAAATCTCTAGTATAATTGGACTGTTCAGGATGAATCAGGTCGAGTCAGGTTTCCAAACCAAAATGAAACCAAAAAAAAAATGTTTCTTAACCTATGAAAGTGTCCAAATGATCAAAAATGCATTCAAGAGGCAGGCAGTTCAAGTCAACAGTCTGATTCAGCTATTTGATTTGGAAATTTGATTAGAGACTCAGTTGAATTGCCTTTGAATTGAAACTAAAGAGAATATTTGCATACACACACACACACACAGTAATCTCTACCTCAAGATCTACACTCATTACCGTTGCTGCTTACACCAAACCCAGAGAACTATTTCTCAGAGTACAAATGGAAAGTGTCAGCTTGATGCTATTTATCTCAGCTTACAAAAATATTTCCCAACAAAACCTTAGGTTCCGAGATATAGTTCTCAAGGAACAAACAATGGGGGAAAAAATAATGAAAGCGAATAATATTGGTTTTCTCCTTAGTTCAATGTGAACATACATTCAATGAGAAAAAGATTGCATTGTAGATTCATCTAGTGAGCAGAATTCTTATGAAAGGATTCTTCTCCGTATCTGTTTTGGGGAAAAAAATTACATTTGATAAGAGGAGTGGAAACAAATCTATGTCCTCCAGTTATTGAGGTAAGGTTGAACGTGGCAAGTTAAATTTGAAGAGGGTTGATTCAAATAACTCAGCTGATTTCATGCATTTGGTTTTCTGGTTTTTTTTAAACTTTTGATTATAATTAGCTGATTTATCAGTTGTTGATATGATTACTATCTAGCTGCCTCCTTCATAATCACAGTGGGGTGGCCACTGTTGGTGGTCTCTTGAAACAACCATCATATCCACTCTTGGAAATATATCTTATGATCGTGGTTTTAGAGAGAAAAGAAAAATCTGATGGGAATCATGGGTACTGTGAAATACAATGCAACAGAAAGGAAATCTGCCAAACATAGAGTCACAGATATGATGAGGGTGGTGATGGTGATGGCGGCGGTGGTGGTGGTGGTGATGATGATGATGATGAAGCTTTGAAGCTACTTTGTAAATGGTGAAAATAGAATGCTTTCAAAAGTGATCTTTAATACAAATTATTATTATTTTGTTCACACTTTTAAGACTCCATCTTAAATGATATAGGGTCTCCTGCTTGAACAGGGGCTGTACTAGAAAATCTCCCAGATCTCTTCCAGCTTTGTTCTGATTGAAAATTGAAATCCCTATCAATATTTTCCAGTGCAATCCAATTATCAAACAGCAATTTTTTTTATTTTATTTTTTAGAGGGGAATGAAACTGAAAACAAGAAACAGAGCTTGTTTTACCTAACAATACAGGACAAAGTTAAAGAGTCTGCATTCCAGTGTTTTGGTTCAACCTCAATCCCTACCTCTAATAGTTACTCTCATTTGGAGAAAAAAGATATCTATGGCTCCTTAAACCCTTGAACCTAAGAATCATTGCTAATGTTGCTTTCCAACATACAGAGCATTTAACACAGAGGGCACCAAAACACTTACTTTGGAATCCTACAATGTGCATTGCTAAACACTGAGTCTTCTGTCTTGCTCTTTGTCAAATATCTACTTATCCAACATTGTGAAGCTAAGAGTATTTGCCATACATTGATGTGGAGTTAGCCCTTAAGATAATGTAGTGTGGGTCCAATCATTCAGAAATCTTCTCTTCTGGTTTTCGCATGAGTGTATGAATTTATGAAGAAGAATATATGTTCACTGAGAATAAAAAAAACTGGAATAGAATAGAATAGAATAGAATAGAATAGAATAGAATAGAATAGAATAGAATAGAATAGAATAGAATAGAATAGAATAGAATAGAATAGAATAGAATAGAATAGGAGTTGGAAGAGACCATGGAGGTCTTGCAGAAAATCCCATACCATTTCAGACAAATGGTTGTCCAATCTCTTCTTAAAAACTTCCAGTGTTGGAGCATTCACAACTTCTGCAGGCAAGTTGTTCCACTGATTAATTGTTCTGTCAGGAAATTTCTTCTTAGTTCTAGGTTGCTTCTCTCTTTGATTAGTTTCCATCCATCCATTGCTTCTTGTCTTCAGGTGCTTTGGAGAAAAGCTGTGTTTTGTTTGTATACTAATATCAACCTGCTTAAAAAACTGGGGCTTCTGCATTTGGTATTTCAAATTATTTCTTCTGATCACTGATCACCCAGGAAGATTTTTTTTAAAAAAAAAAATGATAGGATCAATAGTCTTATGAAGCTATCTTGTGAACACTGCCATCTAGAGGTTGGCAGGGAATAAGATTCCTACCTCAATTATCTGGGTGACCTCTAGATGGCAGCACCTATGAAATTATCAGAAGAAGCACAAAGTAAATAATACAAATTAAGTCTTGATTCCCCAATCGTGCCGCACTATACATTTAAGAGAACTATTAACAGCTGCTTATTGAACCAGTAAGGTGATGACGGTTGGTTATATATAAATAAATATATCCTTCCTGACGCCTACATGGAGTTCACAGCAGATTTTATTTTATTTTATTGTTTTGGAGAGAAACATCTGCCTTACCTAGGATTGAACTCTCAACCTTCTGAGTGGAAAGTAAGCATCTTCACCTTGCCACCACATTGCTCTGATGGATATATATCAATAACTGCTCTAAAATTACCATGCATTAAATTGTTTGAGGATAGCAACTGACCAGCTTCATTGTTGAAAGGTGATAAAAGTACACTGTGGGTTCAGTACAATTTAGACCAGAATGTTTTCCTTCCAACTGAAGGAGAACACCAGGAATAAAACTCTGCTTCAACCTTCAAATAAATTCATAAACTTTATGAGAAGTTCATAAACACCACCAAGACAAATTTTAAAGAAATTACTAGGTATCCTGAGAATAAAATATTAAAACAGAACCCTTTTGAGAAGAGGAGGATGAAAACATTTTGAAAAACTGGAAGGCAGGCTTCAGGATAGGATGATCAACCCAAAGTCTTGTGGTATCTGAAAGACTATGAAAAGTCTTTCATGGTAGTCCATGGATTAGTGGGGTCTTATCAGTGGTGAGATTCAGCCAGTTCGCACCACTTTGGCAGAACCGGTGGCTAATTTTTTGCTGCCCAGGCCCAGAATGGACTCCCAGAAGCAGCATCCACACAGAGAACCAGTTGTTCAGATATCTGAATCCCACCATTGGATGGATGGATGGATGGATGGATGGATGGATGGATGGATGGATGGATAGATAGATAGATAGATAGATAGATAGATAGATAGATAGATAGATAGATAGACAGACAGACAGACAGACAGACAGACAGACAGACAGACAGACAGAGACAGACAGACAGACAGACAGACAGACAGACAGACAGACAGACAGACAGACAGAAGAATGCAGTGGTGGGATTCAGCCAGTTCACACCACTTCGGCAGAACAGGTGGCTAATTGTTTGCTGCCCGGGCCCAGAATGGACTCCCAGAAGTGGCATCCACACAGAGAACTGGTTGTTCAGATATCTGAATCCCACCATTGGATGGATGGATAGATGGATGGATGGATGGATGGATGGATGGATAGAGATAGATAGATAGATAGATAGATAGATAGATAGATAGATAGATAGATAGATAGATAGATAGATAGATAGATAGATAGGCAGGCAGGCAGGCAGGCAGGCAGGCAGGCAGGCAGGCAGGCAGACAATAGATAAGTATACAGAGACAGATCAATCCCTATTGGTATATGGTAGCCAGTTTAGTCTAATGCTTTAGGCGGTAGGCTAGAAAGCAAAGTACCATGAATTCAAATCCTGCCTCAGCCATGAAAGCCAGGTGGGTGACTGGGCCAGTCACTCTGTCTCAGCCCAACTCACTTCACAAAGTTGTTGTTGTGGAGAAAATAGATGGGCCCATTTGAGATCATCATGTCTATTCTGTTTGAAGTCCATGGATAAATACTTTAGATTTCTTTTTTGATGAAGTTTTAAAGCTTTCTGTTTTTTTAAAAAAGCAAAGATGTTAAGTTTTAGCTTGTTTTTTTTCTCCCCAACCCTGTAGAAAGGAGATGAGAAACACATTTGGCCCTTCCATAAAGCGGAGCCTGAACAAATCTAAGTGCATAAGTCATGCTGGGTCACTTTGAAGACCTGCCTCTTGCCCACATGACATCTGGAAACGATGAAGAATACATATGTGCAAGACACATACATATGCACTTAGTTTGGCCAGAGAAGAATGTGGATTCTGCCATTTAGATACAGAATTTAATAAGCCACAAGAAGACCTTGTAGGGGACCTGTGCCTTCAACCAGCTCATTTTTGTAACACTGATGGATGAATATTTTTTGTTCTGTTTTTGCTGACTATGAACATCTGCATTCTTTTCAAAGTTTTGGAGGGTATGTTTTACAGACTAATTCCCACAGCACTGTTTTATGTCGAAAGATATCTAATATGCCTTAGGATATCATGTAGTAAGACTGTATTACTGCTATTCTTCTCATCTTTCCTATTACCTATTGGCATGTTATAACTATCATTTGTTGGTTGTATCTTATGGTTTATGCTTGCATCTTATGATTTATCACTTTGTTTCTTGTATGTATATAGAGAGCTTATGCACCTGAGATAAATTCCTTGTGTGTCCAATCACACTTGGTCTGTTCTGTTCTGTTCTGTTCTGTTCTGTTCTGTTCTGTTCTGTTCTACTCTACTCTACTCTACTCTACTCTACTCTACTCTACTCTACTCTACTCTACTCCACTCCACTCCACTCCACTCCACTCCACTCCACTCCACTCCACTCCACTCCACTCCATTCCATTCCAGGTTGCATCTTTATACAAGAAATAGGAAGAATCTTGCAGAAAGAGAAGGATGGAAGAGAAAGAGGAGAGGAAAAGGAGGAGGACGAGGAGAGACAGAGGAGTAGGAAGAGAAGAGGAAGGAGATGAATTAAGACTGATTCAATGAAAAGGAATTAATTAGATTAGTTAGAATTAGAAAAGTTAAGCCATTTAAACCAAAGCATGAAATAGTATCTTCTCTCCTTAAAATTATGGGCAGGTTGTCACGTTTTGGCACATGTGAAGGTCTCTATTGCAATTTTTGAAGCCTTTGGACTCTACTTTCTTTCTCTTTCTTCCTATTTTTACCTGCTGACCTCCCCTCTCTGAGAATGCAAAAAAATAAAAATAAAAAAATGGCAAGAGTGAAAGTGAAGGGAATAATCCTCTATTTACTGAGTACTCACTCTCTGTATGATTTTGGAGATTAGCACTTGGGAGTGAGCAAGAAACTCCAGCCAATCCTTCTCTGCTCTTATCTTTGTACTTTGCAGAGAAACAGGTTCAACGTGTGCTCCATTCTAAAGAAGAAAAATACTGTTAAAGAGCAGAGTGCTTTGGAATAGAGCCTATCTGAAAAAAACAACAACACACAGTTGGTAGCAGCTAGAAGTGAGCTGGTCACCCACTGACTTTAATCTATAAATAGAAATGTGCCGATTGAGTGGGATCCAGTTTGCAGCCCAGTCACTTAGAACTGGGCTTCAAATCAATCTGATAGACTTTGTCGGTTCAGATTTCCTAGCTTTTATCATTCAGCTGGATCAAGTCTTAATGAGGACGTTAATTCACTCAAAAAGCTTTTCGTATGCATGCAAAAGACTGTTGAGTTGTTGGGAATGCCTGTGTTCATTCAACAAATTGATTGGAATCAATGAGCCAATATAGGAAATCAGTTGGAGCTGGAGTTCAGTGAGCTGATGATGTTACCTAGTTTGGGTATTGTAACCTCTGCAAGAGAACAACCAACTCAGAGAGCACCAAGTAACGCCTTTTTAAAAAAATTAAACAGTTCAGCTGAGATCTACATCTCTGGGTCTGATGGGGGTGACACAACCACGATAGGGTGTTCCTTATTTTATTATTTTCATTGAATCTCTTCCTTGTGTTCCTTTTTTATATACAGTTTTTTGTGTAATGTTTAGTCCTTGCTTTCGTATTTTGATACAACCTTTAGATTACTACTACCAAGAGTCATGACAGGAGCAGCGAAGGAATTCCAGGTTGAAAGGATTGAACAGTGATGTTACTGTTGCCTGGGAAACACCAGTTGGGAGCTGTTAAGCTGCTCATCAATGTGGTACCCATCTATCTACTTGCAGTCACCTGCTTTCAAACCGCTGGATCAGCAGGAGCTGGAGCATGTGACAGAAGCCCACCCTGTCCCACAGCAGCACCCAGGTCTCAAACACGAGCCTGCTGATCATCGGCCCAGCGTCTTAGCCTCATCAGACACCACACTCCTTTTGCCTCTGGGCTAATCAGCCATAAAGGTATCCCAAAGGTGCTTTTTCAGGAAGCAACTGGACTTCCTTATTTTTCTTTGAAGACGTTTCACTTCTCATCCAAGAAGCTCCTTCAGCTCAGCACAGATAGCATAGTCCAGAGTTGGATCAGAGACAAGAGGAAGAGCTGAAGAAGCTTCTTGGATGAGAAGCGAAACAACTTCAAAGAGAAACAAGAAAGTCCAGTTGCCTCCTGAAAAAGCACCTTTGGGACAACTATGACCTGGATGACTGAGAAATCTCCGTAGACATTCAATAATAAAGTTCTGATTGTTTATAACTGCAGATTCTGAGCCAAGACACTTATGGAAGTAGGTAGTTCCAGACCCAAGGATTTTGTGCCCATCTGTCCTAAGACAAGGCTCCATTTCCTGCACAATTCCTGGCTCTGAAGGCAAGACAGCGAGGTAAGGAGAGAAGGACGAATGCAGGAAGATAGCCCTTAAAACAATTCAGTTCCCTCCCCCTCTCCCTCTCTCTCCCCCTCCCTCCCCCTCCCCCATTCCCCCCCCCTCTCTCTCCTCCCAAGCCTGCATGATGGAGCAGTAGGTTTTCTGGCAACTAATTTATATGGATATCAAAGGTTCAGTTGGAGCTGCTTCTTTTTTTTTAAGCGGGGGGGGGGGGAGAGACAAAGCTAGGGGAAAATATGTTGCTCTCCAAATCCCAGCGGTGCGCCACATTCATTTTACTACTGAATTTATTCTTTAGTACTTTCATGGATTGACATGAGGGAGGAATTCGCATGTCAGGAGAGATAACATCTCTTGACTGCCAAAGGACTCTATTCAGACATGCATGTTAGTAGGTTGATAACTTATTCTGTATTGCCAAGAACTGAAAGATAGACATTTCTCCTTTTATCTCCATCTCGCTGCTCCCTGCATACTAAAGATACCACAAAACAGCTAGATACATCTTAACTAGCCCTCTCAGAGGAGGGAGAGGATTTTTTTTCCCCCTCCTCGCTCCTTTCTCAGTCCATGCCACGAGGTGCAAATGTAAAGGAATTTGATCTAACCCTCTCTGATAATAAATGCCTTTATCTACTTACTTATATAAATTGAATGTTGTGGTGTGCATAAAGCTAGGAATGAGTCTAAGTGGACTCTGAATATTTGTAGCACAATTAAAAATAAGAGATGTTTCATTTTTAATCACAGGTTTAAAACGGGTTGTGATGTAGTTGCTTGTTCAGTTTATATCCCAATTGTCGTTCAGAGGTTTCAGGCATCAAAGAGCATTTGCTCTTCCATGTTTTTGCACAATCTCTTTGTTTTTGGTTTTTTTTAAGTTATTGCCCCAAAGTTATCCCATAGAAAACTTAGAGCTGAGAGCTTGTAGCATTGTTAGAGACCCCACACACCCACTTCACGGTCTGTTTCTGTTGCTCCCCTCTGTGAGGAGGTTTTGAAGTATTTATAGCAGGACTACCAGTTTCTGTAACCACTTTGTTCCCTATGCCATCTGTCTGGTAAACTCGCAAGATTTGTTTTTCTTGCCATGTACATGTATAAGTCTGAACTAGACTGTGTTGTTTCTCTGGGTTGTATATGTGTGTGAAATGTGGGTATATGCATAATTATTTTTGTCAAGTTTATGCAGTGTATATTTGAGGTGGTTACCCTTTGAGAGCCATATTCTATTCTATTCTATTCTGTTCTATTCTATTCTGTTCTGTTCTGTTCTGTTCTATTCTATTATTTTGATGGCTGAGAATGGAGTTGATACTGTCCAGTTCTGGTCACCAGAATGCAAAAAAAGATATCACTACCAGATGGATTTGTACCTGACTGACAAACTGTACTTAATGAGTAGTCCTCAAGAGTACTACTTCCACAGGGAGAGAAGTAAGCCTAAGAAGAAGAAAAATGTGTACCTTATTTGATTTATACCAGGCCTTTCATTTAGATGGCCTACACGGTAATCCATCTTATTTTTCATCACATGATGTGGGTAGGTTGAAAGAGGATAAGTGACCCAAAGCTTACAGATGTGATGGACTTTAAGGAAGTGGCGGTTTCCCAGGAAGGAAGCAGTGCATTCCAAGGTAGAGAGACAAGAGACAGCATAGCCCAGAGCTGTATCAGAGACAAGAGGAAGAGATTTCGGAGAGCCACTGCCTAGAACAAGGGTAGGCAACCTTGGCTCTTTTATTACTTGTGGACTTCAACACCCAGAATTCGTGGACCAGCCATGCTGACTCAGGAATTCTGGAAGTTGAAGTCCACAAGTCATAAAAGAGTCAAGGTTGCCTACCCCCGCCTAGGATCTCTCAAGGCGTATCCATTAGAATTAGAGTACTCTAGAGTACTACAGTCTTCCCAGTTGCAATGTATGGCTGTGAAAGTTGGACCATAAGAAAGGCTGAGCGCCATAGAATGGAGGCCTTTGAACTCTGGTGCTGGAAAAGACTCCTGCGAGTCCCTTGGGCTGCAAGGCATTCAAACTGGTCAGTCCTAGAGGAGATCAACCCTGACTGCTCTTTAGAAGGCCAGATCCTGAAGTGGAAACTCAAGTCCTTTGGCCACCTGATGAGAAGGAAGGACTCACTGGAGAAGAGCCTCATGCTGGGAAAGGTGGAGGGCAAGAGAAGAAGGGGACGACAGAGAATGAGGTGGCTGGATGGAGTCACTGAAGCTGTAGGCGTGAGCCTAAATGGACTCCAGAAGATGGTAGAGGACAGGAAGGCCTGGAGGAACATTGTCCATGGGGTTGCAATGGGTCGGACACAACTTCACAACTAACAACAACAAGAGTACTCTAGCTCTAGTCTGGCAAGATTCTGTCTACAGTATATGGTGTCAGTAAACAAAGCATAGAACTTTACTGTTCTGTTTCATTCTTGGGTTTGGCTTGTCACCAAGAGAGTTTTTCTGGATAAAGGTGGACTAGAACTCGGGCCTAGAGATGTTGCTCACAGAAAACAGAGGCTATCTATCCCTGGTTGGTTCATTTACAAAAGTGTTGCAAAGGAGGCATGAGCTGAATTTAAAAAAAACTCATTAATTTACCATGAGACAGGTAAAACCTACACACTTTCTATGTCCTCACATGCTCTATGCTTCCCAGCTTACCTTTGGGGGTGGGCACATTTAAACAAGCCACTAGTGTGCAGCCACTCATTTTGTTATTTTCCAAGAATACCTGCAGACCCCACAGTTCTGGGATTGAAATAAAGAGTATGTCAGAGGATGCTGATTTGCTTTTCAGTAAGGTGAACAAACACTTTTGAAATGTACTTAATATTAGAATATTCCCCTCCACAATCGTGTGGTCTGAAGGTCCAGGTGTGGCACTAAGGGAGAGAGTCGTGATGCATCTGCTAACCGGAGTGTCCCAAAGCCCACAGTTTCTCCATCCAACTAGGACGTAGATACCTATTGTTTGATTTCCACTCTGGACATACTTAAGCGAATCCCTTATTTGATGAAAGCCTTGAACAAAAGAAAATAAAGACAAAGGTTTACAAAACAAACTTGCAGCTACCTCTGACATAATCTATAATAATTTAGATGAGGATTCATTAACATTCAGGTCTAAGCTTGTAAGCCGCCCTGAGTCTTCGGAGAAGGGCGGGATATAAATGGAATTAAAATAAAATAAAATAAATAAAAATATATCCAGAACAGAATGCAGTGTTGTTGTTGTTCTTATTGTTGTTTTAAAAAAAAGATGATCTGTAGCTGAAAAGGTACGGGGAGGAAAGATAAGAAGGGACGGTGGGTGAGTAAAGGGAAAGAGAAAAGAAAAAGAGAGAAAAGGGGAAGAGAGAAAGAGAAAGAGAAAAGAAAAAAGAGAAAGAAAGGGAAAGAAAGAAAGAGAAAGGGAAAAAAGAAATAGGGATAGAGAAAGAAAAGAAAGAGAAAGGAGAGGGATGAAGGAAGAAAGGGTGGGTAAAGGATTGCAAAACAAATCAAAAACTTTGTTCGATGGATCAAAGCGTTTTCCCACAGATTGAGTCTTTTTGCTTCTGAAGCAGCACATTTTTAATGGCTAATGTTTGTTGTTGTTGTTGTTGCTTTTTTAAAAAAAGAATTCTAGCAATATCAGTTCTAGAATATAAGGAACTATAAGGTGGAAAATCCCAGGGATTGTAATAAGCCAAGGGGCAAAGGGATGAAGGAGGAGGGGGTGGGGTGGGGGGTGGGGGGGTAACAGCTTTCTTACAACACAGATGTTTACCCTCTAACCTTCCCCTTTTAGTCTGAGTGCCAATAAGAGGCAACCGAGAAGGGGTGGGGAGAGAAACCCCCAGACGCCTTATATAAATGTAGTGACCTAATTGTCATGCCAAAAATGCGAGGTTGCCCTTCTACACCAGCAAGTGTACGCATGGATACATGGGTGAGTGAACACTGAACATTTTTCAGCTGCTCAAAGGAAATGCAGATGTAATCGTCCCTGTAAGGCAAAAAAAAACCCAACCTACGCAGAACCAGATTTATCTAATTTTGTCTGCATGCCAAAAATTTGAAACTAGACAGAGAAGAATTGCCAGTCCACGTCAGGCCACACTGCCTTGTCAAATTTAGTAGCTGCCTTCAGCAAAGGTGAAAGGCATGACCTGCCATGGCACCCAGAGTGCATTTATAGAAGGAGGACAACGATAATCATCTTAGGACATTCAGGCAATTAGTTGATATGAGAACACGCTTCAATCCTCTTTGTTATAATCCTTAATGCACATAATAGGGAAGGGAAATGAACAGAATAACAGAGTTGGAAGGGACCTTGGAGGTCTTCTAGTCCATCCCCCTGCTCAGGCAGGAGACCCTGTACCATTCCAGACAAATGGCTGCCCAGTCTCTTCTTAAAAGCCTCCAGTGATGGAGCACCCACAACTTCTGAAGGCAAGCGGTTCCATTGGTATCACAAAAAGTATTTTAAGGGTCTGATATTTGTTCTACGTTGGATACAAAGAAGACCCAAACTTCATCTGTGCCTCTCCAAGAGAGTTAATTTACTTTTACATTGTTTATTATTGTCATTTCCCTACCCATAATCCAATCTTTTCTCCGCTTCCAATCTTTTCTTGGTTTCATCAAACATTGTCTCATTCTATTCATTTCCCAGAAACACAGAAATTTGGAGCATGTGGATTGCACACAATCTGCCTTGCCAAGCTGTTTTACTTTGCCATGATAAGAGTTTTGGACAACTAGCTGAAGCCAACTCATCATGGCAACTCACCATGTGACAACTCAGCATGGCCACCTCACTGCAAGACAACTCTCCGTAGGACAAATGAACACCGTATCATTTCATTCCGTGACGTTTCTTATTGGTGACCATGTTTCTGTATTTCTGATGGGTGCTCTGCTTGAGGAAATGTGCCAAATGTATTTTCTTTTCAAATTCAAATTCTCTGATGCAAGCCTTTTCTCAAGGTCTTCCTCCAGTTACCTTATGGTGAGATGGGCAGCCAAGACATGTTATAAATAAAATAAATTCGTGGATTGACTTTCTTTTATTATTATTGGTCACGTTTCCATTGCAACTAATTTAACTTTTGTATTTGTTGAATTGTCCTGTGGCAAGTTGGCTGAGGTGAGTTGGCCATGGTGAATTGTCCCATTAAGGAGAGGCTTCATCTCCATGAAGCCTCAGGGATGGGCTATCTGACTCAGTTGGACACCTGGATTTGATTGGTCTAGCTTCTGAGCGTGCCAAGATGCTCTTGCTCAGTGCAAAAGCTTTACAGAATTGCTTTGAGTGCTTTAATGAGTCATTGATTGAACCAAGCAGCCTTTTGAAGATATTCACAGCCCTAGCCGAAATTTGCCCAACTCCTGTCTTTTTGAGTCAACATTTTATTGTCTCAAAGAAAGATCAGAAAATTAAGAGGCCAACGAGGAAAATGAACCAATAATGATGGAGTTCACTTTTATTCCCCTAGGACTTTACTCAATTTTCAGTTTCCGGACTAATATGAGACGGCAAGTTCTGAATTCTGCTCTTTTCAGAAACTGACATGATGACTTTCTATTCAAACCATGTGCAAAAGATGAAAAATTGCTTACATTAAATCAGTGCATACTAAAGAAAAACACAAACCAAAGCCATTATTATAGGGGAAATCAGTTTTTAAAAGGGCAGACTAAGAAAAGTGAATGCAAAAGTGTACCTATTACAAAAATGTGTAACTGTGCAGATTCTGTTTTTCCTTCTGCTCACCAAATTTGCAAAGGGACACAGAAATATGGCAAAAGAATCTATATTTCCAAATAACTGTAAATCTGTCTGATTTATCCAACCGTATTACAAACTCATATAATAATTGTTTTTTTTTTAAATATTTCTCACATCTAAACGCACAGATTACTTTTTCGAGGCATGGAAAAACTTGTAATATTGCATTTAAAAAAATCTTCTAATTATTTTCTCCCCCCCCCCACTCCTTTAAAGAAGCTAAGGAGGGCATGGAAAAACTTTGCCAACCAAGACCCATCAAAGATGTAGTTAATTAGGAGAATTCTCAGCAACAGACATTTATCTGAAGAATTCTAGGAAGAATTCTGGGCACTCAGCTTAAGAAAATGTTCCAAGTGTATTTTCTTTTCAAATCCTCTTATACCAGCCTTTTCTCAAGGTCTTTCTCCAGATATATGGACCAATTCTCAGCAACGGGCAGAGGATGAAGCAGTCTGAAGCTGAATTCACATTTGTGGAGAAGAATCTCTCTTGGTTCCAAAGCCCCTTCTTCCAAATGAGACATCGCCCCTGAAATAGCAAGTCCCCTGTGGGTAATGTTAGATGGACCTGTGGAGGCTGTGGCCAAGGAGATTTTTTACCAGGTCTCCTGGTGTGTCCATTTCGAGCTAACCTTAACCCAGCCAAACAACTTATGAACCCTCTAATGCTGTGGTGGTGAACCTATGGCACGGGTGCCACAGGTGGCATGCAGAGCTCTCTCTGTGGGCACGCGCACCGTCACCCCAGTCCTTGGCCTTCAGGTGGGTTTTATAAAACCTTTTCTCTTTAGGCCTCCGCCACCGTGTGCAAAAAAAAAAAAGGTTTAATCAATGAATCAATTTCATCTCGCGGGGAAAAAAAGCTCTCGCAAAGTTGGAATTGATTGATTGAACTTTTTAGTCCCACCCAGTCTGCCAATACCACCGCAGCCACACCCATCCAATTGGCCATGCCCACCCAATTGGCCACACCCACCCAATGGGCCACGCCCACCCAGCACCTGATGATACATAAGTGGGTTTGAGGTTGCAGTTTGGGCACTCGGTCTCTGAAAGGTTCGCCATCGCTGCAGTCTAACATATTGTCCCAAAGGTACTTCTTCAAGAGGCAACTGGACTTTCTTATTTTTCCATCTAACCCTCCAACATATTGAAATATGCTCTATCTGGGGCTTCCTTAGAAGATCACTTGGAAACTGCAATCAGTTGGAAATTCATCAGTCTCAATATTGTTGAATTATGGATATCCTGATCATATAATACCTCAAAGGCCTCATATATGTTACTAATGCATTTCCAGGTGCATGCATGCCCGTCCTATCTGGTCTATCTTTTGATAGTCCACAACGTAGAAAAAACAGGATCAAAAGTTGTTGCTTTTCTGTAGTGGCCTTCACATTGTAGGACAGACTCCCTTTGGGAATTAGACTAACAAATTCATTCTTAGCCTTTTGGACGCTACTAACTACTGACAATGCTCTGGAGGCCATTTGGAAATGAAACAACATTCCATTTGGGAATGAACAGTGGCAGGAATTGGGTATGTCTAGTCTAGTGAAAAGAAGAATTAGGGGTGACATGATAGCAGTGTTCAAATATTTCAGGGGATGCCACAGAGAGTCCTTCGGGAGATAGGGCAGCATATAAGTCCCAAAAATAAATAAATAAATAAAATAGAGAAGACGGGGTCAACCTATTCTCCTAAAGCACCAGAGAGCAAGACAAGAAACAATGGTTGGAAACTAACCAAGGAGAGAAGCAACCTGGAACTGAGGAGAAATTTCCAGTCAGTTAGAACAATTAATTAATGCTTTCATAACTTGCTTTCAGAAGTTGTGCTATAGGATCCTCAGACAACCACCTGTCTGGCATGGTATAGGTTCTCCTGCTTGACCAGTGGGCTGGACTAGAAGACCTCCAAGGTCCCTTCCAGGTCTATTCTATTCTATTCTATTCTATTCTATTCTATTCTATTCTATTCTATTCTATTCTATTCTATTCTATTCTATTCTATTCTATTCTATTCTATTCTATTCTATTCTATTCTATTCTATTCTGTTCCCTGCTTCAGCAGTGGGTTGGACTAGAAGACCCTTCCTACTCTGTTATTCTGTTAGTTTTCCATCTGGCTAGACTTTAAAAAATTAAAACAGCAGCTACTTGGGGAAATCAAATGAAGAAGCAAACAATGTCCAACTCTATTCTGTTGTTGTTTTTAATGAAAAGGACTTTAAGACTAGAGGAGACCTCGAGAAGATGTTGACCACATTGATACACATCTGATCTTCACCTGTAAGGTGAATGTTTTCTGAAGGGGGGGTCAACCTATTCTCCCAAACACCTGAAAACAGAACAAAAAGCAATAGATGGAAACTAATCAAAAAGAGAATCAACCTAGACCTAAGGAGAAATTTTTTGATAGTGAGAACAATTAATCAGTGGAACGGCTTGCCTCCAGAAGCTGAAGGTGCTCAAGCTTTTCAAGTAATGACTGTACAGTCATTTGTCTGAAGTGGCATGGGATCTCCTGCTTGAGCAGGGGGTTGGACTAGAAGACCTCCAAGGTCCCTTCCCACCGTGTTATAGTTATATTTTGTTAATCTGCATTTATTGGATTCTTCTCCTTCTGATCAGTCATTCCTTTGGTTTTATCAAATTTTATATTTTTATGTTGCATACCCCCAGGAGTAGTTCTGGAGCCTGGTGGTATAAAAGACACATTTAATAAGTCGGCAGATGGTGTCAAAGTCGGAGCGACATAAGCTTGAGAATTCTAGAACACTTGAGTTGACGAGGCTGAACGGGAGACATTGTCTTTCGAGTTTCCAACGAGAGTTTGAAAAAGACGTCACCTGCTTCCACTTCCTTCCATCACACTGAAAATGTTGTGCATGGCAACATTTTGCCTGGACGTGGTTTCCATCCTGCCTGTTAGAGCTTGAGGCCACCACGGAATTAATTGACTCTTATTGCCTTCTGCATAACTCACACCAAGTTCCTAAGTCATCATGAAATTGATGGCATACCATGTTAACAAATCCATTCCAACAAAAATAAATAAGATGTACACCAGCTTCCCCAATTTGCCTTTTTTGGTATGTTAGGGACCACCCTTCTTATCCCACCCTGCCCTATCAGGAGCAATTACACTGAATGGAAGGGATGAGATTTGTCATCTGTAAGATATACGTACATCTGAGAAACCACAAGTTAGGGAAAGGTTGTTTTAATGTCTTCCCCCACTTGCAAGGATTTGGTGGAGCTGACCTAGCGTTAGCCTTTCTATCTCAAAACGAATGAGACTAATTCAAACATCAAATGAATTTTCCCCATACATCATTTATCGCAGTTGTTTTTAAAGATAGTATCTTTTCCCATTCCTTCTAAAACCATCCATCTAGGTTTCAGCGAGCAAACGGAACGTTGCAAAAGATGAAATGAATAATCCAGAAACTGACCTATTTTAAAACATGTTAACTGCTGGGGCTTCTCATCAAAAGCCTTTGGAATTGTAGTTGGGGTGGGGGGAGGGAAGCTGAAAATGCTATTTTAGTTCTCCAGCCTCTTTTCTCTAGATTTCCTGGGAAAAAGGGTTTTTTATTTGATTTTTACTTGTTTATTTTAACAACTTCTATGTCAGCCCATTTCACTACTGTGACGCTGGGCAGCTGACAATAAATGAAAAATGAAAACTAGCAGAAAAACTCCATTAATTGAAAAAAAATACAGCAAACAGGTTGAGCAAGATATAAATAAGTTCCAAAGTTTTTTTGTTTTTTTTAAAGATGGGAAGAGTTAAAATAACATTATTGTAGCCAATGCTTTAAATAAAGTAGTTGGGATAATTTATGAGGTCACAGAAACAATTTGCTTCCTAATTGCTAGTACCTATTTTTCATGGTATAATTGGATTGCTATAAAATTTTGGATAAGATAGATAAAAAAAATTATGCATGGTATAAGAGATAGATATCACGTGGCATTGATGATGTTACCTAATTGGGTAATGAAATGTCTGCAAGAAAACAAAGAAGGTCTGAGAGCTCCAAGGAGTCCATGGATACACATCAGTTTCAATATTCATAGAGATCTAGAAGGAAACAGGGTGGTTAATGGTGAAGATGTTGGACTCTCAGGTGCTCTTTAGGGAAGAATGTTGCTAAGCACGGACTTGTTTGCAACCATTAACATTCAATACAATTGCAAAGAAAATAAGATTGCCTTGTTGCACTACAAATGTGAGAATAGAATAAATAAGAATCAAAGTGACCTTTTAGGGCTACAGCAAGGACTTACCTAAACCTCCACTCCCCACCACTCAGAAGCCCAGGAACACTAGAAGGATGATATCCAGGCCTTATTTTATCTCCAGCCTGTTGTGTAGACTTTCATCCATCCATCCTTGTGGCCTAGAATAGTCACTAGTCCAAAGTTTACACAACAGATGCACGTGTGTTTCCCTATTCACCCACGTTTGCTTCAGAAAATATTGATGTTGCTTCCGAATACCAAAAGCAGTGTCTTCTCTTGTCTGAATCCACCCCACTTCCTTACTAAATTCCCTTAGATGTATCTGGGGAGACATAGCTGACCAACAGAACTTATCTTCAAGGGCCTACAAGAAGTACCCTATAGTGATTCTTCCTAGTTTAGAGGGCTTTTTCATTCTTTTTCATTCTTGTTCCATTTTTGGAAGGGGAAAGTGAACATTTTATTTCACCAATGCAAAGCACTATTCTATTGAGTATTACAGTAGGAATAATTTTAAGGAGTTTGGGTTTTAAAGGATGCTTGCTTATTTTCATAACCCTTCTTTAAAACCAACACTGGAGACGGGGGTGGGCGGGGAACAGGTTTAAAAGTATCTTTAAGAAGAAAGCAGAGAAAATTCCTTAAAGAACAGACTTATTACACAAGCTACTCCAGGCCCAGTGACTTAAGATCATCCAAGGAGACCATGCAAATCCTTCCAGGTTTTGGCGTAACAGAACAACAGAGTCAGACCTTGGAGGTCCTCCAGTCCAACACTCCACTCAAGCAGGAGGCCCCAAATCATTTTGGACAAATTGCTGTACAATCTCTTTTTAAAGACCTCCAATGTTGGAGCACCTACAACTTCTGAAGGCAAGCCATTCCACTGGTTAATTGTCCTGTCAGGAAATTCCTCCTTCATTCTAGACTGCTTCTGTCCTTGATTATTTTCCATCCATTGTTTCTTGTCTGGCTTCTGGTGCTTTGGAAAATCGCTTGACCCTCTCTCTTTTTTTTTTTTTTTGTGGCAGTCCCTCAAATATTGGAAGACTGTCATCGAGTTAACTCCCATTCCTTCTTTTCATTAAACTAGGTAAGGTAAAGTTTCCCCCGCACATGCGTGCTAGTCATTTCCAACTCTAGGGACCGGTGCTCATCTCCGTTTCAAAGCCGGAGAGCCAGCGCTTGTCCGAGGACGTCTCTGTGGTCATGTGGCCGGCATAACTAGATGCCAAAGGTGCACGGAACGCTGTTACCTTCCCACCGTAGTGGTCCCTATTTTTCTACTTGCATTTTTACATGCTTTCGAACTGCTAGGTTGGCAGAAGCTGGGATGAGTAACAGGCGCTCACTCTGTTATGCGGCACTCGGGATTCGACCTGCCAAACTGCTGACCTTCTGATCGACAAGCTCAGCATCCTAACCCACTGAGCCACAGTTTCCCTCTTTCATTAAACTAAAAAGGTAAAGATTCCCCCGCACATGTGTGCTAGTCGTTTCCGACTCTAGGGGCCGGTGCTCATCTCCGTTTCAAAGCCGAAGAGCCAGCGCTTGTCCGAGGATGTCTCCGTGGTCATGTGGCCGGCATGACTAGACGCCAAAGGCGCACGGAACACTGTTACCTTCCCACCGTAGTGGTCCCTATTTTTCTACTTGCATTTTTACGTGCTTTCAAACTGCTAGGTTGGCAGAAGCTGGGACGAGTAACAGGCGCTCACTCTGCTACGCGGCACTTGGGATTCGACCTGCCAAACTGCCGACCATCTGATCGACAAGCTCAGCGTCTTAACCCACTGAGCCACCGCGTCCCTTTCATTAAACTAGACAGAAAAAAAAACCAGGAAAAAAAAACCAGAAAGAGCATAGAGAAGAACAACAAAGTTGATTAAGGGACTGGAAGCTAAAACATATGGAGAACAGTTGCAGGAATTGGGCATGTTCATTAAACTAGACATGCCCAATTCCTGCAACTGTTCTCCATATGTTTTAGCCTCCAGTCCCTTAATCAACTTTGTTGTTCTTCTCTATGCTCCTTCTGGAGTCTCAACACCTTTTCTCAAAGATCTTTGGAAACAACATGAAAACAGGTCTTCTCCATGGTGGTATCAACGTGTGGCTTTCCTTGGCTTCTATGCTGTAATAGCCTCCAAATATTAGTGTGTTTTGGCCACTCTAAAAATCACCACTTTTAACTCAGCTTCATCCAGCCACTAATTCTCACTCTATTTTTATTTATGTCAAATTCAGGTGACAACAATGAGAAGGTAGATGAAGGTTTTGTGACATTGTTTTATATGTCCATCACACTTCACATTTTAAATTTAGGAGGCAGCACCAACATTGCGGTCTGCCAGACTTTGGAGTCCTGAGAGGCTCGTCTTGTTATGCTGTTTTAAATGATGCTGATTGATTTAAGAGATTGTCGTTATGGTATTCCTCATAATATTCAAGAATCCTGATGGAAAATCATACGGAAATAATGTCACATAATGGAAATCAGCATCATCGAAATAGATTATGGAAATAGTGTAATCTTTGTGGAAATACATAGGCTTATTGCTTGATAAGAAAGATATCACAAAGAGATGATAGAAGATAGATAATGATGATCAGGAAGATAGATAGATAGATAGATAGATAGATAGATAGATAGATAGATAGATAGATAGATAGATAGATAGATAGATAGATAGATGATAGATAGATAGATAGATGAGGATGAGAGAGAGAGAGAGAGAGAGAGAGAGAGAGATCAGGGGTGTCAAACTGCTGGCCCATGAAGAAACCGCGCCCACCCCATTGCCGGCAATGGCAAAAAAGCTCCGATACGTCATGTGACGTCATGTGATGTCGCAAGTTTGACATGTCTGAGATAGATAGATATAGATAGATATAGACAGAGATAGAGAGATAGAGATAGAGATTAGAGATAGAGATTAGAGTTTAGAGAGAGATTAGAGATTAGAGAGAGAGATAGGATAAACAGAGATAAGTAAATAAAATAGAGATAATAGAGATGGATGGATGGGTGGATGGATGGATATAGAAATGACAAATGAAGTACAAACATGGTATAGAAACTCCCTCTTTCTCTCTCTCACCCACAGACACACAAAGCAGTATGACTTTGGATCAGCCAACTGATTTCAGATTTACTTCTTTCTCAGATTTACATTTCTTTTCTTTCTCCGGGGGAGGGAAGCTGAATGGAGACCCCCTCCCCCACTATATCCTTTCCCCCAATCGATTCTTACTACAGTTATAATTTGGGGGCCTTCTACCTTTGCGGCCCCTTTTTCTTCTCTGGCTGCTTCCTATGGACTTTTGGGGAGGGAGGGGGGTGCAGTTCTTTCTTTTCCCCATCTGTTTGCTTGTTTGTATGTCTGTCCTGGGGCCAGGGGTGTTGGGGGGTGGGGGTGAGACACCTCCCTCCCCTGGTCCGATGTGACCTCTTCCCTCCAGGCTTCTGCTCCAGCTCTTGTGCCTAAAGCTGGAGGTGCTTAGTGTCAAATGTCAGAACTTGTCCCCAGCTGTCAAAGAAGAGAATAGGCCAAGATGATTGATGACTGCAAAGCCCCGAAATCCAAAACTCAGCTGCAAATGCTACGTTGACAAAAGAGGGAGAAGGGGCAAGAGAGACTGCCCACAGTGGCTGCAGTCTGAAGGTCAGCTTGCATTCCTTGACACCCACCGCTCTGAGCCCCCGTCTAACAAGCCATCACATTCCAGGCCCTGGTGCTTCTCTTCCCCCCCCCACCCCGTCTCTCCCCTCCCTGCCGGCCCTCCCTCTTCGCAATCTCTTCCCAAATTTTGCAAGCCCTCCACCCGTTCAAGAAATTTGAAAAAAAGAAGAAGAAGAGAAAGAGTTTTTTCTTCTCCGAATGATGATGATGATGATGATGATTTTCAAGTCCCCCCCCTCCACTAACCCTTTTTTCTCCCACCCTCCGCCTGCCTGCTCCGGGCTGCCTTCTCTCCCAGATGCCACAGGCTATGTTTTTTATGCCGCACAAGTCAGATGACAAGATTATTAATGGGAGCAGGGCAATGTCATATCGCATTTCATGCATATTCATGAACGACGGTGGTGGCGGGGTGTGTAGCTGGGACCATGAGCCATGAGAAAGGCAAAAGAATGGAGAAGGGGGGGGAGGAAAAAAAATGGAAAGTGGTTGTCGATCCGCTTTCAACAGGCGGAGTCTGAGGGGAGGGATTCCCCCTTCCTTTCGTGGGGAATTTCAAGTTGCCATTCCTAAGAATTGATGGTTTGGGGCGGGTGGGCCCCAAAATAATCCGGGAAGAAAGGGAAATCCTCAATTTGCAACCACGACGGAGCCCAACCTTTTTCTCTAGCTGGCTGAGACAGTCGTTAAGTCAATTTCGCCGCATTTTGCGACATCTCCTGCCGCAGTTGTTCAGCAAACCACTGCAGTTGCAAAGTTAGCAGCAGGAGTGCTGAGTGAATCCAGCTTCTGCATGGGTTTTCCTGGCCAGAAGGTGGCAAAAGGGACTGTGTGACCTTGGGAGGCCGCAACTGTCATCCATACGAGCCAGTTGACCAGTGTCTGAATGTGTGAAACATGGTCACACATGGTCTGTGCCGTTGTAACTTTGAACAGTCACTAAATGAATTGTTGTAAGCCGAGGACTGCCTGCACCCCTTGCCAAGATGGAGCCTGTTCCCGTGACCCATAAATCCCTCTTTCCTAAGCGGAGACTTCCCTCAATCAATGAAAGAATATTATTAATATCTGGGTCTATGTCTCCAAGGAGAAGAGTTAACAGATATGGTATAGCTTCCTTTTCTTGGAGATAAAACAGGAGAAAACAGGAGAAAATCAATGGCGTGTCATCGCCAACAGCGGAAACAAAATAACCCCGCCAGTCCTGAAGAATGCCTTCTATTGAAATTTGGACAATGGGGAATTATAATTAGTTAACCGATACAAGAGCAGCTGGTTAATTGTTGATAAATTGTGGCTGAATTTCCTCCTGGACCCACCAAAGCAAGTCGACCGATACTGGAACACAGGTAGTCCTCGGCTTGCGGCTGCAGCTGCGCCCCAAAAATGATGTTGCTAAATGAGCCATTTGTTAAGTGAGTTTTGACCCATTTCACGACCTTTCTTGCCAGAGTTGTTAAGCGAAGCACGGCAGTGGTGAAGTTAGTCTCACGGTCGCTAAGTGAATCCGGCTCTAACTTTGCTTGTCAGAAGGTCGCAAAAGGGGAAATCACGTGATCCCGGGACACAGCAACCGTCCTCAATAGGAACCAGTTTATTTATTTATTTTATTATTTTTTTTAAATTCCATTTATATCCCGCCCTTCTCTGAAGACTCAGGGCGGCTTACAAGCTTAGCAGTAGCCTTCATTCTATGTATATGCCTGCTTATTAGGGCTTTCGCCCCCCCCCCCAAGCGGCATTATTACAAAGTCAGCTTAATTGCCCCCAACAATCTGGGTCCTCATTTTACCTACCTCGGAAGGATGGAAGGCTGAGTCAACCTTGAGCCTGGTGGGACTCGAACCTGCACTAACTGCAGGCAGCTGGTGTGACTTAATGAGGCATTAGCCCACTGCTCCACCAAGGCTCTTGCCAAGCATCCGAATTTTGATCATGTGACCCTGGGGATGCTGCCAGGGTCTCTAAGTGTCAAAACAGGTCATAAGTCACTTTTTTTCCAGTGCCGTTGTAACTTTGACCTGTCACTAAGTTAACTCTTGTAAGTGGAGGACTGCCTATATCGACTGCTTACTTCGTTTTGGCCGTTTGGCACCTTGTGTGGTCTCTGCCATCGTTCCTCCAGTAGGTTGTAATTTAAAGCACTAAAAGAGCCATTTTTTTTTGTTCTCATTCAAGCCAGCGAAGGAGGAAAAAAAAGTAGGACATTCCCACCAACAGATTAGAAAAATGGGAAGAACATGACACCAATATCAGAACAGAGGAAATAACATGTTAATAGCATTTTGAGTTCTCCCGGTGTCTCGTCATCAGCATTTTTATTGCCACTTTCTCTCTGAATAGAGTATCAGAATTTATTGAGCCAATATGTCTCCATCAGCTTTGATAAAATATATTTTATTCAATAAGATATGGAATAATGTTTATCTATGAACTAAAAAGGAAAAAGAGAGAGAGAGAGAGAGAGAGATACGCCATATCATTCTACTACCGTGGCGTGATAGTACAAGCTCCAGAATGTACACATCATTCATTCTTCAAAAGAGTTAGGCTGGATCTCTGATTCTCAGATGCCTACCAGAATTAGACTTCTGTGAATGCAGAAAGTTTGGACCACGTAGAATCCTTCCTCCCTTTGACACATGTTATTGAAAAAAAAATCTTCCAGCTTAAAGAAGCTGAAAAATATGGGGTAGAAGGCATTATTACCTGTGCTGTTTTTCTCTTTCTTTCTTTCTTTCTTTCTTTCTTTCTTTCTTTCTTTCTTTCTTTCTTTCTTTCTTTCCTTCCTTCCTTCCTTCCTTCCTTGCTTCCTTCCTCCCTCCCTCCCTTCCTCCCTTCCTTCCTTCCTTCCTTCCTCCCTTCCTCCCTCCCTCCCTTCCTTCCTTTCTTTCTTCCTTCCTTCCTTCCTTCCTTCCTTCCTTCCTTCCTTCCCTCCTTCATTCTTTCCTTCCTTCCTCCCTTCCTCCCTTCCTCCCTTCCTCCCTTCCTTCCTTCCTTCCTTCCTTCCTTCCTTCCTTCCTTCCTTCCTTCCTTTCCTTCCTTCCTCCCTTCCTCCCTTCCTTCCTCTCATCCTTTCTTCCTTTCCTCCTTTCTTCTAACTCTGCATCCAGAGTGTCTTGGAAGAGCGGGCTCTTGAAATTGCTTGGTCTTGTGATGGGTGGGACTTTTTTACACAATGCTGCACCTACCACTTTACAAATTTAACCCCCCCCCCCCACACACACAAATGTATACACATGTACCTGCCCATAATTAGCATTTCCGGTCATATTAATTTGCCTGTTCATTCCCTGCTAATAAGCAGTCTTTGTCAAACCCCTCTTAGATGTTCATTTGAACCTATTCTAAGTCCTTGCATGAACAAGTCCGAAGCAATATTCATCTTTCTGTCAAATATAGGCTGGGATGAAGCTTAAAGTCCTTCCCAGCATCACTTGGAAACAGACCCTGGATGTACTTTTCTCAACAGATGCAAACTGCTAAGTCAATTCCTACTACCAGGTTGAACGATTTGCCCAAACCAAAGAATTTAATATAGCAGTAGTCCCCTGAGGACGGAATATACACACGTAAAATCTCTTCTTGAAAATGTTGGTAGTTGATTTTTACATACTGTAAGCCTCGGGCTAACTACTTGAATTTCACCTCAAACAGACTGAGCCTCACTGAAAAGGATTAGCTTCTTTCACTGTCATCCAATTTCTCAAGAACAATCTTGGCTGGCCTTTCAGTATTAAAACTTTCCAACAGGTCTCTCGTTTGTGGAGTTCCTCAGGGGTCGGTTCTCTCGCCTCTCCTGTTCAACATCTATATGAAACCGCTGGGTGAGATCATTCGTGGTTTTGGAGTTGGGTATCATCAGTATGCCGATGATACCCAACTTTTCTTTTCGACCCCAAACCACCCCAGTGATGCCCTCGCCGTGATGTCCCGTTGCCTGGAGGCGGTTCGGGTCTGGATGGGGAGGAACAGACTTCAGCTCAACCCTGACAAGACTGAGTGGCTGTGCATTCCGGCATCCCGGGACATTCCAAATGTTCCATCTCTTTCTATGGGGGGTGAGCTTTTACCCCCCGTGGATAGGGCTCGCAACTTGGGAGTCCTTCTAGATTCGCGGCTTACTTTGGAAGAGCATATAGTGGCCGTGACTAGGGGGGCTTTCGCCCAGGTTCGCCTGGTGCGCCAGTTGCGGCCCTATCTAAACCGGGATGCCCTGTGTACAGTCACTCATGCGCTCGTGACCTCTCGCCTTGACTACTGTAATGCTCTCTACATGGGGCTTCCCTTGAAGACCACCCGGAGGCTCCAACTGGTACAGAATGCGGCCGCGAGAGTTGTCTTGGGAGTTTCCCGGTACTCCCATGTTACACCTTTGCTCCGCGAGCTGCATTGGTTACCAGTTGTCTTTCGGGTGAGGTTCAAGGTGTTGGTTACGATCTTTAAGGCCCTACATGGCATGGGTCCGGGTTACCTCAGGGACCACCTGCTGCCGGCATCGACTCCCCTCCGCCCTGTGCGTTCCCACAGAGAGGGCCTCCTCAGGGTGCCGCCAGTCAGGGAATGTCGACTGGTGGCCCCCAGGGGGAGGGCCTTCTCTGTGGGGGCCCCGGCTTTATGGAATCAGTTGCCGGTGGAGCTCCGGATGGCACCAGACCTTCGAACTTTCCGTCGGGGCCTGAAGACCCATCTGTTCGAATTAGCTGGTCTGGCCTGATGGGGATTATGGGTTTTTTTTAAATTGTTTTTAATCTGTATTACTGTTTTATTGGGCAAGGGTTTAATTCTTTTTAATTTTTGTATAGTGTTTTTTGTTTTTTATATGTGCCCTGTGAACCGCCCTGAGTCCTACCAAGGAGAAGGGCGGTATATAAATCAAATAAATAATAATAATAATAATAATAATAATAATAAATCCCAGATCACTGTCATTCCAATAATTATAAACTATTAAATATATCCATTCTTCTTTCTCTCGCCTTCCTTCCTTCCTTCCTTCCTTCCTTCCTTCCTTCCTTCCTTCCTTCCTTATCCATCCCCACGGGTCACTTTTTTCAGTGCCATTGTAACTTTGAACGGTCACTAAACGAATGGTTGTAAGTCCAGGACTACTTGTAATATTTTACGTCAGCCTGGATGTAGTTTCTTCTGATTTGATTTTTACTTCCAAGCTTAGCCCCCGCCCCTGATATTCCTTGATGATGTTCTATCCATCTACTAACCTTAATTCTAACCCTGCTTGGCCTCCAAGCTCAGTTATGGTTTGGCCAAGTGTTACCATCTGCTGAGATGGATCACATTAAGAGACTGACCAAGGAGAAGAGGACACAAATAAACAGCAAGCTTGGTTTGCTCTGATTGATAATAGCCCCAGGACAATCAGAAGAATGGACTCCTTTGTACTTGCTTAAAGAGCATGTTGTTGCAAGATATTGCAACAGCTTTAAGCCTCAACTGGATAGATTAATTTAATGGTGGATGGATCCACCTATGCTCATTACTCACCATAGGTGATAATGAATCTCGTATATTCAGAAAATGAAAACCTCAGATTTATGAATCTGACTTGCAGCAGCTTTTTGTCTGGCCACACAATTTTCTTTCTTTTTTGTCTTCGCTTCAACCTCATGTTCCCCTCACCGGATGATGACAAACAATAGATCAACTTAATGCAAAGGCATTTCACTCATGCATCCATCCACCTTCTCTCTTGTCCTTTGTAACTGTTGACCATGGCAGAAACTTCACACTTGCAAACAGAGCAAAGCAGACCAGCTCCATTGCAAACTTGCCTATTTATTTCCCTCCCCCCTTTTCTTTTTGAGACATTTTCTGACAACAACAATCCTCCTTTTAAAATGTTGGTTCTGCAAGTTGCATAATGGACCTTCCCTCCAGTTCTCTGACCGGCCAAGCTCATAATGAGCATTTAATTATAGTTTATACAGACCACTTTGGTCTGGGTGGAAAGAGCTGCTTTGTTACAGTCAATGAAGTATTTAAAGCTACGTCCGAGGTAGGAACGGCTTTATTAAACACTTGGGTAAGCAATAATAAACTCACATTGATCGAGCAACTTGATAGCTCTCTTTTATGTTCTCACAGAAGGGGGAAAAATAGATTCAAGAATTTAAAGTAACTTGGCACAGTAAAAAAATGCATTTACGTGGCTGCTCTGGGAGGCTTGTTTGATGTAACTCAATCCTCCACTTGTCCCCAAAAGTTGCTTTACTCTCCTCTCCAAAGTACAGAAGAAGAAAAAACATAATTTGAATGTACCAAGGAGACAGAGAGGAGAAACTCTCAGCTGCCCTCTAAGGAAGAATGTTGCTAAGCATGGACTTGTTTGCAACCATTAACATTCAATAGCCTTGTAAAATAATAATAATAATAATAATAATAATAATAATAATAATAATAATAATAATAATAATAATAATAATAATAATAATAATAATAATAAGAAGAAGAAGAAGAAGAAGAAGAAGAAGAAGAAGGAGAAGGAGAAGGAGAAGGAGAAGGAGAAGGAGAAGGAGAAGGAGAAGGAGAAGGAGAAGGAGAAGGAGAAGGAGAAGGAGAAGGAGAAGGAGAAGGAGAAGGAGAGTGAGAAGGAGAAGGAGAAGGAGAAGGAGAAGGAGAAGGAGAGTGAGAAGGAGAAGGAGAAGGAGAAGGAGAAGGAGAAGGAGAAGGAGAAGGAGAGTGAGAAGGAGAAGGAGAAGGAGAGTGAGAAGGAGAAGGAGAAGGAGAAGGAGAAGGAGAAGGAGAAGGAGAAGGAGAAGGAGAAGGAGAAGAAGAAGATTGCTTTGTTGCACCAAAATGTGAGAATAAATAAGAATCAAAGTGACCTTTTAGGGGCACAGCAAAGACTTACCGTACCTAACCTCCACTCTCCACCACCAGCATCTCAGAAGCCCTAGAAGGTTAATATCCTGTCCTTATTCTATCTCCAGCCTGTTGTGTAGACTTTCATCCATCCATCCTTGTGGCATAGAATGGTCACTAGTCCAACGTTTACACAACAGATGCACGTGAGCTTCCCTATTCATCCACATTTGCTTCAGAAAATATGGGATTTCTTGTATTTGCAATTGTCCCATATTGTGAGATATATTAGTAAGCTTCTTTATCAGTTACTGGTGCTGGTGAAGGTGCTTAAGCAAAGAAAGAATGGATTCTTTTGAAATTCATTAGCAGCATGGCAACCAATGGCTAGGAACCAAGGAGAAACTTATGAAGGTCTTTTGTACAATTTTCAGCAACTTTACTTGGAAGTGAGGCACAAACTCACAAATAAGTTCATGGTTTGGGAACCCAATGCCAGTCAATTTATTTTCATGTTTGTTATTTTAATTGGATAGTCTAAAGAATATTCAGTTCAACAAAGATTTGTATGCAACAAGTTTATGTACTCTTCACTCCTTGAGTTCAATCAAATGCACTATATTTCATTTGATGTGTCCAACAGGCTTGGCAATTCCATTTGAAGATTCAGATTGAAAGAGACTTGCTTCTAGTTTTAATTACACAGTCACACAGTCACACAGTCACCCTAACCCTAACCCTAAACTAAGTTTATTCAAGGTTGAGGAGATAACAGCAACAAGAAATCAAAACCAAAACAAGGTCTTTGAAAGAAAGAAGTGTTTTTGCTTTTAACAGGAGCACACAGAAGAATAGTCACAATCCAGTCCAAAGTTCCAAAAGCCAGTCAGGGCAGTCAGCCAGTCCAGTGGTCAGAATGTCTTGAGCAGAACCCACACAAACATCATGCAAGATCGGATAGTTAACGCCAATGAAGGATCGTGGGGCAGGGCTGCCTCTTAAATCAGGGTGCAGCCAGCTGTATATAAACAAGGGATTTACTCCCTTGTTTGGCAAGAAACCTCATATAACTATAATTTATTTGTTTTGCTTCTTCCTCTTCTCACAAGGTGTGGGGGTTTGGAGACCTTATATCAATATCATCGGACTACTTTCATTATTTAGGCCAGAGGTTTTCAAACTTGGTCCTTTTATGACTTGTGAACTTCAACTGCCAGAATTCCTCAGCCAGCGTGCCTTCTGGGAGTTGAAGTCCACAAGTCATAAAAGGGCCAGGTTTGAGGACGATGCCTGTGTTTGATCAGGTTCAGGTAATTCTTGGCTTAGTGTCCCCTGAGGCTGATATTCCTCAAGTGTTGCTGGTGCAGCTTCTTCAAATTCAGAGCCAGGACACAATGGATGATTCAATTAATTTGCTCTCTAACCAAAGCTTTGAACTGAAATGTAACACATTTTTTTTTATAGGTTGATTCCTGGGACACCAGTCCTACTCTAATTTGTGAGGAAACGTTCATGCAATATATCCTTTCATTACAATTTAAAAGTATGTGTGATTCCATTGACTTGAGATATGCCCTCTTCACCAACCCCAAAAGTAACAGGATAACAGAGTTGGAAGGGACCTTGGAGGCCTTATAGTCTAACCCCCTGCTCAAGCAGGAGACCCTACACCCCTGTATGTCTGCAAGTATAGTTCTCCTGCCATTATCTTTTGTTGTTCAGTTGCTACATCATCTTTGACTCTTCATGACCCCATAGCATGCCAGGCGCTTTGTCTTCAAATGTCTCCTAGAGTCACACACATACTGAATCAGAATCAGAATAGAGCTGGAAGGGACCTTGGAGGCCTTCTAGTCTAACCCCCTGCTCAAGCAGGAGACCCTACACTATTTCAAACAAATGACTGTCCAGTCACTTCTTAAAAGCCTCCTGTATTGGCACACCCACAACTTCTGGAGGCAAGCTTTTTCACTGGTTAACTGTTCTCACTGTCAGGAAATTTCTAGGTGACTTCTCTCCTTAATTAATTTCCATCCATTGTTTCTTATCCTTCCCTTTGGTGCTTTAGAAAATAGCTGACCCCCTCTTCTCTGTTGCAGCCTCTTTAAATTTTGGAACATTGCTATCATATCATCCCTGATCCTTTTCATCAGACTAGACATACCCAATGGCTTCCCCAGTGCCCATGTATCAATCATATGGAAGATGTCTCCACTTCCTGTAATGGATGCACGTGCATTAATCCCCCTTACATGATACATGTTATGCCAATATGCATCTAGAGTCCTCTTCTAAGTAAAACATGTATCAGGGGAAACCATATAGGGTAACATTAGCTATGAGGGATTAAGGCTGTAGTAGGCATTTAATTGAGCAGGTAGGGCTGGCCACTACCATTATTTTTATTTTTATTTTAATTCCATTTATATCCCGCCCTTCTCCGAAGACTCAGGGTGGCTTACAAGCTTAGCAGTAGCCTTCATTCTATGTATATGCCTGCTTATTAGGGCTTTCACACACACCCCAAGCGGCATTATTACAAAGTCAGCTTAATTGCCCCCAACAATCTTGGTCCTCATTTTACCTACCTCGGAAGGATGGAAGGCTGAGTCAACCTGGAGCCTGGTGGGACTCGAACCTGCACTAATTGCAGGCAGCTGGTGTTACTTAAGGAGGCATTAGCCCACTGCTCCACCAAGGCTCTTATAGACTCACTGTTTCAATATGTGCATAAGATTTTATATAATAATAATAATAATAATAATAATAATAATAATAATAATAATAATAATAATAATAATAATAATAATAATAATAATAATAATGTTGGAAGGGAGCTTGGAGGTCATCTAGTCCAACCCCCTGCTCAGGCAGGAAACCCTATACCATTTCAGACAAATGGCTGCCCAGTCTCTTCTTAAAAACTTCCAGTGTTGGAGCATTCACCACTTCTGGAGGCAGGTTGTTCCACTGGTTAATTGTTCTATGTACAGATAATCCTCTACCTATAACTATTCATTTAACGACCATTCAAAGTTACAGTGACTTACGACCAACCTCTGCACTTGTTACAGCATTCCCATGTCATGTGAGCAAAATTCAGGGGCTTGGCAACCAACATCTAGTTATGATGGTTGGCAGCATCCTGGGGTCATTCCCTTCACTTCAAAACCTTGGAGAGCCTTCAAACTGCACTCTCAAATTTTACCAAGGGAAGTTTTGAAAGTTGCGAATTAAGCCCAGGAAACAAAAACAACATTAGAAAGAAACTTAAACTGATTATACCTCAACTCACTTTGGTATAAAAAAGAGGGAGGGAAAAACTGTCAAGTTTTCGAGATTGATGTTGGCTCTTCAAAGTGGGACAGCTCAGGGAACAGTCTGCAGCAGAAATATTGGAACTCTGTTGATACAGTCCATAGTAGCAGAATCTTGAAAGCCTGAGAGAGCTAAACTGAATAAGTCAATCAATAGAGTGCAATGGCTACGTGATGTTTTGAGATGGGAAGCATAGAAACTGTATCATGAGCCCTTTAGATGGGTTGCCAGATTAATAATAATAATAATAAACACTCCTGCCTCTCACAAGAGTTCTACTTATTTGATATAATTGTGCCCTCCCTAATTTCAATTTCCACTGCTTCATACTCCAGTTGCCCCAGAATATCCATTATATCTTAAACCAATCAATAAATACATCTAACATAGGAAAAATAGCAATAGAAATAACACTTAGACTTATATACCGCTTCATAGTGCTTTACAGCCCTCTCTAAGCAGTTTACGGAGTCAGCATATTGCCCCCAGCCGTCTGGGTCCTTATTTTATTGGCCTCAGAACAATGGAAGTGCCAAGTCAACCTTGATCGAACTCCTGACAGTGAGCTGAATTAGCCTGCAATTGTGCATTCTAACCACTGCGCCATCATAGCTCTTAAAAATGCAAGAAATAAACAATTTACTGCTTTAAAAATGTGGAATACTTTCCAAGCAACGTCCCCACTATTGTTATCAAAGGTTAACCTATTGCACTCTTAGGTGATATCACTATATCTTGAAAGAAATGTAAAACTTGCTCTAAGAAACTTGAACGCACTTGCTATTGTCTGCTATCATTTATATCTAATACGAGCCGTTTCTACACAGCTCATCTTTAATCCCCATGCTTGTTAAGAAGCTTAAAGAGTAAAAAAAAAATCAGATGATTTCAGGGTCTTTTGGAGTTCAAGGTCAATATGATTATGTCCTTTCTTTTCTCTCTCTCTCTCTCTCTCTCTTTCTCTCTCTCTCTCTCTCTCTCTTTGTAGTTAACGTCATGGTCTCATCACAGTTTGCAAAGTTCAATTCCTTTTTGGTTCCCTAATTAGGAGCTGTCCAGGAATATATCTGGAGGCTTTTATATGCGAGATCAACCCTTTGCCCTGGGACCAATTATAGAAAAATAGCTTTACATATTTCAGTGTTTGAATATCTGATGTTCATACATGCTGTCATGTTTTATGGCAAGGCATGATAAGAGCTAGCCATTATCAGCCGGGGATGCAGACCTTCATGGAGATTTAAAACTCAGAACAGAGACATCATACTTGGATATATTATATGGTGAATGTCATCTTTAGATGTGTCAACTTGACTTGTTGTAATAATTATGAGGAATAATGTGTTAATGACTCTCTTCTATTACTACTACTTAAATTATAGACTTATAGACGATGTAAAGAAATTTAAACATTTTTAAAAAAACAAAAATCTATAAATTCTTCAGGATTTGGGTGGTTCTTATTTAAGAAAGTGTCTGTTGGCCTCTTCTAATCCCAATAATTGGTCTGAAACCCTAGGCCAGGGTTTCTCAACCTCAGATAGGTAGACTTCAACCCCCAGAATTCTTCAGTAAACACGGCTGGCTGGGGAATTCTGGGAGTTGAAGTCAGCCCATCTTAAAGTTTCCAAGATTGAGAAACCCTGACCTAGGCTATTTGAGAAATCAAGCAAATTCAGGTAAACTATTGAATCAGGTCAGGACAATCAAAGAATTGGTTTTGATTCAGCAGTTGAACCTGAATCATTGATTGCATTCAGAAACTCAATTCAGTTGAATGACCTTTGGGTCGGATTATGTTATAGCTCACAAATGGTGATGATGTTGATAATGAGACACGTAATAATTTTCTAACCTAACCCAACGCTCCCCAGTGCATGGACCAAAGGGACAGACTTCAATCCATTGCTGTGTCTACCGTTGTGACTTTTCCGATCTTCTCTACCACAAACATTGTGGACAACAGCAGAATTCTCTTTCAGCTATTAGAACTTCTGGAAGAGGCCACAGAAATAAGGGAAAATTAAAAAAAATTCTTTCACTTTTAGAAACTGGAAGGACATGGTGATATTTAATGGCGTTAGAGATGTAAGCAGGATGTAAGCTGCTTCAAGTAAAGCTGCCTTGTGCAATTGACTGATGGTGAATTTGTCAATGCCGACAAGGTTCAAGCGGTGCTCCAGATGTTTTGAAATTGCATCCAAGGCACCTTTTACTATTGGTAGTACCTTTGCTTTCTTATGCCACAGGCATTCTACTTCTATGTGCAGGTCTTTGTGGTTTGTGGCTTTCTCCAGTTCTTTCTCTTCTCTTCTGCTGTCTTCAATATCAAGACTGTTTTGTCCTCCATATTAAGTCTTGTGTGCTGTTGTTGTTGTTGTTGTTGTTGTTGTTACAAAACTTTTATTCATAAAACATGAAAATCAGTCAACTGAACACTCAAATTGACTGGCACTAATGGTTGACACAGGTTGCTACCAGCATCCTAGGTATCAACCAGGTATCTCCTTAAAATGTAAGTTGTTCCGAGTAGCACGGTTTTTTTGTAGCTTTGCTGGAGTTATTGCAATTTCTTGATGTATTTTGCAAAGTTTTTGGACAAAGTTCCCAGTGTCCCGATGACAATGGCTATCACTCTTACACGTTTCATCCATAATCACGTATTATTATTATTATTATTATTATTATTATTATTATTATTATTATTATTATTATTATTATTATTATTATTATTATATAAAACTTTTATTCATAAAACATTAAACTCAGTCAACTGAGCACTCAAATTGACTGGCACTAATGGTTGACATGGGTTGCTGCCAGCATCCTAGGTATCAACCAGGTATCTCCTTAAAATGTAAGATATTATATTATATTATATTATATTATATTATATTATATTATATTATATTATATTATATTATATTATATTATATTATATTATATTATATTATATTATATTATATTATATTATATTATATTATATTATATTATATTATATTATATTATATTATATTATATATTATTGTTGTTGTTGTTAATATTTTGCCTTCAATCAATCAGAATAGAGCTGGAAGGGACCTTGGAGATCTTCTAGTCCAACCCCCTGCAGGAGACCCTATACCATTTCAGATGTCCAGTCTTTTCTTAAAAACCTCCAGTGATGAAGTTCCTACAACTTTGTGGCTGCCACAAAGAAGAGGGAGTCAACTTATTTTCCAAAGCACCAGAAGGCAAGACGAGAAACAACGGATGGAAGCTAATCAAAGAGAGAAGCAACCTGGAATTAAGGAGAAATTCCCTAACAGAGAGGACAATTAACCAGTGGAACAGCTTGCCACCAGAAGTTGTAGGTGATTCATCACTGGAGGTTTTTAAGAAAAGACTGGACAACCACCTATCTGAAATGGAATAGGGTCTCCTAACTGAGCCTTCATATATTGGAACACTGCTATCTTTTATTCTTTGGAAAAAAGATCTTCCTTACCATAGGCATTCCATGGGATTTCACCTTATCATAATTGGTAAGTAGCTCACTGTCATAACAATCTGCAGAGAAAGATGTGATTTGAGAACTTTTTATTGGCATTATAGAAACATGACTTCTCTTCCAGTGTATTTATTCTTCTTCAGCAATACCAAAATCCAAACAGCATGACTCAGCAAAGTGTAAGTCCTTTAAAATGAAGGAATGTGAGAGGAAAACATCAAGCACCTTTTTTTTTCCTATTCAGATTAACATTTATGAAAAATAATGGCTGAAAATCAGCTGAATTATTGTGCCCACATTTAGGAAATATTCCAAAGAGATATTCCCAAATATACAAACTGTGCCTTCTCATTTCTCTTTCCACTTGGAGAGAGTTAAAACCTAGGTTTTATATGAACTTATAAATGTCAACTTTATTCTGTGGTTCTGTTACTGGTGCAGAGGAATTGAATTAATTATGTTGGGTGTTTGGCAGAAGAATTATATGCTATACAAGGAGAAAAAGTAACTTAAAAACCTGAGCTTTATTCTCATGATAAAAAATCATAGAATTGTAACAGGACAAGTGTTCCCTTCAATAATATATTAGATCTAGATTAATCCCATCAAACTAAACAAATAATGCCCTAAAATAACACTATGAGCTTTCAAGCCCTATAAATCTCCAAAATTAGCAGAAAATTGCAAACATAGGAATAAAGATGAAAGGTATCAAAATTATACAAAATCTAATTGGAATACTGACTCAATTCACATTTACCATCTTATATGTTTGGCACCCCTGATTTAATTTGCAAAATCAGTCCAATTCTGCTCGGATGTCTAAACTGGATTATTGGCTGAAATTGTATTTATTTGGATTTCCATATCAAATCAAAACAAAAGTTTTTTGAGTACGTGAAGAAGTCCCCATATCATCGTTGTCAACTCAAAGACACCCAGTTTAATTTGATTTATTGTCATTGATTCGCTTTCAATTGGAAAGTCAATTCAATTTGGATGTTATATATTTATTTAAGTCAGAGACCTTTTTTAAAAGAAAATGCATACAACACATTTGGAATAAACTAAAACACACACACACAATCAATAAGCATATTCAAAAATCCAAGCTAGCTGTGGAATAATCAAAAGTAAACAATAAGACAGTAGCTCATATTAGAGAACAAATTCCCTAAAACATGGCTAGTACATCCAAGCTGTGGTGAGTTTAGTTCTCTTAACTTCTGATGTCAATTATAATGGATCAGAACCTAGCCAGTTTGATAGAATTTTGTATTAAATTAACCAAAAGGCAAATCAAAGGTAATTTAATCAAATGCTTACACACCTTTCATAAAGATATTTAAAATAACCCATAATTCTCTAAGGGAGATAATTCTAGGTTCGTGGCAGAATCAGTATCTTTCACAATCATCTTGATGCCTTAAATTAAATATTCTTGCTGTTATTTGTGATTATTTTGTGGCTATCACATCCTTCAGAAAGCTTTCACCTTACAGGTGAAGATCAGATGTGCATCAATATGGTCAACATCTTCTCGAGGTCTCCTCTAGTCTTAAAGTCCTTTTCATTAAAAACAACAACAGAATAGAGTTGGACGTTGTTTGCTTCTTCATTTGATTTCCCCAAGTAGCTGCTGTTTTAATTTTTTTAAGTCTAGCCAGATGGGAAACTAACAGAATAACAGAGTAGGAAGGGTCTTCTAGTCCAACCCACTACTGAAGCAGGGAACAGAACAGAACAGAACAGAACAGAACAGAACAGAACAGAACAGAACAGAACAGAACAGAACAGAACAGAATAGAATAGAATAGAATAGAATAGAATAGAATAGAATAGAATAGAATAGAATAGAATAGAATAGAATAGAATAGAATAGAAAATATGGAATAGAATGGAATGGAATGGAATGGAGTGGAGTGGAGTGGAGTGGAGTGGAGTGGAGTAGAATAAAGTAGAATAGAGTAGAATAGACCAGACCTGGAAGGGACCTTGGAGGTCTTCTAGTCCAGCCCCCTGGTCAAGCAGGAGAACCTAGACCATCCCAGACAGGTGGTTGTCTGAGGATCCTATAGCACAACTTCTGAAAGCAAGTTATGAAATCATTAATTAATTGTTCTAACTGACTGGTTCCAGGTTGCTTCTCTCCTTGGTTAGTTTCAACCATTGTATCTTGTCTTGCTCTCTGGTGCTTTAGGAGAAAAGGTTGACCCCCTCTTCTTTGTGGCATCCCCTGAAATATTTGATCACTGCTTTCGTGTCACCCCTAATCCTCCCTTTCACTTGACTAGACATACCCAATTCCTGCAACCGTTCTTCATATATTTTAGCTTCCAGCCCCCTAATCATCTTTGTTGCTCTTCTCTGCATTTTTTCTAGAATCTCAACATGTTTTTTATATTGTTTTGACCAAAACTGGATGCAGTATTCCAAGTGTAGCTTTACTAAGGTATTATAAAGCGGTAGTAATACTTCATGTGATCTTGATTCTATCCCTCTGTTAATTGAACCTAGGATTGCATTAGCTAGAGGCATCTCTGTCTTCAAATGCTTTAAAAAAAAGCTGAAAGGGGTAAACCTCTATTTGATTTAAACTAAATTACTTGAACATAATATTCTGTTTTCTTCCATTTGTACAAGGCTGGTTATTGCAGATTGCAAATGTTAGCCTTTTGCAGAAATTTGAAACAGTAGGAGCTCAATACGAACATCAAGGCCAAAAGTAAATGATTGTTATCAGGAAATGATCCATCCAAAGTAAAATACTTCTAATTTGTACAGATATCTGCAGGAGATTGTTAAAAACAAGATGACTCCTTCCAATTACATTAAAGAAATTTTGCATCGCTTAACTTTCTGTAAATCATGTTCTGGGGGTCTTAATATATTACTTGCAAGGTTCTTAGCCAGCACCCCCTTCCCAGTCTTTCTTTCTCTCCCTTAAAAGGAGTTTATAAATTATGGAAAAAATCTTGACAGCTTGTCCTTATAAATATGAAGATTACCTTCCCTACCCTCATGAATCTGAAAAGTCATTGCTGTTTTTTAAAAAAACATACACAAAACTACTGATTCAGCAAAGTAGGAAAATAATGGGCATGTTTTTTGCTGACCAAGGAATGCTCAGGAAATTTAATTCTTTTTTTCCCCCACTATAACATTTACTGTATTTTTGCCATCCAAATATTATTATGTTTACAGAAAATGTCCCCATTTCCTGAGGAAAGGTCCTGTTATTGACAATATGAATATCACAGTGAAATATGCTCCAATACCTGAAGATGCTCAGGGAATCCAGTTAGAGTCCCTGTGGAGCAGTTTTTATTTGCTTCCACCATAGAAATCTCTTAGGGGTTGGGCTATTTCTTTGCATTGTTTCCATAACTTGCCATAAGTGACCTCACGATGATATTACAGAAACTGCACGGAGATCCTGCATTCCCACAATTAGGAACCATAAGCAGCAACAGCCGTTGTAGCATTTGCAAAATTACCAATATCTTCTTTCATCAATATAAAGCAAAACAAGCTTCTAGAACTCATGGTTCCCTCTGACGGAGATCTCCTAAAATTTCGATCCATTTAGGAGTGTGGAAGATGGCTATATAAGAAATCGAAATATGTGTTCCATCTAATTTGACGGTTAGCAGTGCATGTGCTGTGTTCCTCTATCAGACAAGGAAGTAAAAAGACTTTGCAGGGTAGGATTTTGAAGGAAAAAAAAGAGCCGAGGGTGGTCTCACAAAATGGCTACAAGGGGTAAGCAGGAAAATAAAGATAATGTTAGAAGCTATATTATAGTCTAATAAAAGTCAAGCTGAGTTGGGAATCTGAAGGACACCAGACTACAAAGGGACATTGGTCCATCGAAACACGTGGCAGTATAATCTCTCTTTCTATGATCTTTTAAAACATCTTCTCTTCTCTTCACTTTTCTTTTACAAACATGCTTCCTTTTTAAGATGGCTTAACGGTATCAAGCTTAACTGCCACTATCCTGCAATTAGCACACTTAAAAACATTCCACAATTCTCAAGGAGGCAGGAAGTTGAAGTTAGGTTTAATCAACATAAACCAAGTCCACCGAAATCAGTGGGAACTCAGCCAGTTTGATGACAAATTGAAATCTTGCTACTTTTTATTGGTCAGGGAAGACTCAATTCAGTTGGCTATGAGATTCTCAGTCATCCAAGTCAGGCTGTCCCCAAAGCGTTTTTGTCCAGTTGCCTCCCGAGAAAGCACCTTTGGGACTCCATTCAGTTGTTGTTTCAGAAAAATGGGAAGACCAACAAGAACGACACACTGATTTTGAAAAATGTACAGAATGAAACTGCAGTGAAAGTGTCTGCTTCTAATACTGGTAGTATTTCTCCAAGCTCTGTCTAATTCAGATCCACCTAGTTCATTTGTGCAGATTCTGGAATATGAAAGGAAGGGATTATAATGCTCCCTTGGGTACCAAGATGCATTGCCTCTCACACCAAGATGGAATGAAAGACCGAGGCGATCAAGAAATCTGCTTTGCAAACTTAACTCTATGTACGTACAGGTAGTCCTTGGCTTAGAACCACAAGTGGGACAAGAATTTCCATGCTGCCATTGTTGTAAGTGTGAGGACTGGTCGTAATCCGCTTATTTTAGTCATGTTGCAACTTTAAACAGTCACTAAACGAATGGCTGTAAGTCAAGGATTACCTGGACACACATGCACACATACAAACACAAACACACACACAGAGAGAGAGAGAGAGAGAGAGAGAGACTCACACACACACACACACACACACACACACACACAGAGAGAGAGAGAGAGAGAGAGAGAGAGAGAAATCTTGACCTCTTTAATTCCCAGGGGTCTTGAATTAAGACCTTCCCATTTTGATAGAACAAGAAGATAGCTCAGGAAATTGATTTCTTCCTGACTAAGGCATCTTCTCTATTTCAGACCTACCTTTTGTCAAGTTCTCCCTGTTCCTTTCAGGCGAGAACATAGATTACCAAGTCATTTGGTCAACAAAGGGCAGTAGAGGGCACTCCAGGCCAGTGAAGGTTAAGCTGTGGTCACTTTTATCTCTTGATGTTGATGCAAAGGCACAAGGACATGGCCCAAGGTTTTCCTATAGGGGGAAAAAGAGGGGGGGCAGTTTTTACAAGCAGGTCAAGGACTTGCTGGCAGATAACCATTAGCAAAACAACTTTGCTATTGACAAAAGAAGCAGGGGAAACAAGTCTGTTTGCAGATGCAATCTTTCTTTTTCTCCAAGAAGGTTAAATCAAAATGGCATTTTGGATTTACAAATGCTTCCCTTTTCTTCCCATCCCAATAAACCCTTATAAATATTTGACCCTTCCTTCTGGGATGTTTGTTTGTTTGTTTTTTTAAAAAAACCTTACTACAGTATGCATTTACATTAAACTTGTAAAATATTGTATTAAATCACTTCTGGAATTTACTACAGGGATTGTTCATCTTAACAGAATAACAGAATGGGAAGGGACCTTAAAGGACTTCTACTCCAACCCCGAACCTATACCATTCCGGATAAATGGCTGTCCATTATTTTTGTAGTTGCCAGGAATCAAGAATGACTCAAAGGTATAATCTGTTTTGAGTCTCAGTCTTAGACACAAAGCCAACTGGGTGACTTGGGCCAATTCCTCTTTTCTCAGCCCACGGTAAACCATTTCTGATGAGGCAGAAAAATGTTGTGTTGCCTTTAAGAGAGGAATAGTTACCAGGGTTTTTGCCACCACTAAGAGCGAATGCTGCCCTTGGGGAATGGTTGGTTGTCCGTTTCAAAGCCGAAGAGCCAGCGCTTGTCCAAGGACGTCTCCGTGGTCATGTGGCTGGCATGACTAGATGCCAAAGGCGCACAAAATGCTGTTACCTTCCCACCGTAGTGGTCCCTATTTTTCTACTTGCATTTTTACGTGCTTTTGAACTGCTAGGTTGGCAGAAGCTGGGACGAGTAACAGGCGCTCACTCTGCTACGCGGCACTCGGGATTCGACCCGCCAAACTGCCGACCTTCTGATCGACAAGCTCAGCGTCCTAACCCACTGAGCCACAGCATCCCTTTTTATATAAAGTATAAGAACCACTATATACTGTATTGGTAAGACCACCCTTGGAATACTGTGTCCAGTTTTGGTTAACACAATACAGAAAAGAAGTTGAGACTCTAGAAAGAGTGCAAAGAAGAGCAACAAAGATGATTAGAGGCTAAAGCATATGATAAAAGGTTGTCGGAACTGGGTAGGTCTAGTGTAACAAAGAGAAGGACTAGGGGTGACATGTTAGCAGTCTTCCACTACTTGAGGAACTGTCATAAAGAAGAGGGGGTCAACGTATTCTGCAAAAACTGAAGGTAAGGACAAGGATTAATGAAAGGAAGATTATCAAAGAGAGATCCAGCTCGACTTAAGGAGAAATTTCCTGTCAATACAAACAGCTTGCCTCTGGATGTTATGGGTGCTCGATCACTGAAGATCTTTAAGAAGAGACTGGACAGCCATTTATTTGGAATGGTATAGAGCAGGGGTGTCAAACTGCCAGCCCATGGGCCGATGTGTCACACCAAAACTGCACCCACCCCATTGTGGGCAATGGGGAAAAAGTTGTGATACCTCGCGACACATCACTTGACGTCGCGGGTTCGACATCCGTGGTATAGACTCTCCTGCTTGAGCAGGGGATAGGACAAGAAGAACTCCAAAATCTTTTCCAAGTCTGTTATTCTGTTTTTAGCTCATCCAATAAATGCCTTTGCCTACAAACATAGTGGAGAATTTCCAAAGAACACTTGTTTTTCAGTTCTAATGAAAGCCAAGTGGCAATCAATAAATCCTTCCTATTATAGATGACAGTTGTGATTCAAAGTGTGATGTATGTTTTAACACAGACTATAAGCTTGCTCAAAATGACAATCACTTCCACAATTTCCCAATGAAGCTGTTAAAGGAAGGCTCTGTCTGATAAAGCTTATAGCCCAAATTTGTTATCTATTGTCTAAATGTACCTTAAGGATTACTGAAATAAAGATTGCTTCTCTTGAATGGAAGTTCATAATCTGCATTATGGAGTGAAGATTCCTTTTTTTCTCAGTCTTAGATAGATGTTCCTCTTGTTATCCTCTCCACCAACACCATACTTTTCTTTTAACAGTGCAATAAATGACTTGGTTAAAGACGCTGAATTGAATCAGAGGCAACTGCAGGAAGTGAAACAATCAATCAAGATGCCTAGTGGGTTGCAAACATTATTTTAACCCTAAAACAGAATGCCAGAGGATGGTAAAAATGGGCATTTATTGTGGCCACCTCTCTTCTGAAAGGGCCACTTCGAAGCTGTTCAAGGGCAGCTACAATAAAGATCACTCACTCAGATTCTGGAGCCGGTACTACAAACTGTAACAGAAAAACTCAGCTGTGGAACTGATCGTCACCTGGTGTGGTGAACACCCCTTTTCCAAGATGTCTTCAAATAAAGGGTGGGTGGTCAATTTCCAGGGGTGCTTTAATTCGTATTCCAGCTGGAGTCACAGGATGTACACCCCTGATTCATTTACAACCTTTGACATCTGCTAGGGAGATTACATAAAAAAAAACTTTTCTCTGCTGTCCTGGATTACTTTGAATAGTCTGGGCTGGTAAGACAGAGCTACAGAGAACGGTGGGGTGGGCCAGTTTCTGAGACTGCATTGGTGGAAGCAGAGATGTAGGAGATGATTGACATAATGATCAAATTCAGTTCTTCGACATCTTCAGACATTGTGAAGAGGAGAGAGGAGAGGTAGAGATAGAGGGGAGGGGGAGAGGAGACAATTGGGAGGGAAAAGGCGAGGAAATCAGCCAACTAATCCCCTAACAATAACCCCATCAACCAATCATGATGTAACATCACAGCCAACCAATCCGCTTACAGCAACAAAGCCAGCACCCCACACATCCCCACCAGTATTTATAAAGAGACGGCAGTTCCGATCACACTTCGCTCACACAAGCACGAAACCGAAGACACCAGCCTGAAGATGACGAGTGGGACCTCGTCGAAACGTCGCCAAGACACCCTCAATCCTACACGGGAAAAGACCCAAATACGCCAAGACCTACATACCTATACCCGTGAAAATCTACGAAAACACACACACACACACACACACACACACACACACACACACACACACATATATATATATATATATATATATATATATATATATATACACACATACATACACACATACATACACACATACATACACACATACATACACATACACACGTATATATGTATGCTTGTTAACTATTTAGATTACCTTGCTAGGTCCCAAACATGGGACAAATCTTTATTTCCTGTTTCGGCCTAACCGAAGGCCATCCACAGGCAGTAGTCACAACAGTGACAGCTCATATTTGTGTAATTTTTTAGATTGCTAACAAAGAATTAAAGGGAGACTGATATATGTATACACACACACACACACACACACACACACACACACTCAGCCCTTGTGGTAATCAGATGCCCAATCATTCAAAATCCACTTTTGTCACATCTTTGCAGCACATAATATAAAGCATTTTTAGCCACTCCATGATCTGAGTATGCTATGAAGTTAATAAATGTTCCAAAGGAAAAAAAAGTGAATATATAGCATAAAAAAGTATGATATGGAAGTCTGGGCATCATTTTTTGAAATGGCATCTTTATACCTGTCAAGGCTCAGAAGTTTTATTACCAAGGAGTTTCACTTCTACCTCTTATTCTTAACCCATTGCCCAGTACTCAGCTGGAGAGGATTTGCTGATCTAATATAGATAGCGATTTTGTAGGTTTGTTGAGATTTATATAGACAGCACCTTGGGATCAGGAATTACATTTTAAAATGTAATAAAATGTTTCTTGGCATTTTTTTTAAGAAAAAGAAACTTACAAAATACCATACTTAAAAAAGTAAACATCAAATAATCTGTGATATCTTTCAAGAAAATGTTGACATAGCTCAAGCAGCTTCTTACTGATCCCCAAGTCGTTTGCTAAAGTCAACTTAATACACTCTATTTTTTTCACTTTGCCACTGTACTGTGAAGTTACCTATCACTGGGAAGATGGGAAGCTGAGCCAAAGATTGTGATCTTTTCCGTATGCACAAAAGAACATAATCCAGCAGTTTCTCATAAACACATCACAACTTCTATAGAGACTTGGTAACCATATGAGTAGCAACGCAGTTCAGTTGAAGGGAAAGATAGAACATAGAGCAGTAGAGTTTGAAGGGAACTTGGAGGTCTTCTAGTCCAACCCTCTTCTAAAGCACAGGTTCGATACCATTTTAAATAAATGTTTGCCCAGTCTCTTTTTGAAAGCCTCCAGTGATGGAGCACCCACAACTCCTGAAAGCAATCTACTCCAATAGTTGATTGTTCTCACCATTAGTAAAAGGTTGCTTCTGTACTTGATTAGTTTCCATCCATTGTTTCTTGTCTTGCCTTCTGGTGCTTTGGAAAAAACCCGTCATCTTTGTAGGAGCCCCTCAAATATCAGAACAGGGCTATCATGTCTCCCCTACTCCTTCTTTTCATTAAACTAGACATATGAGGTGGTCATCATCACTGTATTTATCAGGAACTTTTCCATGTTGACCTCAACCCCTTTAAAATATGCTATTTTTGAAAATTGCTATAATTGACATTCCTAAAATAAGAGTACCCACATAATTTCCTCCTATAATCTTGGTTTTTAATTATTATTATTATTTTTTAGTGTTTTAAGCTTGGTTACATTGTTGTATGTTTGTCCACTGCCTAGAATAATGTGAATTGGGCAGCCATAAAAAATGGCATTCCAATGTGTTTATATTTCCCAAATGACACCGGATATATTCCCTTTCTCAATATTTAATAAAGGTCTGATAAATCACAAACCAGTTTTAACAAACTGTTTCTCCTCTACACACTGATGAACTACATGAATTACAGAAAGGTGGCATCCTTCGGTGGCATTATTATATAATAATAAGATTAATATCATTAATTAATTCCAATTTGCTTATGACATGGTAGAGGACAGGAAGGCCTGGATGAATGTTGTCCATGGGGTCGCGAAGGGTTGGACACGACTTCGCAACTAACAACAACAACAAAGTCGAAGTAGTAGAACAGTATGGTTTCTATAGTTAACAAAGCCATTATTGCTCCTCCTATATTTTTTAACTGGTTGTGATGAGTGTAATAGAGTTCCAGAATGAAAGGGACCTTGGAGGTCTTCTATAGTCCAAACCCCTGCTCAAGCAGGAGACCCACATCACACCGGACAAATGGCTGACCAATCTCTTCTCGAAAATCCCTAGTGTTGGTGCACTCACAATTTCTGGAAGCAAGACATTCCACTGGTTAGTTATTCCCACTGTCAGGAAACTTCTCCTTAATTCTAGGTTGGCTCTCTCTTTGATAAGCTTTCACCTGTTGCTTCTTGTCCTGCCCTCAGGTGTTTTGGGTAATAGGCAGGGCTTTTTTTTCTCATAGAACGCTCAGAACGGAGTTCCGGCACCTTTTTTGGATGGAACCTTGTAGGGTAGGCACGGCGGGTTGTATGACATGTGTGAGTTCCGGCACCTTTTTCTTTTACAAAAAAAGCACTGGTAACAGGTCAACCCCTTCTTCTCTGTGCAGTCTCCACAAATACTGGGAGACTGCTGTCGTGTCGCCTCTAGTCCATCTTTGCGCGTGTAAATGTGTTTATCTGTAGACACGGACACAGAGGGAAAGATGCTTTATGTCATCTAGAAACACTTCATATTTATGGTGTTTTTTTTAATACCCAAATCAACATACGATTCAGTTTGTGCCTTGAGCAGCAAAGGAAGCTGAAATCCCCAACAGAAAAGGAACAGGAAGGAAGATACATAGACGTATGTGGGAATAAACTACGGGCAGGTTTTGTTTTTTTTTAAACTTTATGCCCATTTGCACCTCTATAACTGTCTGCTTTGGCACTGCAAACAAACAAGACACAGATTTCAATGGATAGTTAGAACTGTAGAAAAAAAAAAAACAATTGCTATCAGACTGCCTTCCACTGAGCACCTGTATAATGCATGAGCCCGAAAGAGGTCTGGGAAAATATCTACATATCCCTCACATCCAGGACATTAACTGCTTCAACGTCTTCCCTCAAGACGACACTATAGAGAACTGCACACCAAAACTAACTCGACACAAGGACAGTTTTTCCCCCCATGTCATCACTCTGCTTAACAACCAATTCCTACAACACTGTCAAACTACTTAGTAAAGCTGTATTACTAGGATACTTCTCATCTTTCCTATTCCCTATCCTTATCTTCTTATGACTATAACTTCCTTGCTTGTATCTTACAATTTATATTGGTTTTTAATATCTCAGCATGATTTACGTTGTTTGCTTAGCTAGTACTCTATGACTATCACTAAGTGTTGTATCTTATGATTTATGATGAAGCGTTGTTTTACAATTTATGATGAATGTATTTTCGTGTTGTTTATGATCATGATTGTCACTATTACTTGTATGTACACTGAGAGCTTATGCACCATAAACAAATTCCTTGTGTGCCCAACCACACTTGGCCAATAAAGAATTCTATTCTATTCTATTCTATTCTATTCTATTCTATTCTATTCTATTCTATTCTATTCTATTCTATTCTATTCTATTCTATTCTATTCTATTCTATTCTATTCTATTCTATTCTATTCTATCCTATCCTATCCTATCCTATCCTATCCTATCCTATCCTATCCTATCCTATCCTATTCTATTCTATTCTATTCTATTCTATTCTATTCTATTCTATTGTTCTGTTCTGTTCTTTTTCTGTTCTGTTCTGTTCTGTTCTGTTATGTTTTATTCTATTCTAGTCCAGTCCAGTCCATTCAAAATATTTAGCCTTCTTGCAGAAAATAATAGGAAATTCTTGATAAGTTAAAAGGTACATCAGGAATAAGGGATATTAGGGATTTTGTTCTCTCTTGAAGTGACCCAACCTCTCTATTTGGAACTAAGAGGCAGAAAATAAATATTATGTAGAGATAAAATATGCTTAGTATTACACAGTTGATAAAACATGAAAATAGACTTGTATTGGATTTCAAGTTCATTGTTATCCAATCTTTCAGATGTGGAAGTGGTAGCTTCTAGGTATGAGGGTCATAATCCAGTCAGCGTAGGACTAAATGGAAGACCCTTTAGATCAAAAAAATGGAAACTTAGTGTGTTTTTATTATTACCAGAGACTAACAGATCAATGTATCCTTGTGAATGAATTTCTTGCAAATGAATTTAACTTCTGATGTTTCTATATCTAAAAAACCAGATGCTAAAAAAACATAAGAAAGAAAGAAAGAAAGAAAGAAAGAAAGAAAGAAAGAAAGAAAGAAAAAAGAAAGAAAGAAAAAAGAAAGAAAGAAAGAAAGAGGGAGGGAGGGAGGGAGGGGAAGCTATGTAGAAACAGAAGGACATATTGTTGAATGACTTGAAACAATCAGAATTTGGAAAGAAACGCCCCCAAAATTTGGACTTAGAACAAAAAAGATTAAAGTAATTTGTAATCAACCAGATGCAATAAAAGTAAACAAGACTTATAAGAAGGAGAATGTTGTTAAACAGAAATATTTCTGAAAGAGGCAGTAAGTCAGATAAATTGCTGGCTTATCAACTACATAAGGAACAAGATAAAAGAAGTATTACCTCCATTTGAAATTGAGGCATGTTAGGCATGTTTCTACAATGAAGGAACTGAGGGAGCAATTTGTCAATTATTTTCCTAGATTAAATAACAGAAAATAAAGTAATTTTCTGGGGCTTTTGCAAGATTCCAAATTTTGCAACGGAATTCGTGGCTGAAACTGAGGTGCAAGAATAGGTATCACAATATTTGTTCTGTTGTTTTTTTTTTTTTTAAATGAGCTGTTTGAAAGGAAAATATAAAAGTGAGATTCTATTAAGTGTGAACTTCATGCAGAATATTGTTTCTTTCTTTCTTTGTTTTTGTTTGTTTGTTTAAATGTATTGACCATCCATCTTACCACAAGGCAACTCTGGGCAGGTGATGAAGCCTTAGTAAGATTTAGATTAGATTAGATTTTATTAAATTTATATGCATCCAGTTTTGGTCACCATATTATAAAAATGAAGCTGAGACTCTGGAAAGAGTGCAGGGAAGAGCAACAAAGATGATTAGGGGTGTAGAGGGTAAAACTTATGAAGAACGGTTGCACGAACTGGGTTTGTCTAGTCTAGGGAAAAGAAACACTAGGGGTGACATGATAGCAGTCTTCCAATATTTGAGGGGCTGCCACAGAGAAGAGGTGGTTGACCTATTCTCTAAAGCAGAGGTCCCCAATCCTTTGGGCACCAAGGACTGGTTTCGTGGAGAGAGGTTTTTCCGCGGACCGGAGGGTGCGTGATTTTGTGTGCTGCCTTCGTCTCACAGATGGGGCTTTGCTTGTGTGGACCGGTTGCTGGCATGCTGCGGCCTGGTACTGGTCCATGGATTGGGGGTTGGGGATCCCTGGTCTAAAGTACATGAGGGCATTCGCAACAACATTATATTACGGAGTGGAAAAAATGGATTGATTACATCCAGAATAAATATAGGACTAAAAAGTTTCATTTAGCATTTGAATAAGTATTGATGTGATATTTGTATTGCTTGTAGTCACTCTATAAGAGCTAAAGTGCGATAGATTTAATAGTTTATTGTTGTTAGCATATGGTTGTTTATGATTGTTTTTACTTTTATACCTTGTATTTAGCTCTGGGAAGTCAGGGACGGGGAGGGGGGAGGGGAGGGGGGGAAGGTTGGGTAGGGCTGGGAAGGGGGTGGGTGGGGAGGGTTTGTTAAAGATAAAATGTATTGAAAAACTTTTCAATAAAGTACATGAGGGCAAGATAAGAAGCAATGGGTGGGTCATTAAAGAGAGATCCAGCCTAGAATTAAGAAGAAAATTACTGTCCATGAGAATAATTAATCAATGGAACAGCTTGCCTTCGGAAGTTGTGGGTGCTCCAACACTGGAGGTTTTTAAGGAAAGATTGGACAAACATTTGTCTGGAATGGTATAGGGCAGGGGTGTCAAACTGCCGGCCCACACACCAGATGTGTCACAAGTAAACCGCGCCCACCCCATTGCCGGCAATGGGGGAAAAGCTCCGATATGTCGCGCAACATCATGTGATGTCACGAGTTTGACATGTCTGGTATAGGGTCTCCTGCCTGAGCAGGGGGTTGGAAACCTGTAAGTTCCCTTCCAACTCTGTTATTCTGTTACAATATTAAAAAGATAAAATTTTACAAAACCTATACTAAACAGGAACTAAGTCATAAAAAGATAACTGTTACTTTATAAGTAACTCAAGGTGGGAAAATACACACAGTACCCTCTTTTTTCTACTATTTTATTATATACTTATTCAGTAACATTCGAACTAAGGGGGGTATTCTCTTTCACTGTCCTGTCCAACCAACTGCAACCTCTGTGGCTTTCCATCTTTCCATTCAATCCCACATGAAGAAAATTATTTGTAATTATTTTATTTTAATTCTGTTCACCAACCTGAATCACTTATTGAGATGGGCAGCCGTATAAATAGGATAAATAAAGAAAGAAATAAAATCCTTCTGGGGGAATTTTTTAGTAGCATTACTATAGTTACTACTGATGGAGAATCCAAATCTTAAACAATAACGGGGTAGTTATCTCTTGCCCTGGAGAAACGCAGAGATCCATTTCTTTCTCTGTACTTATATTTAGTAAAGAATATAGACAGGCCACTTGTGCCCATTCTAAAAATAGTTGTGTTAAGTCTCTGGCTAGATTATTGCACATTTTAACATCAAGAATCCACAAATGAGTCCAACCGAAAGAGAAAATTGGGGTAAACATCAGGTCCAAGCCTTTTTTTACATAACATTTAAATCATCAACCTAAATACTGTGAATTTGGGGTTACTGGTCTTTGTTTTTAATGAAAGTGCAACCCATCATTACAACAATGTTTTCCTTCCGCTACTCCATACTGTATACTCCAGTTTCCAAAAACAGGAACTTCCAAGTGACCAGTTTTTTCAAGGAAGTTCGTCTTATGCGTGATGAGTAATGACTGACTTCCACAAAAGGACAAAAGACGTCTACAAAGAAGGGGAAAATCCTCACATCCATAGGTCCCTGCTACCTGACTGATTTGATACAGGAACCAGAAACATTTAAGAGTAACCCTTCAATCCCTAACCAATTAAAAACTAAAATCCATAAACCCAAAACTAATCACAGCTAGTCTTAAACTTGCATGCATTTTAGTGATCATTCAAAATTGTGGCTTTGGAAAAAAAAATGACTTATGGCTGTTTTCCAGATTGAGGGCTGTTGCAGGATCCCCATGGTCATGTGATTAAAATTCAGATGTTTGGCAACTGACTTGTACTTATGACAGTTGCAGGGTCCCGGGGTCCCGCGATCCCTTTCTGTAAACATCTGACAAGCAAAGTCAATGGGGAAGCCATATTCCTTTAACAACTGTGTCGCTAACTGAACAATTGTAGCAATTCACTTAACAACGGTGGCAAGAAAGGTCGTAAGATGGGGCAAAACTCACTGAACAACTGCCTTGCTTAGCAATGGAAACTTTGGGCTCAGTTGTGGTTGTAAGTAGAGGACCATCTGTAAAAACTAGTAATGTGCTGGGGAGATTGAGCAATCTTCAGTTCTGCACCCCAACTGTAGGCTGAATGCATTCAATGCCTTCCTTCTATGTTTTTCTTGAAGGCAGAACAAGAAGCAACGGATGGAAACTAATCAAGGAGAAGACCAACCTGGAACTATGGAGAAATTTCCTGACAGTGAGAAGAATTAACTGGTGGAGCAACTTGCCTTCAGAAATTGTGGGTGCTCCATCACTGGAGGTTTTCGAGAAGGGATTGTCCAGAATGGCATAGGGCAGGGGTCTTCAAACTCGGCCCTTTTATGAGTCATGGACTTCAATTCCCAGAATTCCTCAGCCAGCGTGCCTGGCTGAGGAATTCTGGGAGTTGAAGTCCATGAGTCATAAAAGGGCCGAGTTTGAAGACCTCTGGCATAGGGTCTCCTGCCTGAGCCAGGGGTTGAACTAAAAGATCTCCAGGGTCCCTTCCAACTCTATTATTTTGTTATTTCTGATCCTTATTCTGAACCTTATTTCTGATAAATAACATCTTAGGTCAAATCCTCCTCCAACTTCTGTTCCTCATCCATCCCATTCCTTCCCTTTGAAGTAATAGGAGATTCATGGAAACAAAAGTGGGAATCTTCCCCCCCCCCAAGAGCCTATTTCCTAGGATGGGCTGGGAATTCCTTTGAAAATGAGAAGGGGAAAAATTTTTAGGTCCACTTCCTCCGATTCCGCTGAGTTAAAGGATTAGAGAGCTGCAGAAATTGAAAAAGCAGGAAACGAAAGTCAACAGGAATGCCGAGCAACTGTTGAAGTGTGTAACAATCTTCCTCCCGGCTCCCTTCCTCCTTTTTCTCTCCAGTTAATGAATAACTCTGGATGTTGTAACTTATCTTGCTGGGATGTGGGAAAAATGCATTTAGCCAGCATTCCTTCACTGGTGTCTTAAGCATGTTAGACATATCTGTCTTATCGTCAAGCTTGTAAAAAAAAAACGAGGAACAGGGCTGCCCCCCTCTCCCAAATGTAGAAGCAATTGTTTTGACTTTTAAGATAAAAATGTTTGGGAGAAATCTGATCCTTCTCTCAGCTCATCTCTTTTGCCCAGGCGTTTTACACTCCCACAGGTTAGTTGAAAAGAGGACTTGTACCATCAATCCATCCAAAAGAGAGAACTTCCTTTTCCTGCCTGGGAGGAAAAAAAAGTTGGGAAAAGTATTAGTGTCATTTTTTTAAGAGCCTATGCTGTAACAAAAGCAGGGGATGGGTTAGAAGACCTTCAAGGTCCCTTCCAACTCTTGTTATTCTGAATTCTGTAACGTGCTCTTGGGTTTTGCTTTTTTTATTTATTTATTTTCAGAGTTAAAATACAGAATAAAGGAAACAACAGCAGAACAATCAAACATCAGCTACAATGAAAAGCGTGTCTACAAACACACACACACACACACACACACACACACACACACACACACAATTGGCAAATACTGTATATCATTAACATTAGCATTCACCATAAAATGCCACCCTGGCTGAATGCTGAAAAAATACATCTGAAATATGTGGTGCATTCCCTTTTTTCCTGACATAACATGTCTCCAAGTAATTATAAACTTTCCCATCCATACGTAATAAAAATTCTATGTTGCACAGAAAAGATGTCATTGATGTGCAAATCTATTTGTCCATTTGCCTATCAATCAAGCCGACCCACCATCTATTCACTATATATTTAAAAAAAAAAAACACAGTCAACAGGTAACCCCAAAGAATGAGACTCTCCCAAACCAGTTAACTCTCTGTTATTGTATTTAACACAGAGAAGGTCCAGAGATGGCATCCAATCTCATATTTATTTTATTTTTTATTTTAATTCCATTTATATCCCGCCCTTCTCTGAAGACTCAGGGCGGCTTACAAGCTTAGCAGTAGCCTTCATTCTATGTATATGCCTGCTTGTTAGGGCTTTCACACACACCCCCAAGCGGCATTATTACAAAGTCAGCTTAATTGCCCCCAACAATCTGGGTCCTCATTTTACCTACCTCGGAAGGATGGAAGGCTGAGTCAACCTTGAGCCTGGTGGGACTCGAACCTGCACTAATTGCAGGCAGCTGGTGTTACTTAAGGAGGCATTAGCCCACTGCTCCACCAAGGCTCAGTGATGGCAAACCTTTTAGAGACTGAATGCCCATACTGCAACCCAAAACCCACTTATGTATTGTCAGGTGCCGGGTGGGTGTGGTCCACTGTGTAGGTGTGGCCCATTGCGTGGCTGTGGCTGTGGTGGTAACGGCAGACTGGGGGGGACTAAATAGTTCAATCAATTCCAACTTTGCGAGATCTTTCCCCCCCCCCCCAGAAGTTGAAATTGATTGATTGAACTTTTTTTTTCTGCACATGGCAGTGGAGGCCTAAAGCGAAAAGGTTTTATAAAACCCAGCTGAAGGCCTAGGACTGGGGCGACGGCGCACATGCCCACAGAGAGAGCTCTGCATGCCACCTGTGGCACGCGTGCCATAGGTTTGCCACCACGGTCATATAAGCTTGTCTAATCCATTGTCTCTCATCAATGCTGGTTTCTCTCTGTCTGCTAGTTCAGTCCATTTTTTTTAAAAAAATAATCAATGAGTTTTCGGTCCCTTGCGTTGGTTTACTACGAGATCTTTGGGGTCTGGCCAGAAGGGGTCAGTGTGGCGCACGCTTCTTCAAAATGGGTAAGCGGATGGAAGGTGGAAAGATCCTTCCCTGTAGACTCCCCCACCTCCTGCTCTTCTTTAGAAAATGCAATGTTTGGCCAAAGTCTAAGCGGAAGCTCTCGTATTGACACTGCAGCCTTTTTGTGCATCTAATCCCCAGAGTCGGAACCTTCAGCCTTCCAGCTCAGACGCTGGTTATTTCCTGCAGGCTAAGGTGGGATGGCAACCTCGCTCAAAGAGGAGAATCTGGCTGAAATGTTGGTGGAGATTTCCATACATATGGAGGTGGACAGCCTACTGAATGGCAGGGCAGGAATTCAAAGACACCTTTATGCTGCTTGTGCAAACACAACTTCAAACAACGGGGAGGGAAGGCCAGTGGGGGCAGACAAGCGAGACTTTGCATAGAGCAGTCTCTCCTCAAAACAGCCTCTTCCTTCCATTTCTAGAAAGCTCCTAGAAACCTGGAGGCTGCGAATTTTTTGTGTGTCTTGCATTAGGGACAAAAGCCAGCCAGGCGACTTTGGGTCTAGGAAGAATTCTCCCAGCTCTAGGAAGAATGCAAACAGCAAAACCACTTCTGGAAAGAAAGGGAAAAAAAATGCAGGATGCTAATGCAAGAATCCCCAGGAATCTAGACTGATACATAGATGAGAGAGAGAGAGAAATAGAGAGGTAGAGAGAGAGTTTAACCATGAGGAATATTCATGAATAATCTATCTGGGAGAATGCGACAAGCTGCTTGAAGCAAGCTTTGAAAGTGGGGAGTGTTAAAAAGGGGGTAAGAATATCCATTTTCCCTCTGACACCACCATTTTCCTTTTTCTCCTGCTGTCTTCTCTCCCAAACTAATAAATACCTCTAAAAACAAATCTCTTTCTATAGACATTTCTCAACAAATGTCTTATTTAAAGATCTCATCGTTAGCCCAAGAGCACAACAAGACCTCAACGCTGCAGGCTCATTTTCCCTCACCCACCCCCTTCCCTTGATATTCCAAGGACTGTCAAACTGTATCCTGCAGGCCAGCCACCACAACAGATGCTGGGAAGAAAAGGGTTCCAGAAATATTCCTTACTGAAAGTATTACAAACTCTAGTCAACATATTGATTTTCTGATAAATGCGCTTAAGGTGTCTTGCCTTGGCAATTCACTTTTCTCAGCGTGGTTTTCAACTCCAAACATTTTTTGCAGAAAAGGCAACGAGGCAGGACTAATCTTACCGACTGAGATATTTACCATCCTTTCCAGCTAGGATCTCAAAGAAGGTCACATGTTGTTCTACACAAAGAACTTCATCACTTTCTCTACAGTTGGTAGATCATAGAGCCGGTCAACATAGTTACATCACGTTTTAGGTCTCCAGATGCAACTGGGCAAAAACAAGGGTCCCTCTGCAAAGTGCCTGGGAGGAGGGGGCAGGGGACCAGTGGCAGAGAGGGCCAGCCAGCAATAAATGCCCACGATGGGTCAGCTACAGTGGGGACCCTACAGTGAAGTGGGCACAATCATGTGCCCATGATTAATTGTCCCATTCCAGGACCAGCAGCCCTAAGGACTTCAGAATTAAGCATTTATACTCTTTTGCACAATAATAAGCCCAAGGCCCCATTGCGAAACAGTTGTTGGAATACATTAAATTAGGCTAGGCATTCTAGAGTACAAAGGGAACACAAAACAAGGGAACTGGGATCTCCCATAAATGATTGTCATTGGGGGGGAAAAAATTGGCCTCTGAAGACTAAATTGCTGTAGATTTAAAATGACAATTAATCCAAGACCAGAAATAGTTATGTCGATTAGACTCTTGTACACTTTTTTAAAGAAGAAAATTGATGTGTTCTGATCATCCCTGGAGACAAATTGCTAAAAATGTCACATAGGTCATACAAGTTGATAATATACCTTTGGTTGGTTCCCTTCTGGAGAATAATAATAATAATAATAATAATAATAATAATAATAATAATAATAATAATAATAATAATAATAATAATAATAATAATAATAATAATACAACATTAATTTTATTTTGGAAGAAGACTTGTTATATTTATGCCCAATTCCTTTGAATGGACATTTTGGAAACTAATAGGATAAAAAAAGTCAATGCTTTGTTTTATGATTATGAAAATGTTGTTCTTATATATTTGTCTTATATATAAAACTATAGACACAAATCCTGACTGGAGGCTTATGATACTACTGTTTTCTTCCATTCCTAGTCTATCCTCTCTTTTTTGCATATTCAGGTAGTCCTTGACTTATAACAATTCACTTAGTGACCATGTTACAACTGTTGCATCATCCCCAGGGTCACATGATCAAAATTCAGACCCTTGGCAACTGACTCATTTTTATGACGGTCGCAGTGTCCCGGAGTCATGAGATCCCCTTTATTGCCACTGCCAGACAAGCAAAATTGATGGGCAAGCCAGAGTCACTTAACAGCTCTGTTACTAACTTAACCACTATAGTGATTCACGTAACGAGTGTGGGAAGAAAGGTTGCAAAATGGGGTAAAAATTTGCCTAACAAACCTTTCACTTGGCAACATAGATTTGGGGCTCAATTGCAGCCATAAGTCCAAGAGGGCTTAAACCTTAAGGACCAGATTAAAATAAGTATTCTATTTCTTACTACGGATTGTCCAAAATATGTATGTGATCAGTTCCAACGAAACTTCGCTGAAGTTGCATATTATAAGGTAAAGGTAAAGGTAAAGGTTCCCCCGCACGTGCGTGCTAGTCGTTTCCAACTCTAGGGGCCGGTGCTCATCTCCATTTCAAAGCCGAAGAGCCAGCGCTTGTCCAAGGACGTCTCCGTGGTCATGTGGCCGGCATGACTGGACGCCAAAGGCGCACGAAACGCTGTTACCTTCCCACCGGAGTGGTCCCTATTTTTCTACTTGCATTTTTTACGTGCTTTCGAACTGCTAGGTTGGCAGAAGCTGGGACGAGTAACAGGCGCTCACTCTGTTACGCGGCACTCGGGATTCAACCCGCCAAACTGCCGACCTTCTGATCGACAAGCTCAGCGTCCTAACCCACTGAGCCACCCTTTAATGCAGCTATATCATTTAATGCAGCTATATCATTTTAGAGAAGGGCGCCAGTCTTTAGACAGCTAGCTAAGGCTATAAATTCCACAGCATTTGCTAGATTTCTAAAGGCTGTCATCTTTCTCTAAAGTAATATAGCTGAGTTAAAGGGTGTCTTTCGTGCTGGTTCTCAACCTGCGGCTTGCGCAGCCCTGGGGTGGGGCGTGAGGTCATCGCAGGGAGTGCATGAAGGCTTGAAAAAAATGTTATGATTTAAATCTTGAGTGACCTCTTGTGGGGCCGTAGTCATGGTCCGTGGCCACAAAAAGTATTTAAAGGAGGTCCATGGTAACAACTACTCCTATAGAACATTTTTGGAGAGCATTTAAAACCACCTCCAGTACAACCTTTTAAGTACCATATCACTGGAAAAGCACATTTCCTGCCTTTAGGCTTACAATGAAACAAAAGACACCAAAGGGGGCGGGGGGGGGAGGAAAGAAGGAGCAAAGAACAATGCTTTCTGGCTATGTTAGAATGTATACGGGGGAGTGAATGCTAAAGATTCTTCAATTGCAGGTCTATCAAAACCATCAAAGTCACTGCATCAGACATCACCCTCTCCTTGGAGGGTGTATTATCAAGAGAAGATTACGACCCTCCTAGAAATACAAATATACACATTTGTTTTACCATCCAATTTTAATGAAATCTACCTTAAGAACCCTTTGAAGCATTTACCACTGGTTGAACTCTGAGGGAAAAGGAGTGAAAAGGAAAACAAATCGCTTAGGAACAGATATATTATACTCAGAAGGAGTAAAGAAAACAGGGGGGGGGAGAGAGAGGAAGGATCTGAAAACTCTGGTTTCTGATTTATTATATTTTAATAGAAACTCACTGCCGGGCCTTATCTGATGCCATTTGGTTTTAAGTTCTGTCGTTTGTATATTGACCAGATTCTCTTATCTTTTCATTACTTGTGTTGTGTTCCGCTAGGATCCAAGGATTCTTGATATACTTATCTTGTGTTTTATAATAAAATTCCTGGAAGGAAAGCAAAGGAAAGAGGTGGGGGGGGGGGAAACACTTGGAAGATGCCAAAATTTATCAGGGTCTGACTGGTATTTTTTTTTTTTGAGCAGAGACAAAACAAAATAATATTAATAAGTGGGGGGAATTCTTGAAGCAAAGTAGATTTATACCGGGGAATGAATTTAACTCAGAAAGGGGATGAGGTGAGGTTATATCCTGGAGTCTGCAAAGCATATAAAGAAGATTCTGAAAGATTTACAAGGGGCTTTGAAAACCCTTCCAACCAGCCAGCCCTCCTTGCTGGCGTTAATTTTTTGGTGTCATAATAAAAACTGAGCAGAACTTGGGCATAATATTTTGAATATTAAGGTTCTAAACATTTAAGATGACCAAGATGCTGATGCACTGGGCATAGTTCCTTCTTCACAAGTAAATGTCTCCAAGAAAATGGACAGTTTATCAGAGCTTCCCTTCCAGACTGGTTAGACACCTGGGCACTCATGTTTGAATGAAAAAACCCAAATCCCTTCCTGCTTTGATAAAAGATCTTTTTGGTTTCTTATCTAAGTGGCACACTGTTTGACTTTTGAAATTTCTTTCCCAAAGGAAAGCTCCTTTCAGTAAATTACTCCTAGGTGTAATCCTAGGTTCTTGGTGTATTGTGAAGTGTGCGTGAACATAGAACATAGAATAACAGAGTTGGCAGGGGCCTTGGAGGTCTTCTAGTCCAACCCCCTGTTCAATCGGGAAACTCTATACCATTCCAGGTAAATGGCTGTCCAGTCTCTTCTTAGAAGCCTCCAGTGATGGAGCACCCACAATGTCTGGAGGCAAGCCTTTCCACTGGTTAATTGTTCTCCTTAGTTCTAAGTTGCTTCTCTCCTGGATTACTTTCCGTCCATTGCTGGATGTGTGACACAGAAGGGCATGGAGACTGCTTATCTGTAGAGTGGTCAAGGGTCAAACATGACCGAATGGCTGACAATGATGATGGTAACTTGGAATGGAATTCTCTGCATTATCCACAAATGTTTTGAACGTGGAAAATACAGTGACAAATTACCATTTTTTAAAATATATTTTCTTGAATTTTGCAGCCTTGTGCAAAATGCAACGCCTTGTCCTATACTTGTGTACTTTGTCGCAGCCTTCAGTTCATTCCCCAAGCATGAATATTTTCTCTTCTTCTGTCCCCTGAGTAGCCAAGGCATTTGTAAAAAAAAAACCCTAAATCTCCCTTTCAAAATCAACTAATCTTGATCAAATTATCTTTTTCACATGCATACTTCTGTCGCCCTCCCTCCCTTTCTCTCCCTCCCACTCTCTCCCTCCCTCTCTCCCTCTTTCTCTCTTCCTCCCTCTCCCTCCCTCTCTCTCTCTCCTTCCCTCTCTCTCCCCCTCCCTCTCTCGCTCTTTCCCTCCCTCTCCCTCTGCCTCCCTCTGCCTCCCTCCCCTCCCCCCTCTCTCTCCCTCTCTCCCTCCCTCTCCCTCCCTCTCTTCCTCCTTCCCTCTCTCTCTTCTCCCTCTCCCTCCCTCTCTCCCTCCCACTCTCTCCCTCTTTCTCTCCCTCTCTCTCCCTCCTTCCCTCTCTCTCTCCCTCCCTCCCCCTCCCTCTTTCCCTCCCTCTCCCTCTTCCTCTGCCTCCCTCTCCCTCCCTCCCCTCCCTCTCTCTCTCCCTCTCTTCCTCCCTCTCTCCCTCCTTTCCTCTCTCTCTTCTCCCTCTCCCTCTTTCCCTCCCTCTTTTTCTGCCTCCCTCTCCCTCCCCTCCCTCTCCCTCTTCCTCTCCCTCCCTCTCTCCCTCTCTCTCTCTCCCTCCCTCTCTCTCCCTCTTTCCCTCCCTCTCCCTCCTTCCCTCTCCCTCTCCCTCTCTCTCCCTCCCCCTCCCTTCCTCTTCTCTCTCTCCAGAACAAAACAAAAATCAAATATCAGGCTTGACCCGAAGAAGAACTCTTCAGTAAGATACTGTAGATTATTGCAAGTAAGGATAAATGGCATATCTTTCTGCCTCCAGGCTGTATCGCTGACACCAACCTGATTTTATTTTGGCACTATGATTTGTTTATTATGATCATAGACCAGCAAATTCCAAATGGAAATATAATTCCCAACTACAAAGAGGTTAATAAATCTTGTTGTTACCACACTAAAGAAGATGGAGATGTTTCCGTTTCCCAAAGGTTTTGTTTTTGTTCAAATATCAATTAATACGATTTTTTAACTGGCCCCTCTATGTTTTATTGTGCTGCCATGCTGTTTTATAGTAACCGTTTTACAGAAATACTGCCCCTACTTAAGAGTTGTGTATTTTTAAACTTTTACTGTTTCCTACCGCGGACTCATTTCTGAAGGGCAAAAGAAGAAATGCCCTAGGTAATGAATAAATAACTAAATATGATTTCACATTATGAGAGGTTTTTTTTGTGGGGCGGGGAAGGAGGATGTAGGATTTAATCAATGTATTATGATCTTTCTGGAGCCAGGTCATGGTACCCTGATGTGCCCCAAGCATTTTAAGTCGGTTTTATTGCCTCTGTCTGCAGTTTTATGTGTTTGTTGCATTCTGGTTTTATGCTATATGAAAGATGATGATATTTATGGCATTGTCTTTTGATTATTGTATGGACGTTGCCCCAGAATCCATTCAGATGAAGGTTGTTCTCAAAATGATTTTAAAATAAATAGTGAAGAAAGACGAGGTGAGAGATGCAACTGAAGTAGTCTTCAGTTTTAATTTCAGAAATCTTATCCCTCTACCGAAAGTCAGAAAAAAAATCAAACCCGAGAAGGATGGATATCTGTTATTTCCAATTTCAACAAAAATTGGGCCGTGACTTCTATTCAGCTTTTTTTTTCCTCCCACCCAATATATTAATTTTAAAAATAGACAGCAGGAAAGTTTGCATAGATCCCATAGGCATTTCACCAAGTTTAATCTTCTGTTGGAGGAGGAAATATCATCTACACCACCTTATCCTCTTAAATGAAAGGCAAATACAAATTGAATAAATAAATAATGTTTCCTCCCTAGCACGTGCACTATAGCATATAATGTCTTATGCTATATGACTTATGACTATAACTGAGCCCAAACTCTATGTTGCTAAGTGAGTCACCTGCTAAGTGAATTCCGTCCCATTTAGGACCTTTCTTGCCACGGTCATTAAGCAAATCACTGCAGGGGTTAAGTTAGTAACACGTTTGTAAAATGAATCTGGCTTCCCCATTGACTTTGCTTGTCAGAAGGTCAAAAAAGGGGATCAACCCTTTTTATGCAACCGTCATAAGTACGAGTCAGTTGCCAAGCATCTGAATTTTGACCCATGATCATGGAGATGCTGCAACGGTCGTAAGTCTGGAAAACAGCCATAAGCTAGTACTGTTGTAACTTTGAATTGTCACTAAATGAACTGTTGTAAATTGAGGACTATCTGTATATACATAAATTCTCTTCCCCCCCCCCCTCTGTGTGTGTGTATGTGTTTTGAGCAATGCAAATTTTGGTATATAGCCAGATGCATTCCAGTTTCATGCATAAGTGTCTAAGACCGAATCACAGTTCAGACTGAACTGTTTCTCTTCCATCTTTGGAAAAATCATGGAATTTTCTAGGAACGGAAGATCTACCCATAACTAGCCCACATTGCTGCATCTCACTGTGGGAGAATAGTTGCCACCATATAATCTGCATAGGAATGTTAGCATCTATCCTTTAAAGTATAGTGCTAATCCCTGTACATTTTACAATGGCAAAACGGTGTAATAAAATTTGGTTGGTATAAAGTAACATTAGAGGCAGTGACAGCCACATTCGTCCAAGAAACAAAAAAAGGTAAAGGTAAAGGTTCCCCCGCACATGCGTGCTAGTCGTTTCTGACTCTAGGAGCCGGTGCTCATCTCCGTTTCAAAGCCGAAGAGCCAGCGCTTGTCCGACGACGTCTCCGTGGTCATGTGGCCGGCATGACTAGACGCCAGAGGCGCACGGAATGCTGTTACCTTCCCACCAGAGTGGTCTCTATTTTTCTACTTGCATTTTTACGTGCTTTCGAACTGCTAGGTTGGCAGAAGCTGGGACAAGTAACAGGCGCTCACTCTGCTATGCGGCACTCGGGATTCGACCCGCCAAACTGCCGACCTTCTGATCAATAAAATAAGGACATGAATCAAATTGAATTGAATTGAACCGCTAGGCTCTTGATAATTGCATTGCATGAATTAAGCAACAATGACTATGAGGCAAAAATACTGTTTTGTTATTCCCATCTTCCAGGAGATTTTTGACTTTCCAGTCTAATCTAATGCCCTGGAATTCTCTAACATTCTCCCACCCAAGTTTAAATCAGGGTCAACTCTGTGCAGTTTCTCAGATCAGCAAAAGCAGCTAGGAAATGTGGTTTTATAGGTCATTGGTTTGTGTAGCTCAACATGTTTCTGAGAGAAAGCAAGTGATGTTTGCTACTCAAGTATTTCTCTCCAACAGTTCCTGTCCCAAATTAAATCCTAAATTAAATACTTTTCAATACAAAATTAAAACATTTTTAAGGAAGAAATAATCTGCATCAGGTCACGAGTTTAGATGCAAGAAACTACCGCTGAATTTCAGGAAATCCAGAAGCAAAATGACAGATGCATACGGAGCTGGTCATTTTTGCTTAATTTGGTTTCCCTAGGTTTCTAAGAATCTACAAGTATGGGAAAAACAGCAAATAATCCGAAATAAAGAAAAAGTCACATAACAACACCCAAACACATCATTTTTCCCCCCACAGCTGTGAAAGTCAAGATTTTATTTTTTTTAAACCATTGGGGCAAGAAACTGCAAGTTGAATGTTGATGCAATTTGCAAGGAAATATTTTTAATGCCATGCATATTTTTTTTTAAAGTCCATCCTCTGCCTGACAGTTTTTATTCTATCCAAATGGCCTGCAAGAACACGATAGAGCTGTGTTCCTAAAGGTCATCAGACTGATCCTGTAATCTCGCTGGAGGAGACACTGCCTCAGAAATACACACCAGCAGAAAAAGCTGTTCAGATTTTTAGCACAATGGATTTCAAAGGCGGCGCATATCTATTTACACTTCCTTGCTCTTAGCTTCAAGTACATTCAATAGCATATATATAGCTCCTGTGCTAGGAGAGGGGTGACCTCATCCTCTGGCTTTCTGAACCCAGATTGTCTAGAATGGCCTCTAGGCAGAGAGATGGGATAAAAATGGAAATAATAATAGTCATAATAATAACTACAATTAATCCAGGAAAAAGACAGCGGTAGCCAGAAGAAAGACATCACTACAAGGCACATAAAGAAGCGAGAGGCAAGTGAACAGGAGGGGTGAGTGAATTTTCACTTTAAGAGCTTTGTAAAGCACATTTCATGGGCTAAAAAGTTAAGATGGGATGGAGAAGAAGGATTGAACAGAAGACGTTGTAAACGCTTAATGTACACATCAAAAATTAGTTGACCATATCTGGGTTGTCCGTTCTGACTAACAGCAATACATCAACGTGGGTCTTTTTGTAGAATCTTCTAGCCATATTGTTTTGCCAGAATTAAAACACGGGATCTTCTACATCAAAACAGAGGCACCAACATGGAACTACCATCTTCTCCTTGTAGAAGTCTTAAACCAGTGTCTGTTCATCCCTTCCCCAAATAATCAGTCCCAGTTGTAGCTCTGGATGGGATTCCACTTCCCCTACTCTATGACTGAGAGTTCTCCAGAAGTTGCCATTGCCTCCTTCCTTGGTCGGAGAGAGACTGACTGGGTCAAGATCGCCCAGTTGGCTTTGCACCCTGATTTATAGCCTGATGCCTTAATCACTAGGCCAAATCAGCTCTTGATTAATCACCTGTAACACCATAAGTAGTGTGAAAGCTACTTCCCACATGGTCAAAAGAAAACATCCTGATATTAGATTGGTCGATTATCAAAACAAGCAACAGATGAAAATTGAGCCCTGTCCAAAAGAACAGACTATACTCTAGCCTGTGGACTATCTTGGGAAGGAGAAAGAGATGCAAGAATCTGAATCTGAATTTCATTAGGAATAGGATTCCAGTATGATACGGAGCAGTTTGCTGCAATTGTCTTTGTAGGCCTGTTTAATGGTTCCCAGCCAAGTGTAGCAGGAAAAGCCTGATTGCCTTGTGTATAATGAATCTGCCTTTCCAGAGACAATCTGCTTGAAACTGTATTCCTATACAAGATGGAAGGGAGGGTCTGGGAGGGTCTATGGAAATTCTCAGCCATCCAGATCCTGATTGTCCCTAAGGTGCTTTTTTTCAGGAGGAACTGGACTTTCTTGTTTTTCTTTGAAGACCTTTTGCTTCTCATCCAAGAAGCTTCTTCCGCTCTGACTGGACGGTGGGAAGGATTTATATTCTTTGCAGACTGCTGGTCATTTGCATCCTTTTAGAGACTCCTTGAGGCCACCTGGAGGTTTTACCTGTGTCCTCAGGGTCACCTGAGTGGTGCAAATGGGTGTGGAGCCTTCTTGGCTGCAGGATGTTTTCTGCCCTGTGTCCCTTCACTGTTGAAGACAGTGTGTCACCGTGAGTCTGTTGTTGTCTGAATCTCAAACTGAAGCACTGTCCTGGGAGATACATATGATCTCCGTGTTTTAGGAAACTCCTTAAACCTTGTTTCCTTCAATGGCTCTGATTAATGCTGAGAGGTAATGAAGGGTGACCATACGACTGATACTTGATATTTTGCTAACATGTGTTCTGAACCAGCCAACTACCGGCCTTGTAATAAGGCAAACCCCTGTTCAAACAGTAGAGACTGGAGAGCGTCTGAGGCTGCAAAGCGTCTGCCAAGATTTATTACTCAATTAACAGAACAAGAAACAAAAACACTGGAACTTGAATCCTCAAGCGGAAGGGTTGCTTTCAGCAACCAGCCCTTCCCCAAACACTCCTTTTATTTAGAGTTCAGGGCGTGGCCTCCCTCTGCCTCCTCCCGAGGAGACCCGCAGCCTTTCTCTGCTTGGTCCTGCTCGACTGCCTCCTGCGTCGGGCGTCCTTGAACAGGGCCAGCTGTGGGTCATCATCCTCCGCACTATCGGGCTCACGCAGCTGAGAAGAGGGCCCCGGCTGGGAGCTCTGCCAAGCCTCCAAGCCATCATCAGCCAGTTCGTCTCCCTCCTCCCCCTCATCTGAGTCATCCGATACATCTGAGCCGGCTGCCGTACCCACAGGCTGGCCCTGAGTCACAACAACATGCTACATGGCAAGAATGTGTGTATGCTGAAATTATTCTATATACAAGTGGCTTACAAGAGTTCATTTAGTGGCCATTTGAAGTTACAACGGCAGTGAAAAAAGTGACTCATGACCGTTTTTCACACTGACAACCGTTGCAGCATCCCGGTGGTCATGTGATCAAAATTTGGACGCTGGGCAACTGACTCATCTTTATGACAGTTATGCAGTGTCCCTGGGTCAGTGATCCCCTTTTGCGACCTTCTGAGAAGCAAAGTCAAAGGGGAAGCCAGATTCAGTTAACAATTGTGTTACTAACTTAACAACTCCAGTGATTCCCTTAACACACAGGGCAAGAAACATCGTCCAAAGGGGCAAAATTCAGTTCACAAATGTCTTCCTTAGCAACAGAAATTTTGTGGCTGTAAGTCAAGGAGTGCCTGCATTTCTCTTTTATATACTGAGTTAGAGAGAGAAGGAGAGAGAGAAAGAGAAAAGATGGACAAACCAATCTCTTACTGCTACAGCATATAGATGAATCTTCCAAAAAGTTCCCATTAAACTCTTAACTTCCTTGGATAACCCTTCTCAGGCAAAAAAAAAAATAATAATAAAAAAAATAAATGTTTATCAAGATGAAATGGAAAACGGTAGAGTTAAGGGCACTCGTTTTGCATTTGTGGAGTGGAGCTATCAAATGGCCGCGGGTGTTAGTTACCAGACCTTGAGAATGGGGAATAAGGGTAAATAAGAGGATTGCTTTGATTCCATTGGAGTGGAGAAATGAGAAGATCCAGTGTACATTAGTCAAAGAAAGAAAAATAATATCCTAGAAAATGAATAAGGGATAAGTAGCCTTGGAATAATGCTGTATAAATACATTTGCTGTAGGTCACATAAAAGATTCATGACACACACATGTTCAGGTCAAATTACCTTTAAATATTAAATGTCTTCCCAGCAGTGGAGAATTTCCAATTTATGCTGTTTTCACAAGGAAAATGGAGGCAACCGGCCCATTACTGTTTGCTGACAACCATACAATCTCTAGCTCAACTCCATCTCTAGTTAGGCTGGAGACAAAATGAATGACAATGGTGTTTGTTATCTGTGGGCCCCAAATCTAAGCAATGGGGATATCCTATATTGCCACCATAAGGGTCAACATGGGCCTTGAGGCTGGGGGGTTGAGTTTCACCTCACCTTCAGTGACATCATCTCCCAGCGACAAAGAACGGATTCTTCTAAGATTTGCATGAGATAAATATAGAGGCAATAATGTTTGGCTTAATGCCAACCTTATAAGTTTATTTATTTATTTTATTTATTTATTTTATTTCCATTTATATCCCGCCCTTCTCCGAAGACTCAGGGCGGCTTACAAGCTTAGCAGTAGCCTTCATTCTATGTATATGCCTGCTTATTAGGGCTTTCACACACACCCCCAACCGGCATTATTACAAAGTCAGCTTATTGCCCCCAACAATCTGGGTCCTCATTTTACCTACCTCAGAAGGATGGAAGGCTGAGTCAACCTTGAGCCTGGTTGACCCTGGGACACTGTGACCGTCATAAATATGAATCAGTTGCCAAGCTTCTGAATGTAAATCACAAGACCCTGGAGATGCTGCAACATTCCAGCTGGTTGGCGCTTCTTCTTGACTCAGCAGAAGCACCGGGATCCTGGTGCTGATCCTGATGCTTCTGCTGAGCCCTGACAGCCCTGCAGCTCCGGCCGTCTCTTGCTCAGGCTTTTGCGGTGCTGCCACCGGTTCAGCCCATTCCCCTCCTCCGCTACCACTTTTCTAGGATGGTCACGTACCAGGTGCCAATGTACCACAGGTGGTGCCCGTACCACTGGTTGAAAAGCCCTGTCCTACATTATGTTCTTAATTTATGATTGATGTGAGAGTTTGATCACAACTTGGGGGCATACAAGTACAGATATTTTTTTTAGCCAATGTGCCTAATCAGAATTCATTGAGTTGCTTTTTGTAATACAAGCAAATTAGTGAGTTTATTTACTCAAAAGAGTTGGGCATTTTTTTTTTCTTTTCTTCCCCTTATGTTATGTCCTTTCTCTTACACTTAAGTGCCTCCTTCCTAGGGCTGAGAGAAATTGACTGGCCTAGGGGGTCCTAGCTGCTTTTGTGACTAAGGTGGGACTAGAACTCACGGTCTCTCAATTTCTAGCAGATGCCTCAACCACTATACTAAACTAGCTTCTTTGACTGTTTTTTTAAAGGGGAAGGGGAAAGGAAGGGGAGGGGAGGGAAGGAAGTTGAGAGGGTATTTCCCATGCATCTGAGAGACTGAGAACAATAGAAGAGAGCATTTTAAAGGAAAGGAAAGGAAAGGAAAGGAAAGGAAAGGAAAGGAAAGGAAAGGAAAGGAAAGGAAAGGAAAGGAAAGGAAAGGAAAGGAAAGGAAAGGAAAGGGAAGGGAAGGGAAGGGAAGGGAAGGGAAGGGAAGGGAAGGAAAGGAAAGGAAAGGAAAGGAAAGGAAAGGAAAGGAAAGGAAAGGAAAGGAAAGGAAAGGAAAGGAAAGGAAAGGAAAGGAAAGGAAAGGAAAGGAAAAGGAAAAGGAAATTGAGAGGGTACTGCCCATACGTCTGAGAGATAGAAGAGAGCTATTTAAGGATTAGTGGGTAATAAAAAGAGGTTGGAGAAACCTATTGAGAACGGCATTAAAAAGTATATTTGTCTTTTATAAAGTGATGAGAATGTGTTTGTACATATTGGGATAAAGTGAAAATTTAAAATGTGTAAAGCATAAAAACAAAGAGGAGAATGTATGGATTAACGGAGTGTCTGTTGGTTGGCTCTGAGCTCAGAATGAATTTCCTCCGTGTATTTTGGTCATTGTCCTATCCCTCCATTTGTTTGCTTTCGTTTGCAAGGAGTGCTTTGTTTATGTCTGACCCAGAACTCATTCTGAATAAGTGCTTCCGTGAAATCCATTTTATGACCATATATACTATTCCCCAAAATTCTCAATAAACTGACCTGCCCTTCCACTCCCGTGAAATTGGAGGCCCTTGATCTTTCTAGATTGCTGTGCTGTGTTAGAAAACTAGCAAAAGTTCTTCTTCTTCTTCTGGGGATCTCTCCTCAGAATATTTCCCCATTCCTTACCCTCCCATCATCAAACAAAGAAGTAAGCTCCTCTTTGCATGGGTTTGTATCTGCTTTTTTCAAAAAACATCCCTTGAAGCCGATACCACTCCCACCAAAAAAAAGAAAAGAAAAAAGAAATATATCATGTGGGATTGTATATTCAGGCATTACCACACATGAAAACAGCGCAGAGCACCTCACAATAGACATTTTGTTCATCTAACATTTCACTGTCTGTGTCCTGTCAGAGGAAAACTATCATCTTCACGCTAACAATATCCCTCCGTAAATGATAAAAGGCACGGCTGGAGTAAAACTAGACGTTTTATCAGCATGTTCAAACTATCCCCTTACAACTCTGTACTTGCCAACTGAGCACTGTCTTTCCTTCTAAACAGAGGCTCAGTGCTTATTAAAAAGGCACTTTCCAAAGGTGGTATTTGTTTCCAGAGAAAGTGTGTGGGTTCTTTTTTTTTTTTCTTTTAACCTGTCAGAGTAATCAAACAGGCAGATTCTGTTGTTGGAGCAAAGAAAAAAAAAACAAAGGGAGTGAGAAGGAGACAGGAACTCGTGACACCTTCTTGGCTCCCATTTCATGTTATCTGTCCGTCTTGCCATTCCATCCTTCCATTCACCTCATCTTGGGAGGTTAAATCAATTTGAAGTTGTACTACAATATTAACAGAGGGATAGAGTCAAGATCACGACAAGTATTAGTACCACTTTATAAGGCCTTGGTAAGATCGCACTAAGGGACGCGGTGGCTCAGTGGGTTAGGACGCTGAGCTTGTCGATCGGAAGGTCAGCAGTTTGGCAGGTCGAATCCCGAGTGCCGCGTAGCAGAGTGAGTGCCTGTTACTCGTCCCAGCTTCTGCCAACCTAGCAGTTCGAAAGCACGTAAAAATGCAAGTAGAAAAATAGGGACCACTACAGTGGGAAGGTAACAGCGTTCCGTGCGCCTTTGGCGTCTAGTCATGCTGGCCACATGACCACAGAGACGTCCTCGGACAAGCGCTGGCTCTTCGGCTTTGAAACAGGGATGAGCACCAGCCCCTAGAGTTGGAAATGACTATCACGCATGTGTGGGGGAACCTTTACCTTTTTTGAGATCACACTTGGATTACTGCATCCAGTTATTATCGCCATATTATAAAAAAATATGTTGAGATGCTGGAAAGAGTGCAGAGAAGAGCAACAAAGATGATTAGAGGGATGGAGGCTAAAACGTATGAAGAACGGTTGCGGGAATTGGGTATGTCTAGTTTAATGAAGAGAAGGACTAGGGGTGACATGATAGCACTGTTCCAATGTTTGAGGGGCTGCAACAAAGAAGGGGGCATCATCTTATTTTCCAAAGCACCAGAAGGAAGACAAGAAGCAATGGATGGAAACTGAACAAAGAGAGAAAATACCTAGAACTTAGAAATTGCCTGACAGTGAGAACAATCAACCAGTGGAATGGCTTGCCCTCAGAACTTGTGGGTGCTCCATCCCTGCAGGCTTTTAAGAGATTGGACAGACATTTGTCTGAAATAGTATAAGGTCTCCTGCTTGAGCAGGAGGTTGGACCAGAAGACCTCCAAATCCCTTCCTACTCTGTTATTCTGTTAGTTTCCCATTTGGCTATACCAGGAGTAAGCAACCTCAGCTCTTTTATGACTCATGGACTTCAACTCCCAGAATTCCTGAGCCAGCATGGCTGACTCAGGAATTCTGGGAGTTGAAGTCCATGAGTCATAAAAGAGCCGAGGTTGCCTACCCCTGCCCTAGATAAATCTTTGTTCTGATCCAGCAGTTTTATGTAAATCAACATTTTGTTTCTTGTCAGAGATCTATGACTATTTATGCACACATGCCCCTGATTGACAGCGTAAACCGAATGCAATGACACATCCCCTGAGATGTTTCACCAGTCTTCTTGAAGTGCTTTAAGCTGGTCTAGAAATTTGCCAGAGGTTTTGATTGAAGACGAGACTTCAAATTCACTTGTAATTGTGCAACAGGGGTACCCCGTGATCCCCTAGACATTATATGTGGCCTCGAGAAAGGGAATCCGTCAACTTCTGAAGGACAAGTTGAAGAAAAATCACCTTCACACAATCTTAAGCAAAAGTTTGAATACCCTCAGGTACCCTCCGCTTCCCAGACACTTGATCAATGGGTGAAGGGGTGGGAAGAAGTTTGGAGAAAGACAAAAATGGCGTTAGAAAAGACTTCCAAGACCTATAAAAAGCAGGCTGATAAAAAGAGGGCTCCCCAAGTTGGGGAAAAGGTTTATCTGTCAACTAAATATTTACACCTCAAATTACCCAGCAAGAAATTAGGACCAAAATTCTTGGGGCCTTTCCCCATCGTAAGGATCGTCAACCCCATCACAGTAGAAGTAAAACTGCCCAGGCTTTTAGGGAAAGTTCACCCTGTCTTCCACTGCAGCCTGCTGAAACCTTTTTGAGACTCCATCTTAAGTAAAAGGTAAAGGTTCCCCCGCACATGCGTGCTAGTCGTTTCCAACTCTAGGGGCCGGTGCTCATCTCTGTTTCAAAGCCGAAGAGCCAGCACTTGTCTGAGAACGTCTCCATGGTCATGTGGCCGGCATGACTAGACGCCAGAGGTGCACGGAACACTGTTACCTTCCCACCGTAGTGGTCCCTATTTTTCTACTTGCATTTTTACGTGCTTTCAAACTGCTAGGTTGGCAGAAGCTGGGACAAGTAACAGGCGCTCACTCTGTTATGCGGCACTCGGGATTCGACCTGCCAAACTGCCGACCTTCTGATCGACAAGCTCAGCGTCCTAACCCACTGAGCCACCTTAAGACCTACCCCTAAAAAGGCACCCCGGCCAGCCCCTCGTAGTAGTGGGTCAGAGACACTATGAAGTGAAAGGCATTCTTGACTCTAGAATTTTTAAAGGGAAATTTCAGTACCTAGTACAATGGAAGGGGTACTGGCTGTCTGAAGCTACTTGGGTGAAATCTAGCGATGTGAAGGCTGACCGACTCATGAAAGAATTCCACCAAAATAACTCCTATCTTTGTTTAGGATACACAAGAGAACTCGAATGATCTTCAGATCTCCTATTGTAATGCTCCTAAAATGCTTTGCCGTAGAGGCAATATCACCTCAGCATTCTCCCCAACAGCATATGGAAATTGCTCAAATAATATTGACAAAGCCAAAGCAGAGAAATATTAATTGAAGATCAATGAAGCTTTGATTAAAGCTCCATTTTTTTGCCCTGCAAGCAAGGTTTATCATTATTCCCCACATTCAGGAAATGACAGGAGCCTTTTTTTTTTAAAAAAAGTGATATATCTGTTTAGCTAGTTACACTTCAGTAGAGCTTTGCTTTATCTGATTACTTAATGTCCCATGAGAATGACAGGTAACAATCGGTATCTACATAAGAGTTTATGAAACAATGTTTATCAGCCATCTTCATCACAGCTGGCATGTACACGAATCATTCTTATCATTTTAGCACAATACCAGTAAAGAGAGCAATTGCACAGTAGCCCGGCGTTTCAAATGGAAAAAGAATTAAGTGTTTGCCTCATAGCAGGCTTTTCTCTTCCCCATGTGCAACAAAACATCACTGAAGCCCTATTCATAACAAGTTAAAAAGTCACAATTATGATGGATCATAAGCCTGTTTGATTAGATGTCTAAATTAAATGGGTTCCTGGATTCCATATATGTCAATGTAGGATCTGGGTTTGGAAATGCATGAATTGAGATTTATAATTTGGAATAGAATAGAATAGAATAGAATAGAATAGAATAGAATAGAATAGAATAGAATAGAATAGAATGGAATGGAATGGAATGGAATGGAATGGAATGGAATGGAATGGAATGGAATGGAATGGAATGGAATGGAATAATGAAAGAATAGAATAGAATAGAATAGAATAGAATAGAATAGAATAGAATAGAATAGAATAGAATAGAATAGAATAGAATAGAATAGAATAGAATAGAATAGAATAGAATAGAATAGAATAGAATAGAAAATATGGGATGGAATGAAATAGAATAGAATATATGGAATGGAATGGAATGGAATAGAATAGAATAGAATAGAATAGAATAGAATAGAATAGAATAGAATAGAATAGAATAGAATAGAATAGAATAGAAAATATGGGATGGAATGAAATAGAATAGAATATATGGAATGGAATGGAATGGAATAGAATAGAATAGAATAGAATAGAATAGAATAGAATAGAATAGAATAGAATAGAATAGAATAGAATAGAATAGAATAGAATAGAATAGAATAGAATAGAATAGAATAGAATAGAATAATGAAAGAATAGAACAGAATGGAATGGAATGGAATAGAATAGAATAGAATAGAATAGAATAGAATAGGAGCTGGAAGGGACCTTGGAGGTCTTCTAGTCCATCCCCCTGCTCAAGCAAGAGGACCTATACCACCTCAGACAGGTGATTGTCCAGTCTCTTTTTAAATAATAATAAATCACATGAAGTGTTAATATCACCTTACACTGTGCTGGCAAGACCACACTGCATCCAGTTTTGATCACCACAGTACAAAAAAGATACAGAGAAGTGCAACGAAGGTGATTAGAGGACTGGAGGCTAAAGCACACGGTGTATGGTTGAGGGAACTATGTAAGCTTATCTAATGAAAAGAAGAATTAGGGGTGACATGATAGCAATGTTCCAATATTTTAAGGGCTGTCACAGAGAAGAGGGGGACGATCTATTCTCCAATGCAACCGAGGGAAGGACAAGAAACAATGGATGGAAACTTGTCAAGGAGAAAAGCAACCTAGAACTAAGGAGAAATTTCCTGACAGTGAGAACAATTAGTCAGTGGAACACCTTTGCCTCCAGAAGTTGTGGGTGCTCCATCACTGGAGGCTTTTAAGAAGCAACAAGGCAGCCATTTGTCTGACATTTTATAGCATCTCCTGCTTGAGCAGGGGGTTGGACTAGAAGACCTCCAAGGTCCCCTTCAACTCTATTATTCTATGTTTTCTAAAGTCAATGGGGAAACCAGATTCACTTAACAACTGTGTGTGATACCTTTTCTCCAAAGCTTGCCAATATTGAGAATAAGGAAGAATTTGCCCATTCTGACACCTTTTCTGGCCTTGAAAACAAATCAAAGCAGTTTTAAAAATAAATAAATAAATAAATAAAAAGAAGAGAGGAATAAAATACCCGAGTGAAGAGGAAATTGGAAGAGGGACCTTTTATGTAAATAAAACTATATTATTCTGATATGTCAGGGCTTCCCCAACTACTAACCTTGATAAGCACTTAAACCCCTACATGGGGAGAAAGAGAAAGGGGACGAAAGAGAAAGAAACAGAATCAATTTGCATTTTCCTTTCTTCGGGCCAACATAATGCTCCATTCTAGAGATGCCATTAGCCGCTATTGCTACCTTTACACAACACATTAGACGGTCTGTGGCTATTGTGGCTGTGGCTGCCCCATCAGAAGGTTTCAGGGTGAGGGCGTTTTGTCCTCAAGTCGTTTTTTTTTTTTCTTGTGCCCCAACTGATGCTATTATATCCAATCTGTTTATTCCAACAGGACCTGCAAATGGTCCTCCATTAAAACAAAACAAAACAAGCAAAGATGTCATTCCTCACCGCCCGCCCCCCCGCCACTCCCTTGTGAGGCCTGATAGAACACACCAATGGCCTTCACGAACGCATTCACATGAAATTGCTGCCCAAGGTCAGCACCGAGAGATAGCATCTTAAGAGAGTGAATTCTATCGGCAGTGGGATGATGCTGAATTCAACAAAGGTGTGGCTTTGACAAGGCGGCAATTGACGAGGGCCTCTGTGTTTTCCTCTGCTGAGCAAAACTGGGGTGTTAACTATAAAGAACACTCTCTCACTTTCTCTCCCTTCCTGTCTCCCTCCCTCACGCACACTTTCAAATACTACGGTCCCCCATCTCGTTCATAATCAAAGCTTCTTAATCCTGATTCTCTGCAAGCATGTACCAAACCTATCTCCTCCAACAAGCCAGCCTTGGAGTTATTTTGAGATGACAGTGCGGAGGATACAAGAAGTTAGAACATAGAATAATAAGGTGGGAGGGGACCTTGGAGGTCTGCTAGTCCAACCCACTCCCAGGGACAGGAGAGCCTATACCAGTCATGGCGAACCTTTTAGAGACCGAGTGCCCAAACTGCAACCCAAAACCCACTTATGTATCGTTGGTTGGTGGTCGTGGCCCATTGGGTGGGTGTGGCCCATTGGGTGGGTGGTCGTGGCCCATTGGGTGGGTGTGGCCCATTGGGTGGGCGTGGCTGTGGTGGTAACGGCAGACTGGGTGGAACTAAAAAGTTCAATCAATCAATTCCAACTTTGTGAGATTTTTTTTTTCCAGCAAGAAGTTGAAATTGATTGATTAACCTTTTTTTTTTGCATACGGCAGCAGAGGTTTTATAAAACCCAGCTGAAGGGCTGCGGCGACAGCTCATGTGCCCACAGAGAAGGCTCTGCGTGACACCTAGATTCACCACCACGGTCCTATACTATTCCTGAGAAGCGCCTGTCCAGTCTCTTCTTGAAATCCTCCAGTGATGGAGCATGCACAACTTCTGGAGACAAGCTGTTCCACCGATTAATTCTCACCATCAGGAAATTTCTTTGTAGTTCTAGGTTGGATTTCTCTTTGATAAGCTTCTACCTGTTACTTCTTGTCCTGCCCTCGGATGCTTTGGAGAATAGGTTGAAACATACACACACCCCTACTCTCTGTGAAGCTCCTCAAGTACCAGAACACAACTTATCATGTCACCGCTAGTCCTTCTTTTCATTAGCCTAGACATACCTATAGTTATATGTTCTGGAGAGTGCCACTTACAGAAAGCTTTATTGTGCGAGAAGAAATTAAACGATGCTATTGAGACAAGAATGCTTGCACCATAATGTTCAACAGGTTCTTTTTCTTGAAGTGTTTCCTAAATCATGTTGCAAAGCCATTGTGTTGGTGATGAGAAGAGTCCCAAAGGTAAGGTAGGAAGAACTTCTCCGTTTGCAAGATTCACATTCCTCGTGAATCAGCAGTTGACCTTATAGTGCTCTGCTGTAATAAAATCTGTGTCTTAATATGCAATCCTTCCTTCAAGTTCGTTGATGTTTGCCATTTAACAAGGTATCTTGAATGAACTATTTCTTAGGAAACATCCTGACAAAAACAGGATCGCTGTAATAAGAACTCAGTATTTGGTAGCAGACGTTCCCCACCCAATACACACTTTTATAGAGAAGATTTTACAGACTTTGCCTAGAATTAAAACTGAGGACTACTTACACAGAAAGAATCAAGCCATTTAAGAGGTACATTCTAATGGTAGGTAGGTAGATTAAAAAATTGAGAGAGGCTGTGAATGGGAAGAGAAGATGTCAGGAAAGCACAGAGGGAGGGAGGCTAATGGTTACAAACCATCTTCCACCTGACCTAAGACATGGTTTAAAACCTCTTCACTCTCTTTTATCATCAACACCGCCCTCCATCTCAGCACCAACTCTTTGTCTTAGCAACAGAATGATTACTCCGTGAGAAAAGAAAGAGTAAGACTGCTCATGCTTTCATGTTACATATTTCATATAAATGGCTATTGGAGATTAGCTGAGATCAGCCAGAGCATTACAGGCTTGTTCTCTGTACAACAGAGGATTGCACCGAGGGGGGAAAAAGAGAAGAATTCCATATTGTCATCTCAAATATAACCTATTATTTACAGCCATAACTGTTTATCATTGCATGCAAGGTCATACATAAAACCAGAGTACTATGTGAAACATGTGCTCCGAGGTTCTGAAGCTAACTCCTCTTGTTGAAATGTCTGTCTGTCTGTCTGTCTCTCTATCTCCTATAAATAACAAGCATTGTGTAAAGTCCAGAGGCCTATTTTGCAAATAGGTTTTCAGCCCTGCCGCATGTCTGCTACACTGAATGAACACTCTTGTTATAGTCAACAATCATTTGGCAGCATAGGTTATTTTAATGGACACATCACTTTAAACTAAGCCTCTGCCATCTGTTCTGCCCCCTAATTACAGATGCAAAAAGAACATAATTCACAATTGCATCATAAAAAAGTGAGATATAAGTGATTTAAATGCATGTGTATGTTCTTTATTCAATGCAGCATGCAGCTGTTACGTTGTTTTCATATTATAGACACAAATCAGAAAGAAAATGACTCTCCTTTGATAGAGTGGATTCCCATGCATAAGCTATTTAGAACAGGGCAAGAGAGGAGTTCAGCTAGAATGAAATGCAGATGGGGTTCTTGCCTCTATCAGATCATTATTTATTTGAAATAGAGAGATATAGATAGCTAGATAAGTAGATAGATAACAGATAATAATTAGATAAATGATGGATGGATGGATAGATAGATAGATAGATAGATAGATAGATAGATAGATAGATAGATAGATAGATAGATAGATAGATAGAAAGAAAGATAGATAGATATCGGGGAGGGAGGGAGGGAGGGATGGATGGACAGACATCACTGATGGATGGATGGATGGATGGATGGATGGATGGATGGATGGATGATTGATAGATAGATGATAGATTATTTGTTTGATATAGAGAGATATAGATAGCTTGATAAGTAGATAGATAGATAGATAGATAGATAGATAGATAGATAGATAGATAGATAGATAGACAGACAGACAGACAGACAGACAGACAGACAGACAGACATCGGGGATGGATGGATGGATGGATGGATGGATGGATGGATGGATAGACAGACAGACATCGGGGATGGATGGATGGACGGACAGACATCAGTGATAGATAGATAATAGATAGATAGATAGATAGATAGATAGATAGATAATTTATTTGAAATAGAGAGATATAGATAGATAAGTAGATAGATAACAAATAATAGATAAATGATAAATAGATGACAGCTAGAGAGACAGACAGACAGAAAGGCAGACCATCAGATCAACTCACAACATTACATAAAAGCACAACTGACCTTCGAGAGGAACCACAAAATAGGTCAGTCCTTAGAAACGGCCTGGACAAAAAGCACCAGCCATGATACTAACATTACATTTATTGTAAAGTTACAGTGAAAAGATTCCTGCAAGTCTGAAAGCGCCTCTCTTCCCCTCTCACCATCACTGGCAAAGAAACTAGGGGCAGCCCCTTCTGCCATCTTTGTCACCCCTCATTGCTTCTTCAGGCTAAGCCGCCTCTTATCTGACCACTGGCTCCTCTGCTGGTGCTTTCAGCCGCTGCTTTCCCTCCCGTCTCTCAAACACATTCTCACAGACCAGAACAACGCAACTTCTCCTGATGTATGACATATTCAGAGTGAACCACATCCCTGTTTAGAGAAAAAAAATCACGGACACATCTCCGATGCTTTGTAGGGTTTGCAGAACATGGTCAACCCCAAACATGCTTTGATTCTTTGTCCTTTCACCTGCGGCGTGACTTCAGTTAATTGTGGTTTATTAAAATGTGGTTAGAAAGTGACCTGCAAGATTGCAATGGGCATACAGCCACCATTCGTGCTGTGTTAGAGCTAGCTTTCTTTCTTTCTTTCTTTCTTTCTTTCTTTCTTTCTTTCTTTCTTTCTTTCTTTCTTTCTTTCTTTCTTTCTTTCTTTCTTTCTTTCTTTTTTTGGTGTGGTGTGGTGGTAATCTTTTATTTCCCTGCCCTATTCCAAAGTGAATATGAGACCAAGGAAGAGATTCTCCTTCATTTCAATAGGAGAAAAATCTTCAGGGTTAGGAAAAGCCAAACTTTCCCATTTTCTTTTAGAAGAGTTAAATTCATGCCTTTATCAGCTGGTCATTTTGTAGGGGGGGGGAGGAGAGAAAGGGAGAGAGATTAGATAGCTTATATGTCATCAAGAGTGTTATAGAAGATGTTGTTTCACTGACATAATAGCCTCCCTTTTGAGGGGAGGGGCACAAATGAAGACTCTTTTAGGTCAACCAACCTTTTCTGCTGCTCATTCAGCTATAGGGATGGCAGATGTTAGTCAACAAATCAATGGAGCAACTTAAAACAAAATAAAAGGCCTTTAGCTCTTGATCCATTGTTTTTAGATGCTCTGTATTGTTTCTTCTTAATTAGACTGGAAAATAATTTCCCCACACTCCAGACAAATCAGAAACAAAACCAGTTCCATAAATCTGTCAAGGAAACTACCCAGATATGTCCCAGAGGTTACCTAAGATCAGGCTCAACTATTTTAGTCTACGCCACTATAGAAATAATGGACTATGACCTATTTTTGTCTTTTTGTGAAACATTTACTTATAATTTGCTTGCCTCGCTTGGATTTCATGTCTTCCCCCGGCCTTTGCTGTTAATGAATGGTACCATTGAGCTAGAAAAGGGAAATTTGACCTCATTACTGTCTTTCTAATGTAGGCCTGGAACTCATCTTGTAGTTTCTTTACTTTTAAATGGTGTTGAGTAGAAAAAATTGTCCTGTGTTTTTTCCCCAGGAGATCTTATTCAATTGGATGGATGGATGGATGGATGGATGGATGGATGGATGGATGGATGATGTGTCATCCCCATAAGCATCAGATCCATGGCAGTTCTTAGTGACCATATAAACAGACATTTTTTTAAGATGAACTGACTTTTAAGTCTCATCAGAACTCTAATGAAGTTCTCTCCTTCTCCTTCTCTTTCTATTTCTGCTTCTCCTTCTCCCCCAGCATTGGTATTCATGCCAGGAGAGAACAAATGTTACCATGAGAGGCAAACAGTGGGGCAAAGGGATGTCAGGGAAAACCAAGCCGTGTGACTGCATTAAAATCAACACTATTTATTTATACCTCTGGTTCAGAGGGATGACAAAAGACCACAATGGCAAAGCCCAGCCCAGTTTGGACCTGTTAATGGGGAGAGGGCAGAGACAGCTACGTTCAAATGTCAGACCTTTTGTAGCTGCTACTACTTTATGAGCCTGATGTCAAGCAGCTTACTCAATGAAGCTTTTGTCTTAGGTGTATTGGCTAGGGCAGTGGAAAAACCACCCTGCCTTATATCCCAGCTCATCCATCTTCAGCTCACTCGGCATCTCCATTTTTGTCCACCTCCCCCTTGCAGGGAGAGCAAGAATTCCTTCATCCTGGGTTAATGTGCTGGAAAATTGCTCTGCATGTTTATGAGAGGTCCTTTCCAAATGAAAGGGAAAGAGAGGTAGGCCAACACAGAGAGAGATATACAAGGTCTCCATATGTGACTTAGGAAGAGTTTTAAAGTTAAGAAGAGGGGCATCGCTTGGTTGTGGTTTCCCCCTCTGAACTTGTAGGGCAGGTCTAGGCTTGTGAGTTTTGACCCTGATTAAGAGCATTTCAATAGATTTGCAAGGCTCTCATTGTAACTCCTGGGAGAAGTATCCTTCCTCAAGTAATCAAAAAGAGGAAAGGTTGTGTCCAACATTTCCTAACTGTTGATGTAACTTGAAACAACCCCAACTCACAATTCTATTGAGATCCTTTCTTACTTTTGCAAGTACAGTGAACAGATTGCTGTGCTAAATGTCTATGGAGATTCTCAATCATCCAGGTTACGGTTGTCCCAAAGATGTGTTTTGGGACTTTGTTTTTTCCCCCCTTTGAAAACAGTTTGTCCTCTCATCTAAGAAGCTTCTTCTCCTGCTCTCGGGTACTTTGGAGAATAGGTTGACCACATCTTCTCTGTGATAGCCCCCCAAGTTTTGGAAGACTGCTTTCATATCCCCCATAGTCGTCTTCTTCTTCTTCTTCTTCTTCTTCTTCTTCTTCTTCTTCTTCTTCTTCTTCTTCTTCTTCTTCTTCTTCTTCTTCTTCTTCTTCTTCTTCTTCTTCTTCTTCCTCTTCCTCCTCCTTGTCTTCCTTCTTCTTTCTTCTAATAAAAATAATATTTTCTTCTTCTTTAGGGGTCATCTCATGACAGTAGAAAGAGGAACAAGTGATGTCATGTATGCCATTATGTGAGGCATGTGACATTAATAATTCTGGACCCCTGTGAGTTACTTAGTGAGTTACTAAGTATGGTTCCCTTTGAGGGTGATGAGCAGAAACAAAACCATTTGGGCATCACATGACCTTTGCAACTTTTCAGTTCATATCTATAGGAATGTCCATTCCTTGTGGCCTTGTAGAGCTCAGCCATTTCAACTGGGATGGCCTTTAATGGCTATGATACGGTTCAAATACTCTGTGCCCAAACTAAATTGGGAGATACCCACTCACACAAACACAAACTATTGATCCTATCAAAGTAGCCCCTGGGCAACCGAGTCTTAAACCCTATTTTATTTTTGGTTTTTAAATGTTAATATGAATGCCATTTGTCTCTCTCTCCCGCCCCCTCCTTCCCTTTGCTGGCTGTGGGGTCAACCACATCTAGTCCCAGGGGACCCTTAACAAGCAGATGTTACTGTAACATGCCTAAAGAATCAAGCATAAATATGGCCTTTGACCTCCCTTGTCAGCTGATCCACTGAGAGTTTTAGAAATATACTCTTAACTTTTCAGAAATTCCCACTTTTCCCACCATCCCCCTTCATTCTTTCGGCCAAGCTCTCCCTTCTGTTTCCAAGATCTGTAGCCAGCAGTGGCGCTGCCAGCATTGCGCTAAGTCTGACCTCTCTCTTCACAGGGGTCAAAGGCCTTCAACCCAAGGGCAGGGCCTTTTTTCTCGCTAAAGGCCAGCTGATGAATCATTCCTGGCTTGAAGGGAGGAGTCTCGCCTCACCAAAGGCTTTCAAACAACAGTGGCCTATATATCAGCATTTTACACTGTCCTGACACTTTCAAACTCACTTTCCTTTCTGGGAAAGGCCACAACAAAAGAGTGTGTGAAGGGTTGCAATAGATAGGTGGGGAGGGGTAGAGCAGAGAATCGGGGATGTTGAAAAGTCCTTGCTGACCAGAGCAGGAGAGAAGTCTTAATGTCCAGGTTTCCAAGCAGTTGAAAAGAACATGAAAGAAAATGTGCCCATAAAGAGATGTAGCAGAAAGGAGTAAAATGTTCAGAGGGGTTTTGGAGAAGTCAACTTTTCAACTTTTCCCTAATGAAAAAGGAGAGACATTTGAGCACCTCTTTTGTCCATCTTAGATGTTACTGCCTGAATTTCTGTCATTTAAAAAAAATAAAAAAAGTAGTGGGCATTGGCTGTTGAAAATTATATTTAACAAATGCACATCCCTTATACAATCCTAGAATTGATCATCACTGCTCTAAAAATAGCCAGTGAAGTCTCCAGGAAAGTCATCGTCAATAAAATGATATTTGTGCAACAGCAGCCCCCCCCCCAAAAAAAACCTAATGCAATTCTTGATTGCATAAACAGAGGGATAGAGTCAAGATCATGTGAAGTATTAGCCCTGCTATATAAACCTTAGTAAACCCGTGACTGGAATACTGCGTCCAGTTTTGGTTACCGGGATATAAAAAAGATGTCGAGACTCTGGAAAGAGTGCAGAGAAGAGCAACAAAAAATGATCAGGGGGCTGGAGGCTAAAACATATGAAGAACAGTGGCAGGAATTGGATACGGCTAGTCTAGAGAAAAGGAGTAGAGGTGACATGACACTGCTAAGCTTGTAAGCTGCCCTGAGTCTTCGGAGAAGGGTGGGATATAAATGGAATTAAAATAAAAAAAAATAAAATGATAGCAGTGTTGCAATATTTGATGGGCTGCCACAAAAAAAAATAAAAAAATAGGGGGTCAACCCATTCTTCAAAGCACCTGAAGGCAAAACAAGAAGGAATGGATGGAAACTAATCGAGGAGAAAACCAACCTAGAACTAAGGAGAAATTTCCTGACTGTCAGAACATTTAACCAGTGGAACGACTCACCTCCCGAACTTGTGGGTGCTCCATCACAGGAGGTTTTTAAGAAGAGATTGGGCAGCCATTTGTTTGAAATGGCATAGGGTCTCCTGCTGAAGCAGGGGGCTGGACTAGAAGACCTCTAAGATCCCTTCCAACTCTGTTATTCTGTTATTCAACAAGGTGCCTTCCCATCAAGGCACTGCTAATTGTATATGTTGGATTCTTCTTCCTCTTCTAGATGCAAGGTGACCAAAAATTTGAGAAAATGGTATTTTATCAAAGCAGAAGATTATACCTAACAAATGCACATTCAGACTCACTTTCTTTTCTGGGAAAAACCACATTCTCTCTTCTGATGCTACTTAACAATGATTGCTCCTTCCCTCCCTTTACTTTATATTTAATCACATTTTACTTTTAAATTTTGCATGACACCCTTCAAAAGCATGTTTTCCAAGGCAGCTAAAACACTTAAAATATATCTAACTAGACAAAGACTTGATTTCACAGATATCTTTAGGTTGTTTTCCTGGCAAGAGTTTAACAGTGGTTTCCCATGCCTTCTCCTGGAAAAATTTTCAGTAATTAAAATGCCTTCCATTAAAAATGATAACACAATAAAAGTGACAGCTCCAATAAAAAGCTGATTACCAGCAATATATTGAAAAGCAACCTATTAATTGATTAAAATGTTTCTGAGAAAAGAATGGTAGGAATAGGAAAATGTCTTGGATTTATGACTGCCAGACTTCTTTTTTCACTCTTTAAATATCAATTATAGAAACTTAAATCTTAGTTCTTATTCCCATTTTGCAATTTCCTGAACTTTGCAATTCAGTTTGGCATTTTTTTAAACAACTCATGAAAATTGTAGATGAAGGCTATATTAGGATAGGAAAATTACTTGCCGAGCTGTATACCTTGATTGGAATTGAAATCTAAAATGTATATATTTGGAGAAATGTAAATAAACACAAGACACATATTTTAACTACATGATCATTCTCCAGTTTGATGAACGGTACTTGACACATTCACCAAACTTTAAATATTTGCAAAAAAAATCATTTTGCAAAGTTGATTCATCCATTTCTAGTGTAAGAAATGCTGGAAGGACAAGTAAATTCCAACTTTCAACTTTTTCATTAATTCTGCAGGCATCTACTTAAAGGAGTTTTAAAAGAGGCAATTTGGGGCTCTTCTCCATGTGTGGCATATTTCATTTCTTTTGGTGTTTCAAGAAGAGTTTGTGGCATCCCTGGGTTGCCACAAGTACATATTCACACATATTCACACACATACACCAGCTCCCATGCCAAAAAGTAATAAATTGACATACTTGTGTGCGTTTGTGTGCGTGCGCGTGTGTGTGTTTGTGTCTGTGTGTGTTTTATAAAGTCAGCCTCTCTCTCTGTATTGGGATGAAGCTCTGTTATTTGCTGGATTCCATCACTTTAATTAAAGAGCTGCCGATGACATACAACATGATGAATCCTGTAATAACCCAAATGCAATATTATGCTAAATATTAAATACATACACAAGAGCAACACAACACCCTCCAGTAATTTATTAGTACTGTATGATAGGAATGATCTGGTACAGATTTGCTCCAACAGGAAAAAAAAAACAAAACAAAACAAGCAGAATTAATTAGTGTCTGCTGGGCTCTCCCTGAATCAATGAGGCTAATTCATTCACAGCTTCTAAATTGAAAATTACACAGGCGTTCCTTGGGAAACTTCCTGTTCATTGGAATAAGAATACTCACAAAATCAGAATGGGACAACTCACCACAGCCAACTTGCTGTGGCCAATTCGACACTGCCAATTCGCCATGGCCAGCTCTCCATGGGACAATTCGCTGGGCCCAATTTGGCGTGGGAAAACTCGCTGCAGGACAATTCAACCATTTTATTTTATTACTTAAAGTAATTTTAAAAACCCCTATTTTTGTCATTCACATTTCATTTGTCCCTCCTTTTTCATCCTTTCTTTAATGATTCTATTTTGTAATTTCTTCGATATTATGTAACTTTTGTCCTGCAGCCAGTCGGCCATGGAGAGCTGGCCAAGGTGAGTGGGTGGTGGTGAGTTGTCCTAGACCCCACAAAACAGAACAGAATAGGTCAACAACTGTGTGGGAGGAGATCCTAACAAAAGAAAGAGAAGGTTCAAAATGGAGCTGGATCCAGCTAGGGGTGGTGGTGGTGTAGACAATGAAAAATACCAAAAGAAAAAAAATCTTTTTGTGCATTTCTATAGGAGATGCAACTAGTAGTGATAGAGACTAGTTGTACCCTACATTCTAAATGTCTGTGACGTTTCTCAGTCATCCCAGTCATGGTTTGTCCCCCAAGATGCTTTTTCAAAAGGGAACTGGACTTTCTTATTGTTCTTTGAAGATGTTTTGCTTCTCATCCAAGAAGCTTCTTCAGCTCTTCCTCATGTCTCTGATCCAGCTCTGGGCTATGCTGTCTGTGCTGAGTTGAAGAAGCTTCTTGAATGAGAAGCAAAATGTCTTCAAATAAAAACCAGAAAGTCCAGTTGTCTTTTGAAAAAGCACTACATTCTAAATCTTCCCCCTAAATTGACCCTAAATTGCAGTTAATACTGACAGAATTGTAACTCATCTCTCTTTATATTTAGTACTTTAGATTTTCTAAATAATAGAATGTTTGTAATTTTTATTATGTCACATAAACATCACTGCATGGAAATCTGCATGGAAATAATACAATGGTCAGTACTAATAACATTATGGGCTTTGTTACTCTCTAGGGCCACTACAATAGCCATCTTCTAAACTAGAGGACCTCCAAGGTCCCTTCCAGCTCTATTCTATTCTATTCTATTCTATTCTATTCTATTCTATTCTATTCTATTCTATTCTATTCTATTCTATTCTATTCTATTCTATTCTATTCTATTCTATTCTATTCTATTCCATTCCATTCCATTCCATTCCATTCCATTCCATTCCATTCCATTCCATTCCATTCTATTCTATTCTATTCTATTCTAGTCTATTCCATTCCATTCCATTCCATTCCATTTTCTATTCTATTCTATTCCATTCCATTCCATTCCATTCCATTCCATTCCATTCCATTCTATTCTATTCTATTCTATTCTATTCTATTCTATTCTATTCTATTCTATTCTATTCTAATTCTAATTCTAATTCTATTCCTTCTTTTCATTAAACTGGACATACCCTATTCCTGCAACCGTTCTTCATATGTTTTAGTCTCCAGGCCCTTAATCATCTTAAGTTGTTCTTTTTCCAAAATCTCAATATCTTTTTTTATAATGTGGTATAAATTTATGTTATAATTTAAAATTGTAAAACAATTTTTAATTAGCCAGTTTCACCTTTCACTTCCAAGACTGGTAGGACAAAAAAGGCCCATTTTTGTTGACATGTCAACCCATAGAACTTTTGTTGACAAAGTTCTTAAGAGTGGTGGTGGTCTTTGGGAGTGATATGAAGACACTGTATTGCCAACTGGGCAGGTCACATTTGACTTGGAATCCATAAGGCACATCTCCAAAGAAGCTTCAAAAATGCATAGAATTTGCCAATGTCTACATTTTGTCTTTCTCCTTTGGGTCCTCTCTGGGGAAACTCAATGAGCAATGGAACTTGAAGGTCAGAGAGTGGATTACACCCATTGCATTGAGTTCACGGGAGCTCACACATATTTCTGCACCATGACAACCTTTGCTAATTCATGCATTTTTTCCTCCCCTTCATTTCCATACAAATGGCCTATCTTTAAACAGTTGGGTTACATTAATAAACAAAAGGTAGTAAGGAGGAAAAGCTTGCAGAATGCGTCTCTCTCTCTCTGCAGTAGTGTGTCTTTTTCACATTTCTAAAGTCGATTGGCACAATGCTAAGCAAACACAGCAGTGGGTCAAGGGTGAAGGGCTAGAAACCTGGCAGGTGAAAGGTTGAGAAACATGAAAGGCAAAGACCACGATTGTTTTAAGAAAGAGCTTTAGCAGGTTGGGGGTGTTTGGGGTTTTGGCAAACAGCCAGGCCAACTGTATTTGAGAAGGTCACACAACTGGCCTTCGCTGCTGTCTTTTTCCTCACACTTGGGTTTAATGATATTAGAGACCCTTATTGCCCTGCAAAAAAGCCACCCCAACGTCTATGAAAATTAACCTTCTCCGTCAAGAGACACTGTGCAGAGTATTTTCACTCTTGTTGCGCTTGCAAGCTTAGATTTGTGCTGGGTTCCTAGCGCTTAGAGCACTGACCTTCAGAGCTTTCTTGGAAGCTAAAAAAAGAAAAAGAAGAAGAAGCAGCAGCACTCCTTTCCATGCTTGCACTGTTCGATTTGGGAAAGGCTTCCTAAGAAGTGGTAGATCATTTACTTTCCATTCAAAAGAATGGAATTGGGATCTCTGCCACGTCATCCCTGGAATTAGATTGCCAATCTGTGTGAGACAATGTTGAGGTTACTCAGTCATCTCCAACAGGAGGAGGAGGAGGAGGAGGAGGAGGAGGAGGACTATTCTGTTATACCAGGAGTCTTCAAACTTGGCCCTTTTATGAATTGTGGACTTCAACTCCCAGAATTCATCAGCCAGAGTGCCTGGCCGAGGAATTCTGGGAGTTGAAGTCCACAAGTCATAAAAAGGGCCAAGTTTGAAGAGCCCTGGAAAGGGGTTACCTGCGTGCATTGAATGATGGATGTGTAATATTTTTTACCCTGCAGAACGGCAGCTTTGCTCACTGTTACTCTCACCCTACCCTATAACCTGATACGAGCTTGTGTCAGGCAAATGCTAAGCCTGTATATCAGGGGTCTTCAAACTTGGCCCTTTTTATGACTTGTGGACTTCAACTCCCAGAATTCCTCAGCCAGCGTGCCTGGCTGACGAATTCTGGGAGTTGAAGTCCACTAGTCATAAAAGGGCCAAGTTTGAAGACCCCTGTGTTATACTTTTAAAGCGAATCTAGCTTCCTCCATTGACTTTCTGTATTGGAAGCCAGATGGGAAGGTTGCAAATGGCGATCACATGACCATGGAACAGTGCAAAAACTGTCATAAAGATGTGCCAGTTGCCAAGCACCCAAGTTTCTACCATGTGACCATGGAGTTGTTGCATTGGTCATAAATGTGAAATGGCCACTAAAGCCAAGGACTTCCTACAGTCACAGGCTGGAATTTGGAGATAAACAGATACATTCTCCACATTTTTCTTAAATGGCGAAGCTTCATAGGCTGCACCTATGAATTAGGCGCATGAATGATCTGGATTAGGCACACTTACTAGAACTACCCCTACATAACCTCATTGCTCAAAAAAATCCTGGGCTCCAAATGGCTTTCCTGAAGCTTCAGCAGAGATTCCACATCAAGATCTCTTCTCCTCCCTCCCAATTGCCATTCCTCCTTCTCCCCAATGTGCAGATTCAGTGGTGCCAAGCAACCACTTTGCTGAGTGGCATCACAGGCCCTTGAAAATTACTTTCCCTCCCCAAAAGCCTTCAGTTCCCCCACCACTCTAATTATAAGTAATTACCTGTTCTTTTTCCTTTAAGGATCAAGCCTCAACTCCCAGCCTACCTCGGGGGAATAAATATGCATTGCACTTTGATGAAATGTTCACATAATACAGGTCAGGTGGTTAATGAAGCCATAAAGTATAATATGTCCGCAACACTAAACATCACCTCATTCATCTGGCCTCGGCTCTTTAAGAGAGCAAGTGATGTTTATTGGCAGGAGACACCCTCTTTGCCTTAAGGATCACCATTCAAGAGCTAGCTTTTTGTAAATAAACATATAACCTTTGCAATGGTAATTTAAGACTGCACAGTAAAAGAGCCATGGTGAGGGTATTGAGAGTGGCAAAGAAGATAAACCTCCTTGTGAATGAAAGCTTAGAGCTTCGGGCAAAGGTGTTTATTAAGTTGCAAGCTGTTTCTCCATCTTATTCCATCCTCTGCTTTACCCTTGCCACGTTTTCATTTCTGGGCTAGGAGCGAAACAATGGTTTTACACGGAGTTCTCAAATCAGATGACACATTGATACAGGTAATGGAGAGAAGATGGACAGACAGATGGACAGGTGGAAGGCAAATAGATAGACTTCAAAGGGTCCTGTTTACTTAATGCCAACAAACAGGTATTGAAAACAGAGCTTCTTCCCGATTGCCATCTGTGCGCAGTAAGAAATCAAATTATGATGGTCCAGTAAGATTAAAAAGTGTGTCTCAGGAAAGGAAAGCTGGAAGATTGCAGTTGTGAAGAGATTAGGGTATAAGACGCAAGCTCTGTTCTGCCATTATCAAAGTGGAACATTCACCGAACAGTGCTTTGGTAAATAACCCATGATTGCTCCTGTAAGTAGCAATGCATTATCTAAGGAACTCATAGTAATGAACATTCCTGACCAGGGTTACAGAGGATCTGAGTTCAATGCCCCTCTCACCCGTGGAAGCTCATGGAATGCAACCTCCTACTCAGGATTGTGGTGAAGGAAAAAAAAACTGGACAAAGGCATTATTGCCTTGAGAAAAGGAGGTTACCACACCAATAAGCAAAGAATAAATCAAGACATGAATGAACGAACCATGTATACATTGAGATTGGCTGAGCCTCCCTTCGTGCCCCCACCCCCAACTTACAGTGACACAAACCCTCCATCTTATTACACCATGTGAGCTAATTGCACAACGCACCGGCCTCGCAAGTCAATTATGCATAAAGTTTATAAAATTATATCCCATTCAAAAGCCTAACAGCCCATGGATAAAAGCTGTTCTTCAGCCTGTTGGTACGGCTGGCTATACTCCTATATCTCCTACCCGATGGTAGGAGACTAAAGAGATACCGTCCAGGGTGTGAGTCATCCCTGAGAATTTTCCTCACTCTTCCAAGGCAATGAGCCCTGGCGAGGTCATCCAGTGGTGTCAGGGGACAGCCCACAATGTCTTGTGCTGTGCTCACCACCCTCTGCAATGCCTTCCTATCTGCGGCTGTCAGACCAGCATTCCAAACCACAATACAGTGCGAGAGGACGCTCTCTATAGTAGACCGGTAAAAGAGGGTCATTAGCCACTGTTCTACCCTGCTCTTCCGCAAGACCCTGAGAAAGTGAAGTCTCTGTTGGGCCTTTCTGGCCACCTGGGTTGTATTAACTTTCCAGGTCACATCTTCGCAGAGGTAGACTCCCAGAAATTTAAAGGAGGAATCCACACAGTCCTCCCTGATGTAAAGTGGGGCAGGTTCCTCCTTTTTCCTCCGGAAGTCTAGCACCATCTCTTTCGTCTTGCCAATGTTCAGATGCAAGTTGTTGTTACAACACCATATGGATAATTTTTGTACCTCTGCCCTGTATGCTGTCTCATTCCCACCTGTAATAAGACCCACCACGGTAGTATCATCTGCGAACTTAATTATTGCAGTAGATGGGTTGGATGATACACAGTCATATGTGTACAAAGAGTACAGATAGGGGCAAAGCGCACAGCCCTGTGGTGAGTCGGTGCAAAGCTTCAGGGGGGTGGACAAAGCAGACCCGACCCTCACTTTTTGTAACCGGTCCCTGAGAAAGTCTTGAATCCAATCACAGATGGAGGGGGAAAATTTCAAGTCAGTCAGCTTCTCGATGAGAGTGCTCGGCAAAATGGTGTTGAAAGCGAGGCTATAATCAACAAAAAGCATCCTGACATAGCTTCCAGGTTTCTCAAGATGACTTGCTACAGAGTGTAAAGCAGTAGCTATGGCATCATCTGTCGACCTGTTCCCCCTGTAGGCAAATTGATGTTTATCGAAATCCAGTGGGAGGCATGTCCTGAGATGTTGGAGAACCAGTCTTTCGAAGCATTTCATGACTACAGAGGTTAATGCAACATTCCACACAGTGGCATGAGATGGTAACAATTTACCATCGACAGATGAGATAATGCAGTGTTTGTGTGTAAGTGTGGCTTTATATTTCAATTGGCAGTTAATAAGTCCATATTTTGTCCATATGTATTTAAGGTTTTTAAAAAAAATGCATAAGCTACCTCCTCCCACAATTTTTGAGTCTGGGGTTGTGTTCCACAGTAGCAATAGAAGATAATGATATAATGTTGACATCAACAAACAAAATCCATACATTAGCAATATATAACTGAGGTTGGTGAAAATAATGCAGATTTGTTTCACCATTTGGATCAAGTATTCTGAGTGAATGCATGAGAAAAGAGTCAGGTCTTCATGACTCTACTGAAGGCCAATAAAGTTGGATCCATCTAAACATTGGGGAGGAGCTCGTTCCTAAAAGGAAGACCAGCAAAAGAGAAGACACATCTCCTATGCCCGTGGTGGCGAACCTATGGCACACGTGGGCACGCACGCCGTCGCCCCAGTCCTAGGCCTTCGGCTGGGTTTTATAAAATCTTTTTGTTTTAAGCCTCCACTGCCATGTGCCAAAAAAAAAGGTTCAATCAATTTCAACTTCTCACAGGAAAAAAAAGATCTCAAAGTTGGAATTGATCGATTGAACTTTTTAGTCCCAACCAGTCTGCCGTTACCACCACAGCCACGCCCACCCAATGGGCCACACCCACCCAAAGGACCATGCCCACCCGGCACCCAACCATACATAAGTGGGTTTTGGGTTGCAGTTTGGGCACTCGGTCTCTAAAAGGTTCGCCATCACTGTCCTATGCCATTGGTTTAGGGATGGAAGGAAAGGGAAGGGGGAAAGGGAACAAAGGGAAGGGAAGGGAAGGGAAGGGAAGGGAAGGGAAGGGAAGGGAAGGAAAAGGAAAACGGAAGGAAAGGAAAAGGAGCAAGGGAGGGCAGGAGAGAAGGGGAGGGGAGGGGACGAGAGGGGAGAGGAAAGGAGAAGAGAGGAGAAGAGAGGTGCAGTGTATGCCTCCCAGCATACACAAAGGACAGCACAGCAGGAGGCTGATGGTGCAGATCAGCAGAGGGGTTGGACAGCTCCGGGCGATAACTACTCACTCAGGATAAGCCTAATGAGTTAAGCTGTTGACAGCCCCAGGCATGGTCAGCCTGGTGGGAAGCCAGGATCTACACCCATTGTCACCTGCACTGGCAGGAAGCCCAGGTTTGAACTGATTGGATGCCATCCACCTGGGCAGGTACAAATAGACGCCAGGCTTCCCTGTTTCCCCAGTTCGTTCTGTTCAGAATAAACTCATCTTTATCCCAGCTCTGTGTCCGTCTCTATGTGAAGCACGCGACTTTACAAGAGGAGAGGAGATTCAGTGCCCATTCTTGGAAACATTAAGGAGAGCCATAGAAGGCTCTGGGCAGAAATTTAGCACTGGGATGGGTTATTAAGGTTCCCTTGAGGCTTATATTGCTTTTATCCCATCCCATAGAGCAGGGGTCTTCAAACTTGGCCCTTTTATGACTTGTGGACTTCAACTCCCAGAATTCCTCAGCCAGGCATGCTGCCTGAGGAATTCTGGGATTTGAAGTCCACAAGTCATAAAAGGGCCATGTTTGAAGACCCCTGCCATAGAGTTACATTACTAAAATGTGAGTTTTCATTTCCCAGATCTCCTCTGCCTGCAGATGCATGAAATGAGGAGGAAGAGTATTCTGAAAATTTCTCCACTGAGACAATATACTTTAGAGGCAGGATTGGGGAGAATGGAAGAGTGAATCAAGATGTTCAACCTTATTTGGCAACATGATTGAAAATGGACATGGTAACATTATTCTATTGCCTCTCTCAACCGACATGTTTTGCAAAAGGGGAGGGGGGGAGAAATGAGCTTTCCTTCAGTGTTCCATGAAGATTTTTGGCAACATCTCCCTTTTTCAGTTACTATAGGTTTGGGTCAAGATACTTCTGTTCTGTCCTATGCTATTCTATGCTATTCTATCTTCTTCTGTTCACGTTCATATAACCAATCTACCATATGATAATGTAACGTGCTGGTCTGGTTTGTACAACATGCTAAAGCTGGGTATTTGCAACATGTTGGAGCACAAGTTATCCATTTCATTTTATCTTTGTCTGCTCTAAAGTGTTGTGGACACACACACACACACACACACACACACACAGAGTTGGTGTTGGAATATGGGTTGAATGGGGAGGCGGATGGGCTCTGGAGAACAGCTGTGAGAAGGATATGAAACCAACTCCTAAAGCTTCCAAAATATGCCAGTTAAAGGAAAGGAGATTAAAAAAAACAGTCCTTGTTAAACATGCCTGAATAGGGGTAATTTCAGGCCATTGATGTATTTCAGTTACGGAAAGAAAGAAAAAAAAAGGATGCTGATGCATTTCCCAATGTGGAGCCTTAAAAAAATGAAAATAAAATAAAATGGAAGTAATTGCTTCAGGGACCCCTTGAGTTAAAACACACAGATGTTTTGAGGGGAACATAAACATTTTTTTCCTAAATGAGGCGTTGAGGGCTGGAAGAAGGGCAGTAAAATTAGTGGAATTACTGCCTGATTTTAACCAGATGATTGCTCCTCTTGGACACCAGGGCATTTTCATTAGGGACTCTTAATTTATAAGGCATTTGCTGCATTCCAGCAGAGGTTGGGAAACTCCCTAAGGTCCTAAGGAATGCCAGCTCTACAACCTTAATGGCAAGCAGATACGCCTTGCTGCAGGTTGTGAGTGTGTGCATGCATGTGTGGCACACTTGATTTCATGGAAAGCAATTCAGCTGAAATCCTCCACCAATTTAACCCTTCAGATAAAAAAAATGAAGAAGCAACATGTCCTCAGATTAGTACAGAGGGTATGTATAAAAGGATTACTAATTTTTAGGAATCCGTATATTTGAGGGGTCCCTGGTATTCTCTGAGCTTGGCTGTTTTCTTGCAGAGGTTTTATTACCCAAACTGGATAACTAATTTCCATTTCCATTCCATTCCTAGTTGGGTAATGAAACCTCTGCATGAAAACAACCAAGCTCAGAGAGCACCAAGGACCCCACCCCATTCTAGCACTGCTGATGTTACAGTATATAATGAAACATCTGTAAGAAGACAACCAAGCTCAGAGACCATCCGCCCCCCCCAGGACCTCTTATTTCAACCCTCAGCTACAAATACTCTCCTTTATTGGTAAAGCATATTTGCACCTACGTAACCGTACTGTTTATGAACGTCTTGCATATACACTTCCTTTGCCAATCTGTATTTATGTTCCTTAGCTATGTAGGGTTTCCTCCTCACCTTCTGAATAAATCCTGATTTATGAATCTAAGCTTTCCATGACATCAGAATATCCCTTGAAGAGCAAGGCTGGGAGGGAGGGGAAAATCAGCATTTCCCTGGTCTAAGAGTGACCTTAGACTGGGCCACCATGATGTCATTATAACCCTGTCCAGTAAAGCCCGTGGCATGTTAGACCTTAGACTTGAATTACCACACTCGACATAAATTTGTTGACATTTTTATAGAGGCATATCCATGTACCACCATCTGATGAGAAGGGTTTTCCATGCAGCATTGACCTTTGGGATTTGGTATGATTTTCAAAAATATGAAGTGTCACCTTAACTCACCTGGCAATAATCAACTTCTCTCTCTCTCTCTCTCTCTCTCTCTCTCTCTCTCTCTCTCTCTCTCTCTCTCTCTCTCTCTCTCTCTCTCTCTCTCTCTCTCTCTCTCTCTCTCTCTCTCTCCCCCCCCTCCCTCCCTCCCTCCCTCCCTCTGCCTCCATTTTCTCTTACTTTTCAGAAGATGCATTGATTTCTATGACATTTCTTTGATTCATTTTACTTATCTTACTTCCTGACATATTTGGATTCTTTTCTTTTGTTCACATCATTTGATTTTAAGGCCAAACACACAGGATGCCCATATTTCTGCTGCTCGCTTTGGGTGAATACAACCTTCTGCAAACACACTTTGCGGGTTTGGGGGTTTTTTTGTGTGATTGCTTGCATGTGTTTTGTTTCAAGTCACAGCAGAGTCATCTGCCAGTCTGCCATTTTAAAGAAGTGAAAAATCTCCACTCACTAACCCTTAGCTAATATTTGATATTGAATGTTCAATGAAATTCCAACTTTTCATTCAGGAAGATGAGCAAAGCATGTGATCACACAGAATTATCCATTTTTTTTAAAAAAATACGGTGAGAGGGGCTGTCCTATTTTACACAAAATCTGAATGGACATGGACTTCTATTCTACTTCATCAAAGGATTCTAGACAGGAATAACATGCTTATTATCTTATCCCACTTTTTTTCTATCCAAGGATGTCCCAAACAAGATTTGGATAAAGAGGTTTAACTCTACTCCCAGAAGCTGTATAAGCCCAAGTTTGCGAGTTTAGCTAGGATGAGGGGTCTAAAATATTTTATATCACATGCCTCATCTTACGAATCTATTGCACATTGGGGAAAATCACCACTGGTGATGGAATTTACACTGTTCCACTATTCAGGTACAACCACAGGTAAGAGAACATTGTTTAATTGGCTTAATTCAGTTTAGGACAGGGGTAGGCAACCTTGGCTCTTTGATGACTGGCGGACTTCAACTCCCAGAATTCCTGAGCCAGCCACGCTGAGGGGAAAGGGAGAGGTTCCCAAGCTGATCCATGCTGGCTCAGGAATTCTGGGAGTTGAAGTCCACGAGTCATCAAAGAGCCAAGCTTGCCTACCTCTGGTTTAAGAGAACCTGGTTTCCTCAACCATGGATCATCTGTTCTTTCAGCTTTCAATCGGACATGGCAAGTAACACACTTAGAATGGCAAACAGACAAAATGGCACAGCTCTGATGATAGCACTTAGTGGTCTGGGGATGCCAACCCCAAAACTCTAAGTACTAGGCACAAAATGGTATGCTGCACCTTATCTTTGGGCAGCCTGGGGGAAGAAGACCTCTGTGCAGGTTGATCCCACTGACTTCATCCTCAACTGCTTCACTCGATCTGCCTTTTGATATGCTCAAGAGTTGGCCGATATCTCTTCCAGATACTACCTACGCTTGCCTCCATTCATAAACATGCACAGAGGAAGTGAGAAGGACAAGAAGAGAGGCCTACATACTTTGCTGAACATATGTCTGCTCACTCTTCGCCTCTCAGAGCTGGAGAGAGTGACAGAGTGAAACCAAGACACACAATTAACTCAGGATGCCCATGTTGATTTTGTTGCGTTTTGTTATTTACAAACTGCCACGCCACAGACAAACGGTCCTGTTGTGTGGTTTTGTTTTGTTGTTTTTGAAATCTAGGTAACATTTTGAAAACAGCCATTTGGGGAGTGGTGACTTTTAAATCTCTGGAGGAACAAACACATGGAGATCCATCCTGCCCAAGACTTGTTCCTTTAGCCCAGAACAGAATTATGAATGGATTGAATTAGATTCCAGACCTAAACATCTGCTGAGCAAACATTACTGAAGGAGAAATAAACACCCTTTGCTGTCTTAGGCTGGGAGGACTCATTCTGTTGCCCAAAAGAAAATAGACCACAAAAGAATTCCAGAAAAAGAAGGAGGGGAGACATTTCCTGCTGATGTTTAAAAACTCCCTGAATCCTATCTGACCACACTTCTGTGCAATGGCTAAGACTGACCCTTTACTCCAAAATATGTTCCGACAGATGGAGAAAGAGATTATTGAGATTTCAGGGGAAAAGACGAGGAGGGGGGGGAAGAAAGAAAACCACAGACCTGCTTGAGCTAATATTGTTCCAGATGCATTATCGCCTAATCTCCAGGAAGACAATGTTCAGAGGATAGAAATATGTAATATTCCTTTTGGCACTCAGAGAAAGATCTAAAAGTTACACTTAATCTTTCCCACTGCTGGGATTTCCACCTATGGCTCTGAAGGAAGAACGGGGGAGGAGGCAAAACACCTGCCCAAAATATCTTTACCCAGGTTGCAGCAATTTACCCAGACTGAGTTCCCAACACCCTTAAAGGGCTAATGCTTGGAAGTAAGCAATCCAGTTAGGCTTACAATGACTTCCCATAAAGGGGGGGAAAAACACACACCCCTCCGTAGAGAAAATATAATGCAAAGTACAATTATCTCCCCAATATTTCACTTGGTGAGAATTCAATGAACAGTAAACAAAGGATTTTTTTTCCCCTCTTCTTTTTAAAAATCCCCAAGGCATATTTTCTTGAGCTGTGAAACATGTCTGGGCAAGTAAACACCCAACTTATGCGTAGAGTGATAGAGAATAATAATGCCAACGAAGTTTATTGGCTGCTCTTTGTTTAGATCTGGCCTGGAAAAAACTAGGAAGGTCATTAAAGAGAAGCATATATAGTTATAGCTTTCAGGCCCTCTCTGTGGTTTTTCCAGGCCAGATCCCACTTTTTTTTTTTTTTTTTTTTTTTGCAGTCCAGAGCTGATAACTTGCCTTGCATCTGAGGTACCTTTCCAAAAAGCAAACATGAACAGGGACAGTTGCTACCAAATTGATAGCGATAAGCAGGGCTTGAGCTTAGGGTCAAAAATGTTAGAAAGCATCTCAAACAAACTCCTCCCTGTGCACATTCAGACTTGCAAGTTTGTCACTGCAACTGTACAATACAAGCCGTCCTGAGATATGTTGGAAGGGGTGTATTACGGGTCCCCTCTCTTAAGGAGGTCCATCTAGTAGGTCCAAGGAAAAAAGGGCCTTCTTCGTGGTGGCTCCATCCCTGTGGAACATCGTCTCTGAGGAAATACGATTAGCTCTACCTTGATGCTCTTTCAAAAGGTCATGAAGACGTGGCATTGCCAGTGGGCCTGGAGACCCCAGGATGGTGTGGAGCCCATCCGGTGGTGGGTTTGATTGTTGCACCCAAAGAGATGGGGATTTATTGAGGTTTTGTTTCTGTAAAAAATCAAAGTGACTGTAAGTAAGCTGGACGATCATATAAATTTTCTTCATATATAAGCTTCTGACTCCCCTTGTCTGCAGATCTTAAAAATGGAACAAGGGATTCCTTCAATTCTAGCTCCTTTCGTCTTCTTCCAGACTCCCAAATATCGAGTAAATTCAGACCTCTTTGAGGAGGAAATGAAAGAAGAAAGAGGAGGAGGGAGAAGGAGAAAAAAAAAGGAAGCACAATTAATGTAGCATTTCTTTCTGGCCAGAAAACATTCAAGCACTGTGGCCTTCCCACAGACTGAGGGGAATTTAAGTATGTTCAAATACATTGGGGAGCTGAAAAATGGAAGCTGATAGTGTTAAACGCCACCTGTTAACCCCAACCCCTGTTCTCTTCCAATTTTTTGATAGTATTTATGAAAATGTGGACACTTGCCAAGCCACGTTCTCTAGAAGATCTATGAAACAAGTGTGAAAAGTACAGAGAATAACAGTTTCAGCAGAAGAGATACAAGAACACCATCCGATAGTATATCTCCCAAATCTCTCCTCCTTCAAAGGGAATTTCAGAAGCAAATTCTTCACCAAATTAGATTAAAGAGAGAGAAGCAAAGACAAGTGTGTTTTTTCTACACGGTACTAGTTTAGGAGGCCTCCATAACCAACAACCAAGGTATCGTGTTGTCTCAAGAAAAGATAATATCAACCTGTTCTCCTTGTTTGCCCCCAAGGTTGTTTCAAATAAATAAAGGAACATCCTTGAAAGGGAAACTGGAGACCTCTCTTTAACATTTATTTTACTTTATTTGTTAAATTTATTTGCCACCTGTCTCTTGTGAGGCTACTCTAGGCGGCTCACAGACAAGAAGCAAAATAAAGGTAGTCCCTGGCTTTGACCACAGTGGAGCCCAAAGATTATGTTGCTAAGTGAGCCAGTTATTAAGTGAGTTTTGACCCATTTTACGACCTGCCTTGCCACAGCTGTAAAGCAAATCACTGCAGTCATTAAGTTAGTCACAGGGTTGTTAAGTGGATCTGGCCTCCCCATTGACTTTGCTGGTCAGAAGGTCGCAAAAAGGGGATCACGGGACCCCAGGACGCTGCATAACCGTCAGCTGAACCCCAAGATGGATGGCAAATACATTTGATAAATAAAAAATTTAATTTAATTTAATTTAATTTATTGAGATTTATATACCGCCCTTCTCCCAAAGGGACTCAGGGCGGTTTACAGGGCATAAATATAAATGACAATATAAACATTACAAACATTAAAAAACAATTAAATCAGTGCCCAAGTTAAAACAAGAATAAAACAAGCCAATAAAAACCCATGTACCCCCATCAGGCTAGACCCGCTAGTTCAAATAAATGGGTCTTCAACCCGCGACGGAAGGATCGGAGGTCTGATGTCGTCCGGAGCTCCACCGGCAGTTGGTTCCACAAAGCCGGGGCACCCACAGAGAAGGCCCTCCCCCTGGGGGCCACCAGTCGACACTCCTTGACAGGAGGCACCCTGAGGAGGCCCTCTCTGTGGGCGCGCACAGGGCGGAGGGGAGTCGACGCCGACAGCAGGTGGTCCTCGAGGTATCGCGGACCCATGCCATGTAGGGACTTAAAGATCATAACCAAAACCTTGAACCTTACCCGGAAGACAACCGGTAACCAATGTAGCTCACGGAGCAAAGGTGTAACATGGGAGTACCGGGAAACTCCCAAGACAACTCTCGCGGCCGCATTCTGCACCAGTTGGAGCCTCCGAGTAGTCTTCAAGGGAAGTCCCATGTAGAGAGCATTACAGTAGTCTAGGCGAGAGGTCACGAGCGCATGAGTAACCGTACATAAGGCCTCCCGGTCCAGATAGGGCCGCAACTGGCGCACCAGGCGAACCTGGGCAAAAGCCCCCCTAGTCACGGCCACTATGTGATCCTCCAAAGTGAGTCGTGAATCTAGGAGGACTCCCAAGTTGCGAGCCCTATCCACAGGGGGTAAAAGCTCACCCCCCATAGAAAGAGATGGAACATCCCAAGTGTCCCGGGGAGACGGAATGCACAGCCACTCAGTCTTGTCAGGGTTGAGTTGAAGTCTGTTCCTCCCCATCCAGACCCGAACCGCCTCCAGGCAACGGGACATCACAGCGAGGGCATCACTGGGGTGGTTTGGGGTCGAAATAAAAAGTTGGGTATCATCAGCGTATTGATGATACCCAACTCCAAAACCACGAATGATCTCACCCAGCGGTTTCATATAGATGTTGAACAGGAGAGGCGAGAGGACCGACCCCTGAGGAACTCCACAAGCGAGAGTCCTAGGGGTCGACCTCTGCCCCCCTGCCAACACCGACTGCGAGCGTCCCAGGAGATAGGAGGAGAACCACTGAAAAACCGTGCCTCCCACTCCCAATCCCCTGAGACGCTGCAGCAGGATACCATGGTCGATGGTATCCTGCTGTATAAACACATGCCGGTTGCCAAGCATCCAAATTTTGATCACATGACCAAACGGATGCTGCAACAGTCATAAGTGTGAAAAAGGGTCATAAGTCCATTTTTTCAGTGTAACTTTTTGTCACTAAATGGATAGTTGCAAGTCAAGGATTATTGTAATAGAACCATAAAATAAATGGTGGCAAAGGAACACAACGAGAATAATACCTGAATATGACAACCAAAAAGATGGAGAGGAGAGGAGAGGAGAGGAGAGGAGAGGAGAGGAGAGGAGAGGAGAGGAGAGGAGAGGAGAGGAGAGGAGAGGAGAGGAGGGGAGGGGAGGGGAGGGGAGGGGAGGGGAGGGGAGGGGAGGGGAGAGGAGAGGAGAGGAGAGGAGAGGAGAGAAGAGAAGAGAAGAGAAGAGAAGAGAAGAGAAGAGAAGAGAAGAGAAGAGAAGAGAAGAGAATATGGAATAGGAGAGGAGGGGAGGGGAGGGGAGGGGAGAGGAGAGGAGAGGAGAGGAGAGGAGAGGAGAGGAGAGAAGAGAAGAGAAGAGAAGAGAAGAGAAGAGAAGAGAAGAGAAGAGAAGAGAAGAGAAGAGAAGAGAAGAGAATATGGAATAGAATAGGAGAGGAGAGGAGAGGAGAGGAGAGGAGAGGAGAGGAGAGGAGAGGAGAGGAGAGAAGAGAAGAGAAGAGAAGAGAAGAGAAGAGAAGAGAAGAGAAGAGAAGAGAAGAGAAGTATTGGATCTGCGATGAAAAAAAAAAAATGGACAAGAAATAGATGACAGCCCAGAGGTTCAGAGAAGACCAGCTCTTTGCTACAATCTAGTGTACTTCAGATTTTTGCAGCTTGAACCTAAAGCCCAGCTTAAAACTAAAAGAATCCTGGCTTTATTTCCCATTGCTGGAAGGTGGAAGAAAAATCATAACACGGAAACATGCACACAGAAGAACACACACAAAAAAAATTCTCTCCAAACTTGACAGTTTTAAGGGCTTTTAAAATATCTAATGCTCCAGGTCCTAAATTGGCAGTAAGCCAGTCTGGGCCTTAAAGGGACCCACGCTTTATTATACTTTCTAATTCTTCCAAAGTCTGTCTTTAGGATATATGAGCTCGCTCTAAGACAACTACTCCATTCTCATCCTCCAGTGGTATACACAGGTCTCAGCTCATAAATTGAAAATAGAAGATCAGTAAATCAGCCCGGGCTGTTTCAAAGGGACACTGTGAATTTCCAGTCAAATCTTTCAGTTTAGCTTAAATATTTCATCTTAATGTCACCTTTAGAAAAATCTTTCATTGGAGTAAGTTACAACAGTCAGTGCTAAACTGATTACACTTCCCCACTGACCTTCCAGAGCAAGACTCCCAAAGGCACTTGACTGCTCTCAGTTATGAAGCTGAAAGAGGAAGCTTTTCCTAAGGCAGCCAAGAGGTTCAAGATCGTTCCGCTGCAGCTGTGATTAGGGCCGCACAAACCTTCAAAGCCCTACTTGGACTCAGTTCCCTGGAAGCCTTGGCATAGAGCAAAATGACACCTAAATATAGAGGTAAGCCTCTACTTAACGACCACAACGGAGCCCAAAATGTACGCTGCTAAGCGAGACCCTTGTTAGGTGAATTTTTTGCCCCATTTTACGATCTTTCTTGCCGCCGTTCTTAAGTGAATCGCTGCAGTGGTTAAGCCAGGAACACGGTTGTTAAGCGAATCCGGCTTTCCCCCCCGTTGACTTTGCTTGTCAGAAGGCCGCAAAAGGGGATCACGAGACCCAGGGACGCGGCCACCCGTCGTAAATACGAGTCGTTTGCCAAGCGTCTGAATTTTGATCACCTGACCCTGGGGATGCTGCAAGGGTCGTTAAGTGTGAAAAGTGGTCATAAGTCACTTTTTTTCAGGGCTGTTGTAACTTCGAGAGGTCGTTAAATGAACTGTTGTAAGTTGAGGACCACCTGTAAATGGAATTGGAATTGGAATTGGAAAAATAAATAAATAAATAAATAAATAAATAAATAAATAAATAATTAGTGACTTTGAAAGATCATAGAAGATTGTCATAGAAGCAGAATAACAGAGCTGGACGGGACTTTGGAGGTCTTCTAGTCGGACCCCCTGTTCGAGCAGGAGACTTTATACCATTTCAGACAAATGGCTGTCCAATCTCTTCTTAAAAACCTCCAGAGTTGGAGCACCCACAACTTCTGGAAGGAAGTCATTCCATTGTTTAATTGTTCTGTCAGGAAATTTCTCTCTAGTTTTCTCTTCGATAAGTGTCCATCCGTTGCTTCTCGTCCTGCCTTCTGGTGCTTTGGAGAATAGGATGACCCCCCTCTTTTTTTGTGGCTGCCCCTCATATATTTGAAGACTGCTATCATGTCACCCTACTCCTTCTCTTCATTAAACTAGACATACCCAATTCCTGAGACCGTCCTTCATATCTTTTAGCCTCCAGTCCCCTAATCATTTTTGAAAATGGAAGCACCAAAATAAAGTGTCTTGCTGTCCTGGAGAGGATGTCTTGGGATTCCATACCATACCAGGAATATACAAAAAGAGTAGAAGGACAAAGAACTACGAGGCAGACCCAGAAGAAGATGGAGAGACAACATCAAAGACACTCTATAGCAGCATCAGAAGAGTAAGGAGAGGAGGAGGAGGAGGAGGAGGAGGAGGAGGAGGAGGAGGAGGAGGAGGAGGAGGAGGAGGAGAAAGAGAAGGAGAATCCTAGTTGCCTACATAGGCAACTACATACATACATCTAACCCTACACAGGTTAGACCTGCACATGTACAATAGTTTCTAGGCACCCAGATATGCATTGCATATACCAAAATTACTTCTATCCAATTAAAATAGATGGTTCTGGTTAGGTGAAATCTGGCCAGGTCTATTTGTTGCACTAATGAGTTGGCCAAGCAAAAACTTTGGAGAAGTCTCCTAGTTCTATTTGTTTCCTACAGCTGATCTAGTGGACTTTGTAGCGGATTGTAGGAAATGTCCTTTTTGTGAAGAGAAGCAAATGATTGCAACAGGATTGGGAGTAGATCTACATGCACACAACTATGCCCAGATCTTACATTTGTCTCTTTCTCGTGTCCAATTTCTACATCGAGGAAGAGGAACTGGAAAATGTTCTGCAGGTTGTGAGAAGCTTTGCAATGCAAACATTTCCTTCCTAAAGAGGCAATGTCTTAAGAGGAAGAAGGCAAAAGAGCAATCTTTGTGTTACACATGATTCTGTGAAGATAAATATACTACCAAACCGTGTTGATGAAGGACAGGAAGCAAGTAGGGCTTACAATAGTGGGTGATTTTTAGCATCATACCAACAAACTTTTCCAAATGTTTTGAGGTAAGTCCAACTGTTGGGCCTCTCAAACCAATGTCCCCCCACCAAGCTTTGTTTTAACAATATAATAGGTAGAAGCCCTAACTCTATCTCACTTGATTTACCATTTGACCTATCTATCAACCTTTCATGAAAAGTTACACTTGCCAGATCTAAGACCGCAAGCAAAGAAACATGATCTATTTCTCTATCCCCCTCAAGGGATTCGGTATTTTTCTCTCTAAACTTGTCAGGTCTCTGTTTTCTCTCCACGATAGAGTCTTTCCCGAGGGGACTTTTAATTATTTGTCATGACAAGTCTTCTAACTTCTTTGCGGCCAGGTCACAAAACACAACAGGGCCTTTTGACTTCTCTGAGGGAAGGGTCAAATATACTGTCCTTGTGGCTTCCCCAAAGGTGAGGCAGGGACACAGAAAAACTTGCATAGGAGGGCTTCAACACACACACACACACACACACACACACACACACACACACACACACACACACACAATGTCCTAGGTGGGAAAGACATCCTGTTTATTAATTAACCTCTGTCCTGTTGAGACAGAAGCCTGGGACAATGTCTACAAATAGGGTTGAACGGCTCTACGTTTTAGCCATTTCTCAAGAACGGAAGATAGCTTCTAGAGATGACAATTTCCCTCTCTAAGACACACTGACAACGTTAAAGCAACAAAATCTTTTTTGCTTATTCATCTGAGGGCCAATCCTACTGAAGATTTTTTCCCCTTTTTTTTCTTTTCCCCTCTTGCTGCATTTTTAACAAACGGGTTTGTTGTTGAATAAAGCAGGACAATCAATTTATTTGAAGGGTATCTACTCCTAGGGTATACTTCTTCCTTCTGCTTGCCCGCTTGTTCCATCTTTTTTTAAAATAAATAAATAAATAAATCTTCCTTTTAAACCTGTCACTTGACCATTGCAAAGATATATATTGAATGTTATCTGAATATTTAACTGTATGGCTCGTATTTATTGTTTTAATGTTTCATTGTTTTAATGTTTCATTCCTCGCGCTGGCTGAGGAATTCTGTGGGAGATGAAGCCCACAAGTCATACAAGGGCCAAGTTTGAAGACCCCTGCCCTAGAGCCATCTTGGCAAGATGGGCAGTATAAGATGACTAATAATAAATACGTAATAAATAAATATAGAAATGCAGAATAACAGAGCTGGAAGAGACCATGGAGGTCTTCCTTCTCAGGCAGGAGATCCGAGACCAGTGATGGCGAACCTTTCAGAGACCGAGTGACCAAACTGCAACCCAAAACCCACTTATGTATGGTCGGGTGCCGGGTGGGCGTGGCCCATTGGGTGGGCGTGGCCCATTGGGTGGGTGTGGCCCATTGGGTGGCGTGGCTGCGGTGGTAACGGCCGACTGGGTAGGACTAAAAAGTTCAAACAATCAATTCCAACTTTGCGAGATCTTTTTTTTCCCACGAGAAGTTGAAATTAATTGATTGATCGAACTTTTTTTTTTTGCACATGGCGGTGGAGGACTCAAGTGAAAAGGTTTTATAAAACCCAGCTTGAAGGCCAAGGACTGGGGCAACTGTGCACGTGCCCACAGAGAGGGCTCTGTGTGCCACCTGTGGCACGTGTGCCATAGGTTCGCCATCACGGCCCTATACCATTTCAGACCAATGACTGTCCAGTCTCTTCTTAAAAAACTTCCAGTGTTGGAGCATTCACAACTTCTGGAGGCAGGTTGTTCCACTGAGTAATTTTTCTTACTGCCAGGAAATTGCTCCTTAATTCTAGGTTGCTTCTCTCCTTGGTTAGTTTCCATCCGTTGCTTCTTCTCCAGCCTTCAGATGTTTTGAAGACCCCCCCTCTTCTTTGAGGCAGGCCCTCAAATATTGGAAGACTGCTATCCTGTCACCCCTAGTCCTCAGGAGACGTGCCATACCAGAATCAATTGCCCTCAAGCAGAATTGACTTTGCTTCTCCTCTGTACTGTAACAAAGAAACAAGGTGGGAAATACAGAAATGATGACTGCAAAGTCTCTTTGAGGTTGAAAAACAAGCTGAAAGAAACCCACTCCCTAAAAGCAACAAGGCCAGAAAAGAAACTAAATCTGCTTCCAACTTCAGTTTAGTTCACTCAATGTGATACCTTCCATATGGTTAATAAAAAGGTAAAGGTAAAGGTTCCCCTGCACATGCGTGCTAGTCGTTTCCGACTCTAGGGGCCGGTGCTCATCTCCGTTTCAAAGCCGGAGAGCCAGCGCTTGTCCGAGGACGTCTCCGTGGTCATGTGGCCGGCATGACTAGATGCCAAAGGCGCACGGAACGCTGTTACCTTCCCACCGTAGTGATCCCTATTTTTCTACTTGCATTTTTATGTGCTTTCGAACTGCTAGGTTGGCAGAAGCTGGGACGAGTAACAGGCGCTCACTCTGCTACGCGGCACTCGGGATTCGACCCGCCAAACTGCCGACCTTCTGATCGACAAGCTCAGCATCCTAACCCACTGAGCCACCACGTCCCTTATATGGTTAATAAGTTTCCCCTTTTGACAGGTTAAAAGTTACAATTCCTACGAAACTTTGGGAGAAGCATCTGAGCCACACCAAAGATTTTATTGGCAGGGAAGGGGGAACATGTATCTCAAGGCCGTGCTGTGTATCACTGTGTTACTTCAAGGTTGTAAGAAAGATATATATTATCATCCCCTAAATTACATTTCTAGTAATGTAGGGCTGTGAGAGTTAAACCATAAGGAAGGTTATGAGCCCTGAAGAATTGATGCTTTTGAACTGTAGTGTTGGAGAAGGCTCTTGAGAATCCTTTGGGTTGCAAGAAGATCAAATCCATCAATCTAGAAGGAAGGGAAACAACTCTGTTCTTTGGAGGGACAGATACCGAAGCCGAACCTTAGATACCTTGGCCATGGGAAATATGGAAAGCAAAAGCAGAAGAGGACAACAGAGGACAAGAGGGTTAGATAGTGTCATCTACAGAATGAACATGAATTTGGGCAAACTCCAGGAGACAGGGGAGGACAGGGGAGGAAGGCGTTCTATGGTCCAAGGGGTCATGAAGAATCGGACATGATTTAGCAACTGAACAACAACAAAATTAGAATCTAATCTTGAGAGGCAGGACTAAAGGTTACTCTTTAATCTCATAGCAGAAGTCAGTTAGAAACCATGATTCCCGCAGTTGTCACTTTGCATATGAAAACTAAATTAATGTACCCCCCCTGGCAATGCAATAAATGTGGCATTAAAATGAATGATATGATTTGAAAACAGATGCTGTATGATCCAAGCTGCTGAGACCCCGAATGTCCTATTGTGCGTGTTTTGCACCCAGACCAACCTCAGCTACTCTGAAATGTTTTCCTTTCTGCCAAGTGATGTAGTGCAGCCCTACACCTGGCTAAGTTTAATTTGTTATTTATGCCAGCTTTGCATATTTGTAGAGTTCAAGGGTCTTCTGCCCTAGCTCAACCTTGCCAAGCGAGGGCTCACATGTGGCTCCCAATTTATTTCTAATAAACTTTACTTGGAAGAACATATGTGATCAATTTCGCTGATGATTAAATGAGAACAGGCTCAGCAACATCCTAGTTAGCCAGGCCAGTTTGAAGTTTAGCTGTGTGTGTCTGTGTGTGTGTAAATAAATCACTTCATACTGCTTTATACTGTACTGGTAAGACAACACTTGCAATACTGTGTCCAGTTCTGGCCACCACAATACCAAAAAAAAGCATGTTAACACTCTAGAAAGAGTGCTGAGAAGAGCAATAGAGATGATTAGAGGTCCAGAGGCTAAAACATATGATGAACCATTGCAGGAATTGAGTTTCTCTAGTCTAGGGAAGAGAAGGACTAGGGATGACATGATAGCAGCTTCCAATATTAGAGGGGCTGTCTCAAGAGAGAGTCAACCTATTTTCCAAAGCACCTGAAAGCAGGACAAGAAGCAATGCAGGGAAACTTTTCAAAGAGAGGTGTAACTTTGAATTAAGGAGAAACTTCCTGACAGTGAGAGCAATTAATTAGCGGAACAGCTAGTTTCCAGAAGTCGTGGGTGCTCCATCACTGGAGGTTTTTATTTAAACAACCATTTATTTAAAATGTATAGGGTCTCTTGCACAAGCAGGGGGTTGGACTAGAAGACCTCCAAGGTCCCTTCCAGCTCTATAATTCTGTGACTTCTATGACTTTTGATCTCCTTTACACATGCACACATACATCAAATTGGCTGGCTTGCTGATTTTATTTTCCCTTTTAATTAGGGCACATACTGCGATACGTAAAACTGTTTGGAACTTCCTTATCACCTCACCTCCAGTTCTGCTCTAAATGCAGAACTAATTAATAACGCCACTCCAAACCTTTAACTTCAGCATCCCTGGAAAATGCTCACCAAACACATACAGCACGAACATGTTATTCTTAAGTGTCTACTCTTATCAGCTGGATAATAGAGCCATGGTGGTGCAGTGGTTAGAATGCAGTATTGCAAGCTGACTCTGCCTACCACCGGCAGTTCGATGCTGATGGCTTCAAGGTCGACTCAGCCTTCCATCCTTCCGAGGTCGGTAAAATGAGGACCCAGGTTGTTGGGGGAAATAGGCTGACTCTGTAAACCACTTGGAGAGGGCTGTAAAGCACTGCGAAGCAGTACATAAGTATATGCTATTGCTATTAGGATTGCTTGCCTACATTCGGACCCAAATGATCAGTGTTTCATAACTTATAGTTGATATTGTTAAAGTCCAGATTCTAAGCTTTAGGGTTTTTCCCCTTCTGTTCAATCGTGTCCAATTTTTGGAGACTGCCTGGATCAGTCCTTGAAGGGTTTTGGGTTTTTTGCAAGGATTTAAAAGTGGTTTGCCATTGTCTCTTTCCTTGGGGCTGAAAGAAAGTGACTGGCCAAAAGTAACCCTTCTTGCTTTGTGCCCAAGGCAGGAGTGAAACTCACCATCTCTTAGTTGCTAGCCTAACACTACACCAAACTGGCTCTCAAGCTTTAATTACAATCTGGCTAATTTTCTTCCATTATGCATATTACTAAGTTAGCCCTTACTTATTAGCTAAGGAGTTCCTGTTGATAATTTCTGCTTTCCACTTAACCTTTTAAATGGAAATGGAAAGCTTGACAATTTGAAGAAAATGACATGTAAAGTTCACACATGTCCATAATATTTCTAGATGGTCACCTTTGCCAGTAACAGTTACAGAATATGGGATTAGATAGTATCTGTTATGATTCAGCAGCACATCTCTAACTTTATGTTCTAACAAAACATAAGCATAAGTAAGCATACAAAGAACACAGACCAATATCCGGGCATGTAGGTAATCAGATCAGGAATTCATGAAGATAGTAATTTGCAGCATAATTACAGAGAGCCCACAGTGCATTAACTTCCTCTAATATGGTTTTGAATTACATTTGCTGTAATGTGCCTTTTAAATACAACTCCTTCTAATGTGGCTCATATGTGTAACTGCACACGTGTGTTCATGCACACGGCCACTTGTGACATATTTCTCTCATACACATGTCCAAAATTGATGTTTTCTCTGTAGGGATATAATTTCCAATATGCTTCTTTATGTAGGAAGTATACTTTTGGGGACAGATTGCACGTCTCTTTTAGTAGCTCCATCTACTCCATTCTGTTGAAGTCTCAGCAGCATCATATTACGTGTTTCCTACACGTGGCCTGGTCCACACAACATGCTTAGCCATAAAGTGACTTTGATTTAGCATGTCATGAACCCAACCAAATACGATTTATTCTAACCCATTCTAACCTTCAGCCACAGCTTGGAGAATAACAAGTACTCTCCCCCCCCCTGTTCTCAAATGAAGGAAAGAACCACTGCTGCTTAGATCATTCAACTTCAGCTAAACAGACTGAGAATATTAATTTCCCCCAAACAATCATGCTGCACTGGCTCATAAATGGTCTTCATTTTGCACCTCTTTCATAAATGGAGAGGATTCAATGCTGATCCTCTCTACATTCAATTTAACTAGTTCCTCCACTGCTGAAGCTCAGGATGAGATGTACTTTATAGGTGCAATATTCAATCATTCAATCACTCTTTCTCAGGTTTAAATTGTTCTTGGGAAGATTATACGTATAAACATCTATTGATAAAAAATCCCAGAGTGTCTCCTTTATCAGGCTGGGAAGAAAAGTCTATTTTTTTTCCTTCTTGCTCTCCATCCTTTCTCCCTCTCTCTGTCCTGTCTTTCACACATGCCCTCCCTTTGCTGTCCCTTCTTTGTTTAAAGTAAGCTGACCACGTTGTGACCTTTGGTAACCCACTGGCCAAAAATTACAACCAGCCACGCAAACAAGCAGCACGGGGTCAAAAAGAGCAGGGTCTGCTAAAAGTTAGTAATCATACATTAATTCCCTGACATAATTAATCAAAATGAAGTGCTGTTATCTACTGGGGAACTTTAACCTGTTACAAAGAGGTCAATTAGACAACCACTTCAGCACGGGAGTTTGGCTACAAATAGCATGCTCCCTTCTCATCTAGGGACACCCAAAGCAGAGAAAAATGCCTTTGAAGTCTTCAATCTACCAGGTTGGAGATATAATTTCATCCTTCAAGTTAAAAGCTCTCCTTCTCTCTTTAAAGGAAAGGAAACATTCCCTATACGACTGGGTGTGGTTTGTGTCCCGGCTACTAAAAATCTACTTGTTACATTCCTTTTTCAGGATGGTCTATACCTGTCCCAAAAAAAAAAACGGAGAGTGAGAGAGAGAAAACCTAAACTAAAACAAGATCTATCAGTTGAAAAGCTAAGAAGCAGGATGTGTTGATCCTCTTAAGAAGCCAGTAAATCTGAGCTTTGTCACTTCAATAAGAGGAAAATATTTCAATTCTGGAGCTTAATGATGCATACCATTTTCACGTGGGTAGGTGTATAATTGTATCGCCAGCATACGCTGCAAGTCAAATTGCCCAGCAGACCAAGAAGATTCAACAATTGCAAAGTTCAAGATGGTTGGGATTCAATTTTTTTGGCCACCGCACTAGTTAGGACTTCTAGAAGTTGCATTCTTGTTCATTTGACAGGATACCAGATGATCATCGATCCTAAATCGTGCAAGGGGATTACAGACCTTTGAAAAAGATTCCAAAATAGAATTTATTTCCAGTGCTTAATTTCATCAGCTCTGGTGGGGTGGCGTCTGTCCCAGGAGCTTTGCCATTTTTCAGTTGTGTGACTAGCTTGGAGATTTCATTCAGGGTGACAAGAGACCAATGTGGAAGGATCTCCAGAACCTCTCTGGTGATTACAGAATTACAATTTTCAGAAGAATAAAACGATTGGCAATGCACCATATGGCAACCCTAATGGCAATCTCTAATTTAAGGTTAGTTAGGGTCAGAGATTATACAGGTAGTCCTCGACTTGGAAGAGTTGATTTAGTGACCATTCAGAGTTACAACGGTACTGAAAAAAGCGACTTATGACCGTTTTTCATACTTACGGCCGTTGCAGCATCCCCAGGGTCACGTGATCAAAAATCGGCCAATTGGCAACTGACTCATATATATGGGGGACCTGGGATCTCCTTCTGCGACCCCTGAGAAGCAAAGACAATGGGGAAGCCTGATTCATTTAATAACCATGTTACTAACGTAACAATGGCAGTTTTTCACTTAACAATTGTGGCAAGAAAGTCCGTAAAGTGGGGCACAACTCACTTAAACAACTGTCCTGCTTAGCAGCCAAAACCTTGGGCTCGACTGAGGTAATAAGTCGAGGACTGCATTTCCCCCAATCTTAGAGGCCTGAATTAACTTTTCCCAGAGTTTTCTATGCATCATTTTCCCCTCCCCTTTTTTCAGTAAAATTTATGCTCCCGTTTTTTTGCTTTTTATGAGATTTCAGGAACTGTGGACAGTCTTTACTCTTATATAATTTAAACAGCTCAATTAGGAAGTACTTAGCTTTTACATGTTCCTCATCAATCCAGGGCTGAGAACTTCTTTCACTTGTTCCTCATTTAGCTTTAGTGACAAGTACAACTTTGAATATGGTGATTAGCCTATAGTACAAATTGTAGATCTTTTCCTGGTAGGTTTCATTATTATTTATTTATTTATTTATTTATTCATTCATTCATTCATTCATTCATTCATTTATTTATTTATTTATTTATTTATTTATTTATTTATTTATTTATTGGACTTATATGCCGCCCTATCTCCCAAAGGACTCAGGGCGGCTTACAACAATAAAAAACAACAATACAAAAATTAAAAACGAATTAAATAACAGCCCCAAAATAAATTAACTACAGTTAAAAATTAAAACATATTTAAAAACCCATCATCAATCCAGGTCAGCCTGATGGAAGAGAAAAGTTTTGAGGTCGCGGCGAAAGGACCGGAGGTCCGGGGCCATCCGAAGCTCAGGGGGGAGCTGATTCCATAGGGCTGGCGCTCCCACAGAGAAGGCCCTCCCCCTGGGGGTCGCCAGCCGACATTGTCTAGCCGACGGCACCCTGAGGAGCCCCTCTCTGTGTGAGCGCACTGGGCGATGGGAAGTCGTCCCCGGTAGCAGACGGTCCTGCAAGTATCCCGGGCCTAAGCCATGTAGGGCTTTAAAGGTACCTGAGGAGATATATAGCAATAGTATTAGCCAGTGCTTTTTTTGTAAAAGAAAAAGGTGACAAAACTCACACATGTCATACAACCTGCCTTGCCTACCCTACAAGGTTCCATCCAAAAAAAGGTGCCGGAACTCCGTTCTGAGCATTTTATGACAAAAATAGCTCTGGCAATAACACTTAGACTTATATACCACTTCATAGTGATTTATACCCCACTCTAGGCAGTTTACAGAGTCTTCATATTGCCCCAGCAAAGTGGGTCCTCATAAAATACTGCATTCTAACCACTGCACCATGGAAGGAAGGAAGGAAGGAAGGAAGGAAGGAAGGAAGGAAGGAAGGAAGGAAGGAAGGAAGGAAGGAAAGAAGGAAGGAAGGAAAGAAGGAAGGAAGGAAGGAAAATACCAATAGACTTATAGTGCTTTACAGCCTTCTCTAAGCATCTTACAGAGTCAGCCTATTGGCCCCCAAACAATCATCATTTTATTAACCTCAGAAGGATGGAAGGATGAGTCAGCCTTGAGCTGGTCAGAATCAAACTGCTGGCAGTGAGCAGTGCGTTAGCCTGCAATACTGCATTCTAACCACTGCACCAACACAGCTCTTCATATAAACCATGAACCTTACTTAATTTATACATAAAGCTGTATAAAAAGGTAAAGGTAAAGGTTCCCCCGCACATGCGTGCTAGTCGTTTCCGACTCTAGGGGCCGATGCTCATCTCCGTTTCAAAGCCGAAGAGCCAGCGCTTGTCCGAGGACGTCTCCGTGGTCACGTGGCCGGCATGACTAGACGCCAAAGGCGCATGGAACGCTGTTACCTTCCCACCGTAGTGGTCCCTATTTTTCTACTTGCATTTTTACGTGCTTTCGAACTGCTAGGTTGGCAGAAGCTGGGACTAGTTCTATCCAAAATGGCGTTTCCATATTTCAATATATTTTCTCCTCCTCCTTTTTTCTTTTTCCTTCTCCTCCACCCTTTCTCCACCCCTCTTCTCCTTTTAAATATACACCTATCACTCTGTGTTTACTTTGCTATATCTTTGTTATAATTGGCTGGGACACAATGATCATAATGCCAACAAACCCTAGCAAGGCTTCAGCAAAGGTTAGACTTAATAAAAATTAGCATAGACTCACATAGCCCTACATAACAGCATTTTATGCTTTCTAATGTTGCTGGGGTCCTTTTATAGTCATCTTAGTTTACAGCGTTTAGATTATTCATTGTAAAATTTAATTCTAATTTTATGGGATTAGTTTGCATTTTAATACCCATACTCTGTAATTTTAACTTAATAATTTCATCTTTCCCTTATTTTATTCTAGCAATATGACTTTTTAAGTTTCTATTTTAGCACAATTGTTACTGTGTTAGTTATTAGATGATCTAGCCCTGAAATAAAATTAAGTGCTTGATTGATTTCCAGCAATTATATTTGTCTATTGTATCGACTATATCGGCAATCTGCTCATGGATGGGAAGTGCTATCACATCATCAACCCACTGAGTGAAAAGTGCCATATGTTTATCTTTCCAGTGTTTCCACATCAGTTTTTTGCTCTCATTTCAACTTTATTTCAATTTTACCAGTAGCAGAATACTGCACCTAGTTTTGGTTGTCATGATATTTTTTTAAAAAAAAATGTTAAGACTCTAGAAAGAATACAGAGAAGAGCAACAAAGATGATTAGGGGGCTGGAGGCTAAACATAAGAACAGTTGCAGGAAATGGGTATGTCCAGTCTAGTGAAAAGAAGGACTAGGGGTGACATGATAGCAGTCTTCCAATATTTGAGGGGTTGCCACAAAGAAGAGGGGGTCAACCTATTCTCCAAAGCAGCAGAAGGCAGGACAAGAAGCAATGGGTGGAAATAATCAAGCAGAACTAAGGAGAAATTTCCTGACAGTGAGAACAATTAATCAGTCGGAACAACCTGCCTTCAAAAGTTGTGGGTGCTCCAAAACTGGAAGATTTTAAGATTAGATTGGACAACCATTTGTCTGAAATGGCATAGGATTTCCTGTTTGAACAGGGGATTGGACTAGAAGACCTCCAAGGTCCCTTCCAACTTTGTTATTCTGTTATTTCTCCATTTGTGGGAACAGGTATCCAATCCTTTCCTTTGAGTCATCTGTGACTCAAAGAATGAAAGTGCATGAAGCAAGACCTAGGTTCCCCAAGTTCTAGTGAACACTTATGTCAGCATAGTTCAGGTACTTTCCAACATCTCAAGAGAAAGGTAGCTTCTGTTGACATGATAAGATGGAAGGAAACACCCAGAATTTGAACCCTGGATCATAGATCTGCAAGATAGTTCCGAGCTCTTCCAATGGGTAGTGCAACATTGCACACATAACAAAAAATGAATATAGTTTCCAGTACAATGCTATGCTGTCATTTTCCTCCTTCTGAAGAAACTTGGTAAAATGCTGTGGATCCAATCCAGTATTTTACAAGTAAAGACATAGCTATAGGCTGGCATTGTGCTTTGTAGCATAGCAGTTCTCCATTTCTTTTTTTTTTAAAGGCTCAGGGCTAGGATTAGGTTGGGTGCCTCTATAGATGCCGGGAAGACATTGAGGTGGAGATGAATCCTGTTGGGTCTTCAAACTTAGGGGCAGAGCATATTTGGAATATCATCTGCTCAGTCCTTTGTATCATTAGGAAGAGGAAGTAGTGTATTATTATGTAATAAAGTTTAATTCAGACAAACCAAAATAAAATCCTGGAAAACTCCTGCCAAGCTGTGCATAGATGGAGACTTAGACTAAGCATCGCAGCTTCTTGTGAAAAGTCATTTCAAACAGAGTAGTGTGTGTGTGTGTGTGTGTGTGAGAGAGAGAGAGAGAGGGGGGGGAGGGAGGGAGGGAAAGAGAGAGGGTAAAGGGAGTTAGGGAGTCATTTGTCACAAAAAATAGTTCTAAAATTATAGATATCCTCCAGGAAGACATAAATATGGGCCATATGAAAATTGCTTACTCAAAATACTCCCTGGATCTGCTCTCTTGTACACGTTGGAGGTATTTATTCCTAGCTCAAGACAGGAGAGTAGCATCTGGAAATTACAAGAGGTTATTAAAGAATTCCACTGCTGCCTGAGTCAAAACTTGATTGACCTAGTTTGATTAATTAGAGATGCTCTCCAATCCCCTTTGGACAGAAGGTTCTGAGAAGTCTACTATGCAAGCAAGGAGCTTTCAAGACTTCTTAATAGATGAATTTTTAGAGTGCATCTAAAAACTGTTGGGGGATTCTTAGAAGTGTGCTGCAATTGAGAACAATTCTGATTAAAGTCATTGTTCTAAGCTGCTGGTTCCATGCTGGTCCATTCCTGGGTTGGAGATGGGGATATTTCACCCATGTCAAAATTCTGGATGCCGCTGGGGGATCAAAGACCCATTCCCACCAACATTACACTCAATGATTGACAATAACGAACCCTTACTGGAAATGGTTCCGTTCCCATTCAGGCATTCACATATTTAGTGTGAAACTTTTCAATAGGAGCTATATTCAATGGTACTGATTCTATAGCAATCAAAAAGTGGGTTGGCCAGTTTGATGCATCCTTCTTCAAGCTAAATATAGGCCAGTACATTTGAAGGACATCAAGTCGAGGAAGTCTACATTATTCAACTTTAATCAACCCACCCATGGTCATGATTCACACTGGCTTTTATTTATTTATTACCTCATTGAATTTCCCTTGTCTTTGAGAACAATCCACCTCTCAGAATAAAATTAAGTTCTCTCATTATTCCTTTGCAAACGTTAGTAAGATGGTTGGAGAACAATCCTCTTGAAGTTTCCTAGACCAATACTTGCTCAATCTAATGAAGTAGAATGGTCCATCATGTTCTTGGCTTTTCACTTTTTCTTTATTAAAGCTTAAGAAATACCTCATGATGGAATTCCTATTTGTTTGTTTTTAATGTGTCATTGTTCCTGTCACTGCTAAGTGGAAATCCTGTCTTTGACAAAATATTTCAGTATTATCCTATCTACAAAAAATTTCCCATCTAAATATCCCTACCCTATACCTTTGACAGGGAATTTTAAGAGAAGGCAATGCTTACCAGTGTTAATTTCAATCAGATGGACGGTGCGAGGGGGGGGGAATCTTCTCTTTTTTACAGGCAATTTTAAAAAGAAATACATTTATCTTCCAAAAGGTACATATTTTCAAACTGCACACTAATAAGGAATGAGTGTTCTGGACATTCTTCTCTCCCAATATAATTTGACTGGAGCATCAGCCATTGACCATTGGCATTGTGTTGTTGATGATGGTTTTTGCCTCAAGCCAACCATAATGAGTATTAAGTTTGTTAGTTGAGTTTTGTATTATGATAGATAGATTCAGTTAGCCCTATACTAATTATGTTTTTGTTTATATTTACTTATCCCTTTTTATAGGTTTCTTTTAGATATTTAGCTATATTTAATGATAGACAGACAGACGTAGAGAGACATAGACTCTCTCTGTGTGTTACAGATGGAGATGGAGATAGAAAGAGAGAGAGAGAGAGAGAGAGAGAGAAAATAGAGAGATGATTGATAGACAGACAGACAGGCAGAAGTAGAGAGACAGACATAGACTCTGTGTGTGTTGGAGATATAAAGAAAGATATAAAGAAAGATAAAGAGAGAGAGAAAAAATAGAGATAGAATAGAGAGATTAGATAGATAGATTTTAGATAGATAGATAGATAGATAGATAGATAGATAGATAGATAGATAGATAGATAGATAGATAGATGATGGATGGATGGATAGAGGGAGAGATAAAGGGAGAGGGAGAGAGAAAAACAGACAGACAGAGACAGACAGACAGACAGACAGACAGTGATCTGCCACGTGACAGCAACTTCATGAAGAAGGCATATGAGAAACTGGACAAGCACCAGGGCCTCAAAGAGGAAGTAGAAAGGATGTGGAAAATAAAAGCCGAAGTGGTCCCAGAGGTACTGGAGTACTCGGGGCTGTGACTCGTAAGCGGGGAGAATAGCTCCAACAACTCTCATAAATGACATCAGATCTCTCTGTCCAGAAGCGTGCAATGCCAGGATTAGCTAAGATCCTGCACAGAACTCTCAGATTCCTGGTTATCGTAATTTAATCTGGTGGCTCCTAAAGCAATCCAGAAATAGCTCTGTGTCTTTCAGGAAAGCCAGAGAACTAGCAGAAGAGGGGAAGAAATTGATCCCAGTGACAGCTGCAACAACCTGAGCATCTGATTTTTAAATGCAGTCAGTCAGTCCCGCCCAGAACAGGAAGCACCTCCAACTTCTGGTTTGCCAGCCATATTGGTACCATATGCAAAAACCTGAAAAGGAATGCCTTTCTCTGACGGGGAATCAGATGTAACCTGTTCCTCTTCACCCAACTCCCATTTATCGTTGGTTGTGGTTTCTGAGCCATTCAGCCCAAAGGGATGAAACTGTCAATGGCATTTTCTGACTTATATGTTCTCTCCCACAGACTTCAAGCTCACACATATATTTTTCCATTCCATTTATGAAAGATTCCATGGAGATTCCTACCGTTTTTAGTATAATAACCATTGTTCATTCATTCAATCCTTCATTCAACAATATTTATATCCTGCTCCAATCCTAGCAAAGTCTGTGTGGGCCAGAACTAAATTAGATAGCAGTCTATGTCTTTTTGTCTCTGTGTCTTCATGGAGATGTATATGAATGGAGATGTAAATGTATAAAGGTAAAGGTAAAGGTTCCCCCTGCACATGCGTGCTAGTCGTTTCCGACTCTAGGGGGCGGTGCTCATCTCCGTTTCAAAGCCGAAGAGCCAGCGCTTGTCCGAGGACGTCTCCGTGGTCATGTGGCCGGCATGACTAGATGCCAAAGGCGCACGGAACGCTGTTACCTTCCCACCGTAGTGGTCCCTATTTTTCTACTTGCATTTTTTACGTGCTTTCGAACTGCTAGGTTGGCAGAAGCTGGGACGAGTAACAGGCGCTCACTCTGCTACGCGGCACTCGGGATTCGACCCGTCAAACTGCCGACCTTCTGATCAACAAGCTCAGCGTCCTAACCCACTGAGCCACCGCGTCCCTTAAATGTATACATGTGTAGAAATGTTTGTCTGCATGTATAGGGTTAAGTATCTCTGTATCTCTGTTTTTATCTCTATCTTATATCTTATCTACTATCCCTTATCCCTTATCTGTCTAGAAACACTGGGAAAGCTGGGGTGGAGGGGACAGAACCAGGTCCCATATTTTACACTTTATCATATTACATAGGTTTTTAATGATTGGTTGTGTCCTTACTTTGTTTTAGCTGTTAGCCACCCAGAATTATGTCTATGGAGATTCTCAGTCATCCAGGCCATGGTTGCCCCAAAGGTGCTTTTTTCATAACTGGACTTTCTTGTTTTTCTTGAAGATGTTTCACTTCTCATCCAATGCATCCAAGAGCTGAAGAAGCTTCTTGGGTGAGAAATGAACCGTCTTCAAGAAAAACAAGGAAGTCCAGTTGCCTCATGAAAAAAGCACCTTTGGGACATCCAGAGTCACATATATGAAATGGGCAGGAATCTTTTTACAATAAAAATATAATAAATCTATGCCACATTTTAACTATGCAGCATTTTCCATTTAGATCACTCAATCATCTATCAATATCCGTCTCTCTGTCTGTCTGTCTGTCTAGCTATCCATCCATTCATCCATCCATCCATCTACCATCCATCTATACATCCATACACACATCCAATCTTACTTTTTTTAATGTCAGTTCCCCTTGCATATCTTAATGTTAGGCTTGCCAGAGAATATTTGTAAAATAAATGAAGTTATGTTACATTTGAACTATGTAGCATTTTTTCTCTCTATCAATCACTTGATCATCTATATCTATCCATCAATCCATCCATATTCTATCTATCTTTTTTTAAAAAATCCCATTTATATCCCGCCCTTCTCCGAAAACTCAGGGCGGCTTACAATTTAAAGCACAAATCAATGTGCTTAGCAATATCTAACTATCTATCTATCTATCTATCTATCTATCTATCTATCTATCTATCTATCTATCTATCTCTATCATCTCTATCTCTATTATCCCTCCATCCATCCATTATCTATCCGTCTGTCTGTCTGTCTGTCTGTCTGTCTGTCTATCTATCTATCTATCTATCTATCTATCTATCTATCTATCTATCTATCTATACATCCATACATCCATACATCCAATCTTATTTTTTTTAATGCCAGTTTCCCTTGCATATCTTAATGTTAGGCTTGCCAGAGAATATTTGTAAAATAAAGTTATGTTACATTTGAACTACGTATGTAGCATTTTCTCTTTCTATCAATCACTTAATCATCCATATCTGATCATCTACCTGCCTGTCTGTCTGTCTGTCTTTATCTTATCAAAGCTGACACCTGACCTGGCCCAGAGAATCCTCCATCCTCCATCCTCAACTGAATGGATGTTGTCACCACCACCATCCTCCTCCTCATTGTCGTCATCATCTTTATCTCTGTCTATAAAGTAGGGCTGTGATTACGTGTGCTACAGAGATGGTCTGTCAGTTTTACCTTCTTTTTTTCAACCATTCTGCTTCAAACTTATGGAGGAAAAAATCAATTTATTCTTTCTTTTGTTTTGCCATACACTGTAATAATAATCCTAGAAGTTCTTGAAGATGGGAGGATTTAGCAATTCTCCTCAGCACCTGCAAAAGCCTTGAGCCCCAGTCAGAAAGGTTTTTCCAAGGCCCTGTTCTGAAACTTACTTTTTTTTTCTAAGCAGAAATTCACAGAATTAGGAAGACTGTCTCGAGTTTCCTAGCCTAAAACTCTCAGGCTAGTGTGGGAACTGTAGAATTTATTTTCCAAGAACAGCTGTCTTAGATATCTTTAGTGAAGACCCCTTCTTCTCAGGATGCAGATTCTTGAATATACCTCATTAGGAAATTTCTCTTGATATTGATCCAAAATCTGCTTTCTATTACTTTCAGTCCACGGTTTTATCTGAAGCAACATATAAAATCTTAAGGACTCACTGGAGAAGAGCCTCATGCTGGGAAAAAGATAGAACATAGGATATAGAATAACAGAGTTGGAATAGAACCTGGAGGTCATCTAGTCCAACCCTGAGTTCGAGCAGGAGAGTCTATATAATTTCAGGCAAATGGTTGTCCAATCTCTTCTTAAAAACCTCCAGTAATGGGGAACTGACAACTTCCGAAGGCGAGATTTTCTGAAATGGACGGGATGTTTAAAGGGACTCCAGTGACTGATCTAGTTCCCTTTTAGAACACTTATATCCCTCTGTATATGTTAGTACAGCTGAGCTATGGTGCTGGAGAAGACTCCTGCGAGTCCCTTGGACTGCAAGGCGAGCAAACCGGTCAGTCCTAGAGGAGATCAACCCTGACTGCTCTTGAAAAGGCCAGATCCTGAAGCTGAAACTCAAATACTTTGGCCACCTAATGAGAAGGAAGGACTCACTGAAGAAGAGCCTCATGCTGGGAAAGGTTGAGGGCAAAAGAAGAAGGAGACGACAGAGAATGAGGTGGCTGGATGGAGTCACTGAAGCAATAGGCGTGAGCCTAAAGGGACTCCAGAAGATGGTAGAGGACAGGAAGGCCTGGAGGAACGTTGTCCACGGGGTTGCGATGGGTTGGACATGACTTTGCAAGTAACAACAACAAAGTCTGTGTACTACAGACTTAGTTTTCCCCTATACTTTCCTGACTCCTAAGACTCTCTCCAACCTAAGCATAGTAAGATGAGAGAAAAAAGAGTTGCAAAGGGCCTGAAGCCCATGGTAGCCTCAGTGATTATTGTCTTCTGATCAGATCCTCTTTGTGTGAAGACCTGAATCTGGGATCTGCAGCTGACAGCTTTGCCAAACGTGACTAAGGGAAGCTCTGAGCTTCCGCCGATTTGGCTCTGTCCTGTGGTGGGCTTGGCAGGACACTTCAAGCATTATTATTGATTCTCGTTTTTTCCCCTCCCCCTCCCTCTTGGGGTCCTCTATGCTAATTGTACCTCTGTAGCAAAACAATCCAATTATCATGTTAATTAGTGGGAGGGTTGTTGGCACTTTCCAGTTCATTACCTGCTAATTTCAAGATAAATGAATCCACAGGTTGCTTAGTAAATAAGGTCACCTATCAGGCCACCATAAACATATTTATAAAGAAAGAAAAAGGGGAGGAGGGTGATGGGAAAAAGGGGGATTGTGAGTTTTTCAGTGACCTTGATCTGTGACAGGGCACACCCAGGGAAACTTTGGAACCCAACTAAATGGAACAAGCCATTCTTTTTTCCTATCTTACTGCCCAAGTAACAGAATAACAGAGTTGAGAGGGACCTTGGAGGTCATCTAGTCCAGCCCCCTGCTCAGGCAGGAGACCTTATACCATTTCAGACAAAGGGCTGTCCAGTCTCTTCTTAAAAACTTCCAGTGTTGGAGCATTCACCACTTCTGGAGGCAGGTTGTTCCACTGGTTAGTTGTTCTAACTGTCAGGAAGTTTCTCCTTAATTCTAGGTTGCTTCTCTCCTTGATTAGTTTCTATCCGTTGCTTCTTGTCCTGCCTTCGGGCACTTTGGAGAATAGCTTGACTCCCTCTCTTCTTTGTGGCAGCACCTCAGATATTGGAAGGCTGCTATCATGTCACCCCTAGTCCTTTTCATTAGACTTGTTGTTGTTGTTAGCTGCGAAGTCGTCTCCGACCCATCGCAACCCCATGGACAATGTTCCTCCAGGCTTTCCTGTCCTCTACCATCTTCTGGAGTCCATTTAAGCTCACGCCTACTGCTTCAGTGACTCCATCCAGCCACCTCATTCTCTGTCGTCCCCTTCTTCTCTTGCCCTCAATCTTTCCCAGCATTAGGCTCTTCTCCAATGAGTCCTTCCTTCTCATCAGCTGGCCAAAGTATTTGAGTTTTAGCTTCAGGATCTGGCCTTCTAAAGAGCAGTCAGGGTTGATCTCCTCTAGGACTGACCGGTTTGATCGCCTTGCAGTCCAAGGGACTCGCAGGAGTCTTCTCCAGCACCATAGTTCAAAGGCCTCAATTCTTTGGCACTCAGCCTTTCTTATGGTCCAACTTTCTCTGCCATACATTGCAACTGGGAAGACCATAGCCTTGACTATACGCACTTTTGTTGGCAGGGTGATATCTCTGCTTTTTAGTGTGCTGTCTAGATTTGCCATGGCTTTCCTCCCCAGGAGCAAGTGTCTTTTAATTTCTTGGCTACAGTCCCTGTCTGTGGTGATCTTGGAGCCCAGGAAAATAAAATCTGTCACTACCTCCATTTCTTCCCCATCTATTTGCCAGGAATTGAGAGGGCCGGATGCCATGATCTTGGTCTTCTTAATGTTTAGTTTCAACCCAACTTTTGCACTCTCCTTCTTCACCCGCAACAAGAGGCTCTTTAGTTCCTCTTCACTTTCTGCCATTAGAGTGGTATCATCTGCATATCTTAGGTTGTTGATATTTCTTCCGGCAATCATTAGACTAGGCATACCCAATTCCTGTAATTATTCTTCAGGTGTTTTAGCAGCCCCTTAAGGAAAAAGATATCTAACCACCCTACATGTTAATTGATAAACAGGGGAGAAAGCCAGGTATATTTTATTTATTTATCCAATTTAGACACTGCCCGTGTCACTTTCTGAGTGAGAATGATTTAATGGTGGCTTCCAGATTAGGACTGCAGATCCTAGCCCAACCCAAACTTGATTTAATTCAGATATAGGTTAAATCTACTTTTAACCCATAGAAGTTGATACATCTTCTCTTTGAATTCATTTTTCTTCAACACAAAAGTAAGAAACAGGATTTTAAATGTCAAATTCCTTCTTCTCAGATCTTCCTTCCATAGCTAGCTAGGGAGCTACTTCTGGGTATTCTATTTCTCTTTCCTTTCCTTCTTTTCAGTTTTATATGAGATACAGGAGTGATTCCCAAACATTTTCCTTCTAAAAGCCACAATGCCATCATTCAAAGCTCTTGAGGATCACTGTGTAAGCCAATAGTTGATAAAATAGCACCTATAGGCATCTCTCCTCTCTCAATAGCATCTACAGGTCTCCCAAAGCAAAGAAATACTAATTTTTCAAACATTAAAATGCCTAAATCCCTAAAAAGGTGGGGAAAAATGTTACAGAAGAATTACAGGAACATCAAACTTTTTCAAGGTTTGGTTAATGGTCAAATGTTGCCTCTCCCACTCACCCCACCATTTGCAGAGAGCCAGTTTTGCCTAGGGATTAAGGCACCAGACTAGGCAGCAAGAGGCCACGAGTTCAAATCCCACCTTAGCCTTAGCCATGAAAGCCAGCTGGCTGACCTTGGGCCAGTCCTCTCTTCTCAGCCCAATTCACCTCACAAGGACGTGAAAATAGGAGAAAGAAAGTATGTGGGATATGTTCACTGTCTTGGGCTCTTTGTAAAAAAATAAAAAGATGGGATACAAATAAATAAATACTAGAGCCGGTACTTAAGACTTCGGGTAGTATTCTTACGCAGCATGGATGAAGAGTTCTTGATTTATAATGTCAGGAATTACTATCCTATTAATTTATATCTTGAAGTATGGTGTATGGCACCGTCTGAGAAGCACTGAATTAGATATTTATACTTCTGGGCTGTTTTGTTATAGCTTCCACTGTAAATTTAATATAAAGCTGAGAAAGATATTGAGATATAAGATATCTGCGGTCTCATAGGTCAACTACTTGGCTCACAAATATTCTGCCGCTGAAAAGTTTATCCATCTTATGAAAACGAAAACCACGTTGGAAGAGAAGCATGACTAGAGGGACTGCAAAGTCTTTTCAAGACCTATTTCAGGCAGAATTTAGTGCCCTCAGACAACTCCTGCCTACCTTTATTCTCGGCTTCCAAGCCATGGTCTAACTCTACCAAAACTCTTTCATTTTCTTAGAGGTTTCTACAACCGCCTTTCAAATATTTGTGTATTCAGCTTGAGGCAACTTTATTTTGGCAAGGCAACACATTAAGTGAGCCAAATGGCATTAAGAAAAATCTAGTCTGTATAATTAAATCAATTAATGAAAGAAAGTTTTTCTTTCTCTCTATTTATATATTGTGGTCCTTGGGCCATTTTCTTAGAGCCAGTAAAAAAAAAATCTTTCTTTCTTTCTTCTTTCTTTCTTTCTTTCTTTCTTTCTTTCTTTCTTTCTTTCTTTCTTTCTTTCTTTCTTCCTTCCTTTCTTTCCTTTCTTTCCTTTCTTTTTCTCTTTATCTTTCTTTCTTTCTTTCTTTCTTTCTTTCTTTCTTTCTCCTTCCTTCCTTCCTTCCTTCCTTCCTTCCTTCTTCCTTCCTTCCTTCCTTCCTTCCTTTCCTCCTCCTCCTCCATCTTTCTTCTTTTTCTTCTCTCCCTTTTTTAATTAAGATAATAAATTGGCCTTAAATTATCCCTGAAATCAGAGTAGCGTTGATTACAATGGAGCTCATGCTGTGACAGCTCAAGATGATGTTATTTTTATTCCTTTTCAATGAGATCTTAATCTCTTCCTGCATGTAAACAAATTGTCAGAGTAACCTTGCTCTTTAATCTCCCACTAGAAGACCTTCGGAGCGTTGAGAGATAAGAGATCTTGCTGAGATTTCATCTGCTTTTACAGAGATGACCCCATTCATGTCTGTCTTCCGTCCCACCCCCAGCAAATCCCATTATGAGCTTTCAAAATCAAGATTTTAAAATAGAAAATGATCTTCACACAAGACTTAACATGGTACATGTATTTGTACGCTGGTTTAGTATGAATATTTTTTTAAGTCAAGGAACCATCCCAAAGGTGTTTTTTCAAAGGGCAGCTGGACTTCCTTGAAGACATTTCGCTTCTCATCCAAGAAGCTTCTCCAGTTCTGAATTAATGGTGGAGGGTGGAAGGATTCAGTCAGAGCTGAAGAAGCCTCTTGGATGAGAAGTGAAATGTCTTCAAGGAAAAAAACAAAAAAGTCCAGTTGTCTTCTGGAAAAGCACCTTTGGGGACAACCATGACCAGGATGCCTGAGAACCTCCATAGAAATCGAGGAAATGTCCTGGTTCACAGTGAGAGCAGAGAAGATTCAAACTAATTGATGGATGCCATCTGGGAAAAAGCACAAGTCAGAGTCCTTCAAAATGGCATCCTCAAGCAGGATTAGGATTACAACATCCAGAATTCCCATTGCAAGGATTCTAAGAATTCTCTGACTTGCATTCCTGACTCATAATTACTCAGCAGTAAAAAGAAGAATTATTCTTCACCAAAGAGCCATTGGTGTTTCTACAACGTTCTTGGTTTGCTTTAGGATTTCTTCTGAATTCCTTTCTTTGGTTTATTTTAATATTGAGATGAAATGGGAGAGACTATGATGGAGGTTCTTATAATACTTTCTGCCCTCTTTCTGGCTGTATGTCTTCATCATTCTTCAGTGATCCTGCTTGCCTATTGATCAAGAAGGATCTTGTGTGGAGTTTCCTTCTAGTCATTTCCGACTCAAGGGGCCAGTGCTCATCTCCGTTTCAAAGCCGAAGAGCCAGCACTTGTCCAAGGACGTCTCCGTGGTCATGTGGCCGCATGACTAGACGGCAAAGGCGCACGGAACACTCTTACCTTCTCACTGTCGTGGTCCCTATTTTTCTACTTGCATTTTTACATGCTTTCGAACTGCTAGGTTGGCAGAAGCTGGGACGAGTAACAGGCGCTCACTCTGCTACGCGGCACTCGGGATTCAACCCGCCAAACTGCCGACCTTCTGATCAACAAGCTCAGCGTCCTAACCCACTGAGCCACTGAATTCCTTATCTACCACCAAATTGCTGTGACCGGTTAGTAGTTCAGATTCTTGTAGAGAGCTTAAGCTTGCAATGAACCTTTATACCCTTTTGAACAGCCTGGATCTCCTGATTTCTCTGACACTTGAAAAGAACATGCAGTCACTAGGACCTGTCCTCCTCTTAGGGGCAAGGACTAACTTTTATTTCAACTTTTTTTCTCCTCTTCCCTCTACCAGCAAACGTTCAAAGTCTACAGGTTCTTTCATATTTCTGATATGATAATTCGGGAGGAGGAGGATATTTTGGAGAGACAAAAACATTTGTCTAAATGCAGGACCTGGAAGACCTTTAATCACTGTGCTGTGAAGAATGAGAGGAACCCACTCCAAAGCTTTTGTTTTAAAAACCTAGCTCCACAAGTTCCAATATGTAAATCTGAGGTCATGCAAGCATCATTGCTTACAAAAGTAGGACAGGAAGCGCTCAAGAGCATCCACAAAGCTAGAAAGCATTTGCATCAAGGTGAGGCTAATTTGGTGAGGGATGTGTGAGACGGCAAAGGGGTCTTACGGACCCTCCTCTCTTCTTTGCTCCAATTTTACACGGCTCATGCAAGGCTTCTATTGATGTTTGGAAAACGTGTGTCATTTATTTCCTGGCAGAGTGGTTATTTGTCTACATAAGACTGTTCCATCAACCCAAATGATTTATCATGCTCTCCAAGGGAGATTTCCCTCCCTCTCCTTGAAAACACAGCCAAAAATCTACTCTTCTCCACCTCTCACAAAGCTCTGCCATTTGGGAGGAATACCTCACAGAGCCCTACAAAGGATCAATGGAGCAGAGAGCTTGTAATTGTCATTAGATGATACCTTTTTCAATGTGACATTTCAAAATTAATGGACAGAAAAGGCCTCTTGTTAGAATCCCAGTGGGTTAACTAGGCAGATGACATTAATGTGGGTTTGTAAACAGCTAGGCAACTTGCTCACCTGTGGCGAGAAGAAGAGTCTCCATATGACCAGGATGGTACAGTTTGGGAAATGCAAAGAAAGTTGGACAATTCACCGTTGGAAAAAAAAAGAACAATGATCCAAAAAGGCTTCCAATTTAAGTCTCTGCTCAGCCGTGAGTCCCTTAGACCATTCTTAACTCCGAGTAGGGTGAGGGACCTTCAGTGAAAACTTTCATGCTTGCTTGGAGAATCATTGGCCTCCTGCTGACCTTTCCTTAGCAAATGTGGCTCGAACTGGGTTCATATGTGCACAAGCGCACTCTCTCACACACATCTGCATACCTTTCATGCCCCAAAATACTGAACTTGAAGAAAGGAAAGAAAAAAAAAACCAAAGCAAATAACGCATTAGCTATCTTGAAACCAGAGGTGGTTAACGTATCATTTGTAATTATCAGGTTGTCTATTGCAGCCTATAGAGTATAGATCTTATCTAGGGTCTCCTGAAATTAAATATGCCTCTTTCATTTACTAAAATGTGCCAAAAATAACAGAATAAAGAGTTGGAAGGAAACTTGGAGGTCTTCTAGTCTAACCCCATGGTTAAGCAGGAGACCCTATAACATTTCAGACAAATGACTGTCCAATCTCTTCTTAGAAACCTCCAGCTATGGAGCACCCACAACTTCTGAAGGCAAGCCATTCCATTGGTTGATTGTACTCACTCTCAGGAAATTCCTCCTTAGTTCTAGGCTGCTTCTCTCCTTGATCCTGACTGGCTCAAGGTTGACTCATCCTTCCATCTTTCTAAAGTCAGGAAAATGAGATTGCTAGAGGCAAAACTCCTGCGAGTCCCTTGGACTGCAAAGGCGATCAAAGTGGTCAGTCCTAGAGGAGATCAACCCTGACTGCTCTTTAGAAGGCCAGATCTGAAGTTGAAACTCAAATACTTTGGCTACCTAAAGAGAAGGAAGGACTCACTGGAGAAGAGCCTAATGCTGGGAAAGGTTGAGGGCAAGAGAAGAAGGGGACGACAGAGAATGAGGTGGCTGGATGGAGTCACTGAAGCAGTAGGCGTAAGCTCAAATGGACTCCAGAAGATGGTAGAGGACAGGAAGGCCTGGAGGAATGTTGTTCATGGGGTCGCAATGGGTCGGACACGACTTCGCAACTAACAAAAACAACAGGGGCAATATGCTGACACTGTGCCCAAAGAGTCCGGTAAAGCACGATGGGATGATATATAAGCCCAAGAGCTATTGCTATTGCTATTAAGCTACAACATGGCACAAGTATATATGTGAGCGGTTAGTGGTCTTCCATTGCACAATCTTCTCTCTCCCAGGCTGCAGCCTTTTTGGCTCTCCATGCATCCATTAGAAGTCCCAACTAAAGACACCGTGAGATACCTTCTCTGTACTTGGATATTTGGTGAGTCAAGAAGGCTCCAGAACAATGGAAATGGAAAGAAAAGCCACAGAAAATACCACCGGCAAATCTACCAACACTACTACCTCCCACAAAACGTACTATTTGGTAGGCTCAAAAATATTGGTAAGAGAAATTGGAAGAAACTCTCAGATACCCTGAGTAGATAGGAGAAGAATAAATTCTGCTGAGGCATGACAAGTACATTTTATAACCCTAGAACAGGGGTCTTCAAACTTGGCCCTTTTATGACTTTTGGACTGGCTGAGGACTCGTGTGCCTGGCTGAGGAATTCTGGGAGTTGAAGTCCACAAGTCATAAAAGGGCCAAGTTTGAAGACCCCTGCCCTAGAAGCGGGCAGACCATTAGTTAAGAACAGCTTCTGGATTAAGGGCAGAAAGTAAAACTATATTAATTCCCCACAGTGGTCTCTTCCAGGGATTATGGATTGCACCTTCTAAGATTACATTAGTTGGGGATAACAGAATAACAGTGTACCTTGGAGAACTTCTAGCCCAACCCCCTGCTCAAGCAGGAGACCCTATACAATTTCAGACAAGTGGCTGTCCAGTCTCTTCTTAAAAGCCTCCAGTGATGGATCACCCACGACTCCTGAAGGAAAGCTGTTGCACTGGTTGATTGTCCTCACTGTTAGGAAATTTCTCCTTTATTTTAGGTTAGTTCTCTCCTTGATTAGTTTCCATCCATAGTTTCTTGTCTTGCCTTCTGGTGCTCTGGAAAATAGGTAAACCCTTTCTTCTTTCTGGCAGCCCTCAAATATTGGAACATTGCTATAGGTAAAGGTAAAGGTTCCCCCGCACATGCGTGCTAGTCGTTTCCGACTCTAGGGGCCAGTGCTCATCTCCGTTTCAAAGCTGAAGAGCCAGCGCTTGTCCGAGGACGTCGCCGTGGTCATGTGGCTGGCATGACTAGACGCCAAAGGCGCACAGAACGCTGTTACCTTCCCACCGTAGTGGTCCCTATTTTTCTACTTGCATTTTTACGTGCTTTCGAACTGCTAGGTTGGCAGAAGCTGGGACGAGTAACAGGCGCTCATTCTGTTACGCGGCACTCGGGATTCGACCCACCAAATTGCCGACCTTCTGATCGACAAGCTCAGCGTCCTAACCCGCTGAGCCACCGCGTCCCTAACATAGCTATATGTCAATAGTTTACTGAATATCCATCCCATGAAATGGAGGTCATAGTTTCAGTCACCTAGAGGGTGTCACACAGATTGCCTAACTTACACTGCTTATACATACATACATACACACACACACACACACACACCTATCTACCATATATTCCTCTATTTCTCAGAGATGTATCCAGCTTTATAAGAATTTGCAACCATTGGGATAATGGCAAATAGGACCTTATTAGCATGAAGTTTGTCATTTGTTCTCTAATAAAACCAAAGGAAACAAAAAAAGTAAATGACAGTATATTAATGGAGTTTGTCTTGTTTTTTAATGTGTGCAGAGACACTATAAAACTTTTTTATTGGGGAATTGTGATGACATGCTTGCACTTTGATAGTACAGGCCGAACTCCAAGAAGGAGCATGAATTAGATGGCTCTGTGAAAAAAACCTCTCCTAATGATATAGTAAAATTTGACTCTGACGTTGTAAAATCTGTTTATGGCAAAGGCACAATTTCTGCAGTATCCCATTCGGCCAAGATTAGTAGTAGAACAGCATAGAGGGAAGAAGCCACTGGGTGAAAATGGCTGAGGTTGTATTCCTTATTTATTTATATTTATTTATTTATTCCTTATTTATTTATTTATTTACGGGAATGAAAGCTAAAACACATGAAAAATGGTTGCAGCAATTTGGTATGTCTAGTTTAATGAAAAGATGGACTAGGTGTGTGTGTGTGGGTGTGTCATGATAGTAGTCTTCCAATATCTAAGGGGCTGCCACAAAGAAGAAGATTAAAAATATATAAACCAGGGGTCTTCAAACTTGGTCCTTTTGTGACTTGTGGACTTCAACTCCCAGAATTCCTCAGCCAGCATGCCTGGCTGAGGAATTCTGGGAGTTGAAGTCCACAAGTTATGAAAGGGCCAAGTTTGAAGACCCCTAATATAAACCATCAAATGTTAATATGGGTAAACGAGATCCAGAGCACAGAATTAGAGAGCGTTGAATAAGGAGTCAAAAGTTCAGCACATTAAACCTGGAGTTGTATATGCATGCCATCATATTATTGGGAAGTGGGCTCCACTCCATAAGAAGTTGCCAACTGCAACTCTGAGCAATGAGTGAATCTGTGGGGTCATTGGTGCTCTCTTGAGCTTGATTTTTTTCCTTGAAGACATTTCATTATCCAGCTAGGTAATATCATCAGTGCACAATGAAACCTCCACAAGAAAACAATCAACTTCAGAGAGGACCAAGGACCCCATAGTTCAAAAGTGAGCTAGAAAAATGTCCTCTCCTCATGTTTGAAACTCTTGATTAAGTGCATAGTAATTCCTCATCTTTTTGTAATAAATACCACATTTTTCTGGTACCCCTTCTGCAATATAGAATTCACAAATGCAAGTCCAGCTGAATTGCCAAATTTGGCTGATAAACAGTGTTAGGTCTGATCAGTACAATTTTTGTTTGTAAGTAAAACCATCAGGAAATCCCAGGTTGTTAGTTAGACCAGGAAGTCAGAAAAACATCCTGGAGGAAAGCAACAACAAATTATGATCATATTTTGGCAGGGGGGGAAAAAAAGTCATATCCATGAAATGTTAGAAGACCAGTTGATTTTGAAAGTGAGTTTGCACTTATATTTCGTGAGATAGCAACAATCAAACTTTGGCTAATCGTGAAAAATGCTCAGCAGCATTGGATCTCATTAGTGGCTTTAATTAATTAACTGATTAATGGGAGACCACTAGTAAAGACTTAGAGCTGTTTCTTGACACCCACAGAAATATGGCTAAGCAGGCAGCAAAGATTAGCTTCTGTGCCATGCTTTAAGCTTCGTTTTGTGACTCTGCTGGATCCATGAAGTGGAGTAGGTAAAATTTGCACAAGCAGCTGCAATCTGATCCAAGGAGAAAGCAGGTGGTTGTGAAGCAGAAAGACATGACTCACAAATGCTAGACAGGCAGGCAAGTGCCAAAAACAATGTTGCTCAAGTGGTTTGCAATAGTTGACCACAGCAGCCAATATGTATTTTAGAGGTGTCAACGGATGGAACACATGCAAATATTCTCTGGCAGGCAGGATTAATTTTAAGATAAGCAAAGATGAGATTGGACAGATGATGATAGAGATAGATAGATAGATAGATAGATAGATAGATAGATAGATAGATAGATAGATAGATAGATAGATAGATAGATAGATAGATAGATAGAGATAGATAGATAGATAGATGGATAGATAGATAGATAGATAGATAGATAGATAGATAGATAGATAGATAATAGATAGATAGATAGATAGATAGATAGATAGATAGATAGATAGATAGATAGATAGATAGATAGATAATCTAAAAATAATAAAAATAAATAAGTCAATAATGCCCCTGGAATTTGTAAACATTTAAAAAGAAACACTGGGTGGGAAAACTGGGCAGATGGGGGCAGAATCAGCTCCCATATTTTACACTTTATCATGTTACATGGGTTTTTAATTATTGGTTGCATTCTTATTTTTGTTTTAGTTGTTAGCCACCCAGAGTCATGTATATCAGCTAGGCGGCCATCTTTTTACAATAAATATATAAATAATAAGTTTATGTCACATTTTAACTGTGCAGCATTTTCCATTTAGAGCAGTCAATCATGTGTCAATATCCGTCTGTCTGTCTGTCTGTCTGTCTGTCTGTCTGTCTATCTATCTATCTATCTATCTATCTATCTATCTATCTATCTATCTATCTATCTACCTACCTACCTACCTACCTACCTATGGTGGCACAGTGGTTAGAATGCAGTATTGCAGGCTACTTTTGCTGACTCCTGGCTGCCAGGAGTTTGGCAGTTCGATCCTCACCGGCTCAAGGTTGACTCAACTTTCCATCCTTCCAAGGTTGCTAAAATGAGGACCCAGATTGTTGGGGGCAAGAGGCTGATTCTGTAAACTGCTTAGAGGGGGCTGTAAATCACTGTGAAGTGGTATATAACTCTAAGTGCTATTGCGATTGTTAAATATCTAAATATTTAAATGTCTACTTTCACAGCAGAACCAGTTTCACATTTTGTTTTTAAAAAAAGAAACTAATCTCTTTGTCCTTCTCTCTCTTTTCCACTTTTCCTCCCCAGCTTTTCCTCCCTCCAGTTTATATACAGTAATTATTAGGACTGGATGAAAAAGTTTTGAAGTGAACGTTGGCCTTGATAAAATCAGCCCTTCAAAGCCCAACTTGGGATAAAAAAAAACATGAAATTTCTGCCCACGCGGTGCACCCTTTAGAACTGGGTCTTTGAATCGAACCAGTCTCATGGATGATTTGCATAAACAATTCAGATCCAACAGGATCTTTCCATAGAATTGTATATTTTGATTCTTGAGGATTTGAAGGTAATTATATACAGTATGCACTATTATCTACAGAATACAGAATAACCAAGTTAGAAGAGACTTTGGAGGTCTTCTAGTCCAACCCCATGCTCAAGCAGAAGACCCTATAACATTCTGGACAAGTAATTGTCCAGTCTCTTCTTGAAAACCTCAAGTAATCAAGAGACCACAACTTCTGGAGGCAAGCCATTCTACTGGCTAATTGTTCTCGCCGATAGAAAATTTCTCCTTAATTCTAGGTTGCTTCTCTCCTTGATAATTTTCCATATGTTGCTTCTTGTCCTGCCTTCAGGTGCTTTGGAGAATAGTCTGAACCCCTATTCTCTGTGAAAGCCCCTCGAATTTTGGAAGGTGGTTATCATGTCACCCTGAGTCCTTCTTTTCATTAAAATAGACATACCCAGTTCTAAAGCATATGATGAACGGTGCAACTGTTCATGATATGCTTTAGCTTCCAGTCCCCTGATCATCTCTGTTGCTCTCCTTTGCACTCTTTCTAGAGTCTCAACATTGGTTTTTGTGACTAGAACTGGATGCAATGATCAGAAATGGACACATATATTATTGGGGTTTCTGGAATCTTCTGCATTTAAATTACTTCCTGGATTTTAGGAATCTAGGAAGTTTAATTCATCAAAAGCAGAGGGAATTATCCAAATCGTCAAACAATAGAATTCCCCCAAATATTATAGGAGTTCCTCTTACCCATAAGTGCCTGATGCAAAGTGATACGATTTTTTTGCATCTGCTCCTTTTATCACTACACTGCTGTTGTTGTTTTTTTTGCTTTGCTCTGTGCCTTGGTTAAGATGTTCTACTACTTGTACCTCAAAATCCCTTGACTAAATATATAAGTCCTAATGGATATAATTCACATCATGTGTCTATTGGAACAATTGCAGAAACGATGCAGACCACATAAATGCTGCCTATAATCCAGATTGCTTTCAGAAATAAATAACCACTCTGTCCATTAATAAGGGAGGAAATCCCAAATAACAACAACAACAACAACAACAACAACAACAATAATAATAATAATAATAATAATAATAATAATAATAATAATAATAATAATAATAATAATAAACAATTGCATACAGTGGCTGAAATCCCCAGAATGGATTTTCAGACAAGTGAGGAGTTCCTCCCACTTTCTCTGTGTGTATTAATATGTTGTGGGGATTCAACAGCGTGCACAGCACTGCAGAAAAATCTTGGATGGGTCACTGTGCTATTTGCCAGTATTACTCTCAGTCACTCATGATCTCCACCACCAGCCCACGCACTGCAGTGCTCAACCGAGCTGCAAATTCTAACAAATGGGGCTTTGCTTCCCATTCAGTTCTGCCCATTTTTCCCCCTGCTAAGCTCGTGATGAGCTTGAAATAGTCCATTAGTCTCCTGATAAAGAGGGAGAAGATCAGGAGGAATCTCACAGGAGGAACAGACGGGGACTATCTCCTCCCTTCTCTGAACCAGCCAGCTGCCCAAAGCTCAGGAAGGCCACTACCCCCTGCTTTGCAGGGCTGGTTTTCGCAGATGTACCCAAGCAGCAAATCAGGGTTTTTCCACTCTGGTTCCAGCCTTCAGACCCAGTTGAAGCAAAACCAGCTGAGAGAAGAAAAAGGCGTGTTTGGTTTTGATTTGATCTGATGGCCAGGCAGAGCTGATATGGCCAAGGGACAGAAAAGGATCTCAGCTCTAAAGAAGAGGCTTGGGAAATTAGTCCTTGGCAAATCAGACAGGAGGTGGCTTGATCAAAATTTTGACTTGAACCAAAAAGATGCTGAGATTTTTGGGAAGGAGTGCAGAGAAGAGCAATGAAGAAGGATTAGGGCACTGAAAGCTAAAACACAGGAAGTATGGTTGCAAGAATTGGGTATGTCTAGACTAATGAAGGACGCGGTGGCTCAGTGGGTTAGGACGCTGAGCTTGTCGATCAGAAGATCGGCAGTTTGGCGGGTCGAATCCCGAGTGCCGCGTAAAAGAGTGAGTGCCTGTTACTGGTCCCAGCTTCTGCCAACCTAGCAGTTCGAAAGCACGTAAAAATGCAAGTAGAAAAATAGGGACCACTGCGGTGGGAAGGTAACAGCGTTCCGTGCGCCTTTGGCGTCTAGTCATACCGGCCACATGACCACGGAGACGTCCTCGGACAAGCGCTGGCTCTTCGGCTTTGAAACGGAGATGAGCACCGGCCCCTAGAGTTGGAAACGACTAGCACGCATGTGCGGGGGAACCTTTACCATTACCTTTACTTTAGACTAATGAAGAGAAGGAACAGGGGTAAGCAGAGTTGGTCCCTTCCAACTCTGTTATTCTGTTATCCTGATAGAGAGCAACGAGAGGAAGGGCAGCAGATTGGAGGAAATGATAACGGCAAACCCCACCATTTTGTCCCTGCTTAAGGGCAGACAAACGTCAACCAAAGAAACTATAGTTGCCATTTTGGGAATAGGCAAATTGCCTCTGTGAAAGCCATTATATATGAAGACCCAATTGCTCCGAAAAGTTGTCTGCCCCAAAAAGAAGCCACTCTCTGAAGCCAGAATTTTAATGAGCTTTGTGTTGCCCTCTGGGTACATCTAGACTAAAGAAGAGAAGGACTAGGGATGACATGATAGCAGTCTTCTAGTACTTGAGGAACTGTCAAAAATAGAAGTGGGGGAGAAGGAGAAATTTCCTAATAGTAAGAACAGTTAATCAGTGGAATGGCTTCCCTCCTGAAGTTGTGGATGCTCCATCACTGGAGGTTTTCAAGAAGAGACTGGACAGCCATTTGTCCAGAATGGTACAGGGTCTCCTGCTTGAGCTGGGGGTTGGACTAGAAGACCTCCAAGGTCCCTTCCAACTCTGTTTTTTTGTATTACTTGATTTACTCTTCTGCTTGATCTGCTTCTCTCGAACAAATGCAAACATCAGTATTTACTTATCCATAAATTTCACACTGTTCAAATGGACCCATTTGATTTTTCGATCAGTTTACTGATGGGGCTTTGTAGAGTCTAGCATGAAGATGTGGAGAAGGAATGGAAAGAAAATAAGTGTAAATATGTGTCGGATTTATCCAAACCAAACTTGCTATGTGTTTTTAATTAGTAGGTATGCATCTTATATTTTATATACAATGTTCTATATAACACCTAATAGAATATTTTATTTATTCTAATATGTAGAATATTTAGTTTGATGGGAAAAATGCTTCCAGATTTTTTTTACTGCGAAGGAAGAAAAATTTGAGATGCACATGGGAATGAAAGCTGCACTCTGTTGCTTACTTTACTTATAAAGTAGCCAACAGGAATGTGCAAACTATTTTCTTTTTCACTGCACAATCATTTCTTCACTTTGCTTTCCACCTTTTATATATATATATATATATATATATATATATATATATATATATATATATATATATATATATATATATATATATATATATGCATCTTTGGTTACGAACACCCGCGAAAACCTCAGAAAACAATATATATATATATATATATATATATATATATATATATATATATATATATATATATATATATATATATATATATATATATATATATATATATATATATATACCAAGCAAAGACATTATAAGCACATTCTTCCCATGGATCTATTTCAGACAGGAATATGTAAGTAGTTTGGGAGTTTCAAAACACTAAAGAGAGGCATCAGAGAAAACAGTGACTACGACAGAATTCCTCTCTGATCCTCACACAGGCCCCAAACAAGCTCAAAGTCACTGCCAAGAGAATCTCAGCAAAAATTAAGTAGACAAGTAGAAGCCCCATTTCCAGGAGAAGAAAACTGGAAGGCAGATTTGGTGCGGGTGGGGGGGGTTAGTTTTACTTCCTTCTCTCTAGGTTTTTAAGAATCTCCTCTGGACATCTTTGAATGCCAATGATATAGATGGGTATTTTCAAGTTCTTATAAAATATAACAAGAGTCTAGAAGGAAGGGAGGGAGGAGGGAATGAAAAAGAAGGAAGAAAGGGAGGGAGGGAGGGAAAGGAAAGGAGGGTTAGAGGGAGGGAGGGAGGGAGGGAGGGAGGGAGGGAGGGAGGGAGGGAGGGAGGAAGGAAGGAAGGAAGGAAGGAAGGAAGGAAGGAAGGAAGGAAGGAAGGAAGGAAGGAAGGAAGGAGAGATTGAAAGAGAGGAAAGAGGAAGGAAAGGAAAGGAGAGTGGGAGGAAGGAAAAGAGGAAGGAAATAGACTGAACTGGAAAAGAAAGGAAAGGAAAGGAGGAAGGAAAGAAGGAAGGAAGGAAGGAAGGAAGGAAGGAAGGAAGGAAGGAAGGAAGGAAGGAAGGAGAGATAGAGTAAAAGGGAAAGAAAGGGAGAGAAAAAGAAAGTAGTCTCATTCATCTGTGCAAAGATGGTAGGGTACCCAGGGCAAATGTTTCCACTAGCCTTGCTTCCATTCACATTCCATTATTTCTAGCCAGACCTATGAAGAAATAGATAGATTTGGATCAGATATCCTTGTCTCTTTCCCCAGTCATGAAATCCAGAAGGGTTTTACCTCTTCAACAGGAGACAAAAGAGTGTCCCCTTTCATGCCATGCCTTCCAATTTTGACCTTCCCATTCTGTTCCTTAGCAAGCACACCTTCCGCAGCTTGTCCAGTAACAAAGGAAAATCCCTCGGCCGGCTGCCTGTTTGGGAATGAACATCCTACTTGTCAACTTCTAAAAGACTTGAGCATTGAGCTTGAGGAAACCATTAAAGCGTTGCTTCCACTTTGGCCTGAAGATTTATCCGATTTGGATCAGGACGGTGTTAAGGGATGGAATAGAATGATCTCTCTCTCTCTCTCTCTCTCTCTCTCTCTCTGTGTGTGTGTGTGTGTGTGTGTGTGTGTGTGTGTGTGTGTGTGTGAGTCTGTCTGTCTGTCTCCCACGCTCCTCTGAGCCCTGGGCTTTCCCTTTTGTCTGCTGCTCCCTTTTCCAGACACGTGAAAAATCCAATTGGCCAACAAATTAAAGCCAATTAGCACGTGAGCCCCCCCAAGAAAACCCCCCACACAGCCATCAACTTTTGGCGGAGATGCTCAAAAAGGTATTATCTGAGTTCCGCCTCAGTCGGGAAGCACACAGTGGCGACACATTGGCTTAAAATATTAAGATCTCGGGGAGCGAGCAGGGGGTTATTCTGAGCTCCCAGCTGGCAAAGCATTCTTGACGGGAGATGGCGGGGCAGATGTCCAAGGACAATCAAAGGGAGAAGGAAGTTTAAGCCAACGTTTGCCTATCTCATATTTTCGGTCTTGATCCCTGCTCCTCAGAGATGGAGAACAGCTGTTGCACTTCGGGGATCAGCCACATTTATCTGTTCTAGTCTTCCACTTCCTTCCCTACACACACACACACACACACACACACACACACACCATTCTCTTAACTCCACCAGCTTTGGACTTCAACACCCTACATTCATTCCTTAAAGAATGAGGCCAGGCCTTGACAAAGTTCTGGGGGGAAAAAACATGAAGAAGAATGCTTATTTTCACCTGGGTCTGAGATCCTGAGACCCCTGGAGGTTTTTAAGAAGAAAGGTGGACAGCCATTTGTCTGGAATGATATAGGGTCCCCTGCTTGTGCAGGGGGTTGGACTAGAAGACCTCAAAAGCCCCTTCCAACTCTGTTATATTGTTATTTTCACAAAGGGACTGGCATCTGGATGTTAAGCTCAAGTGATGCACTGATACACTATAAAGAAAGACTAGGGGTGACATGATAGCAGTGTTCCAATATTTGAGGGGCTGCCACAAAGAAGAGGGGGTCAATCTATTCTCCAAAGCATCTGAAGGTAGGACAAGAAGCAACAGATGGAATCTAATCAAGGAGAGAAGCAACCTAGAACTAAAGGGAACTTTCCTGGCAGTGAGAGCAATTAATCAGTAGAATGACTTGCCTCCAAAAATTCTGGGTACTCCCAACTCTTGAATAATCATTGAATAATCATTTGTCTGAAATGATACAGGGTTTCCTGCTTGAGCAGGGGGCTGGACTAGAAGACCTCCAAGGTCCCTTCCAACTCTGTTATTCTGTTATTTTCCCAAGGTGAGGGACAAGTGGTATCACAGGCACCTTGACACGGTGAAAATGATATAATTTGGATCAGTCATAATTGAGAATCTATGTGATGATGTCATGATGTCCTTGACTTCTTCATGGCCATAACTCGGGTTATGGAGATGCTTTGGGGCTGTCCACCCTTCAAGGTAGCAAAGACAGCAAAACCAAATCCATAAGTAGTATTGCTATGAGTACTCCTTTGCTCACCACCATTTCTTTAGCAATCGTTCCAAGTTACAACAGTGCTGAAAAGGTGCCTTACGAGCGGTCCTTGCACTGATGACCATCACAGCAACATCAGGGTCGTGGGATCAAAATTAATATTTAACCCTTATGACAAAACAAGCCATGAAATTGGATGAGACTTGTTTAACAGCTGCCTTGCTTAGCGACAGAAATTCTTGTCCCAGTTGTAGTCATAAGTCGAGGACAACCCAGAACCTCGCAAGCCTGAAACCACTTCCACTCTCCTTTGCTTTTAGTTTCCAGGGGACGAGGAAGGGTTCCTTCTGAGATGTTTACTCATTGTCTAGCTTGGACTCTTCCTCCTGTCTCCCAAGGTTACTCTCACGGTCCATTACAGGTTTTTATGGACACCACGTTTCTCATCCCTGAGAACTGTTCATTTTCAGTAGAAATTCGATTACTAAAAAAAAACAACAGCAAATGTTTCTATTCAGTCAATAATAAAGACATTGGACAGTAGTACAATGTCCCAGGTTTATCCAGAATATGAAAGTTAAGTAAAGGAGCTTCAGGGTTGAAAAACAACAATCCTGGATATGAATTGTGTATCTCTTTACACAGCTTCTTCTGGTTTTATTTATTTAAGGGCATGTTTCATATAAGCTCAATTAACTTTTGGATAAAGTGGCTAAATTTTTGCTTTCATTTCTTCCCAGGGAAGAATCCTACACATGCTTTTATGCTGTTCTCTTTTTCCTTTCATTAGGGAAATAAATGGTCTTCCTGGAGCGCCTCAGGCATTTGCACCATAACTTTAACCCACCGCCATCTTCCTCCCCACCTACCAGGGAATCAGAGGAAAAAGATTGATGGCACTTCCACTAAAAGCAAAACTGTCTTATTTTACAAGCTGTCAGATTTGGCATCAAGGGCCAAAATGAGAGGAGAGGCATGAAAAAAAGAGAGAGAAAGTCTCTTGAACTTCGGGTGGGCATTAATGAAGAATTTCCCCAACTTGAAAATCCATCAATTAGTGCTTGGATTGGGTCAAGATTTAAGGTCAACTCTTCTCTTTAATCCACGCCAGCCTGTCTCTTCCTTTTCCCTCACTTCCTTTTGATGTCCCTTTGGAAAGGTCCACTGGCCTGCTGGGACAAAGTGGCATAACTCAGCCGTAATCCCATAGGTGGTCCAACAGCGGCCAGAGTAGAGTTACAACTTCTAGCAACTGATGTGGATGCCTGTAGCCTCACTAAATGGCAGGCGATAAAAAAAAGAAGAGGGAAGTGGAGGGAGGAAGGAAGGAAGGAAGGAAGGAAGGAAGGAAGGAAGGAAGGAAGGAGGGAGGGAGGGAGGGAGGGAGGGAGGGAAGGGAAGGGAAGAGGAGGGGAGAGGAAGGGGAAAGGAAAGGAAAGGAAATAGAGAAAGGAAAGGAAATAAGGGAAGGGAAGGGAAGGGAAGGGAAGGGAAGGGAAGGGAAGGGAAGGGAAGTTGAAGGGAAGGGAAGGGAAGGGAAGGGAAAGGAAAGGAAGGGAAGGGAAGGAAAGGAAAGGAAGGGAAGGAAAGGAAGGGAAGGAAAGGGAAGGGAAGGGAAGGGAAGGAAAGGAAAGGAAAGGAAAGGAAAGGAAAGGAAAGGAAAGGAAAGGAAAGGAAAGGAAAGGAAAGGAAAGGAAAGGAAAGGAAAGGAAAGGAAAGGAAAGGAGGAGAGAGGGAGAGAGGGAGGAAGGAAAAGAGAGGAAGGAAATGGAATGGCATGGAAAGGAAAGGAAAGGAAAGGAAAGGAAAGGAAAGGAAAGGAAAGGAAAGGAAAGGAAAGGAAAGGAAAGGAAAGGAAAGGAAAGGAAAGGAAAGGAAAGGAAAGGAAAGGAAAGGAAAGGAAAGGAAAGGAAAGGAGGAGAGAGGGAGAGAGGGAGGAAGGAAAAGAGAGGAAGGAAATGGAATGGCATGGAATGGCAAGAAAAGGAAAGGAAAGGAAAGGAAAGGAAAAGGGAGGGAGGGAGGGAGGGAGGGAGGGAGGGAAAGAGAGGAAGGGAAGAGAATGTTTGGATCCCAAATTCATGTCCTTATGCTCTTCCTTTTATTTTTTTATTTTTATGTGTATAAATCTACAGAGTGAATCTGGTTGGGAGTTTTCTGTTCATCTGGATCACCTCTGCCTTCCCACCTTTAAATTTTATCTGTCTTATTATCTGCAGGCAGTTCCATTTCAAGCAAGGAGATTATGCAACCAAGGGAGGGGAAGGGGAAACTATGACTTCAGCAAGATGTAGCAGACACAAAAAGTGTGACAAATTGCAATGACAGGGGAAGCAGGGGCAGCTTGTGATGGTGGAAATTAAATCCCCAGCCCAACAATGCACCATTATGCTGGCTTCTATAAGGACTCTTGTTGAAGTGAGATTGAGAGAAGAAAGCCACACAAAAAAATGAGACGTGGGGAGAGAAACGATGGACACATATCTCCCCCAACATCTCTTTTCCTGACTAGTCTACCTCTTCAAACATCCGCAACAACCTAAATTATGCGATGGAAACATTCCCATAATGTGTGCGAAAGCATTGGAATAATGACATCTACCAGTAGACCTCGGCTTATGGCCACAATTTAGCCCAACAGTTCTGTTGCTAAGGGAGACAGTTAAGTGAATGTTACCTTTCTTGCCACAGTTGTTAAGTAAATTGCTGCACTTGTCCATTCCTGGCTGAGGAATTCTGGGAGTTGAAGTCCACAAGTCATAAAAGGCCCACGTTTGAAGGCCCCTGCTTTAGAACCTAGAATGGCAGAGTTGGAAGGGACCTTAGAGGGCTTTTAGTCCAACTCTCTGCTCAAGCAGGAGACTCTATGCCATTCTAGATCAACAGCTGTCCAGTCTCTTCTTAAAAGCCTCCAGTGATGGAGCACCCACAACTTCTGAAGGCAAGCTGTTCTGCTGGTTGATTGTTCTCACTGTTAGGAAATTTCTCCTTAGTTCTAGGTTGCTTCTCTCCTTGGTTAGTTTCCATCCGTTGTTTCTGGCCTTGTCTTGGGTGCTGACTTTGCTTATCAGAAGGTGTCAAAAGGTGTTTACATGACTCCAAGACACTGCAATTATCGAATAGATAAATCGGTTGTCAGGCATCTGAATTTTGATCATGTGGGGATGCTGCAACAGCCGTGACTGTGAAAAATGGTCGTAAGTATTTTTTTCCCCAGTGCCGTTGTTAACTTTAAACAATCACTAAATGAACTGTTGTACACCGAGGACTACCTACAAGCCAGCAACGCTGGGTCAGTGGTATCCAAAAAGAAGCTAGAGAAGATTCTTGGAGTTCAGGATTGGAATATTGGAAAAAGCTTTCTGGATGATGCACGAGAAAGGTTAGCAAGCCGTGAGAGAGGAAAACATTCCGTGACCTATAATAATTTACTTTATTTAACAGAATAACAGAGTTGGAAGGGACCTTGCAGGTCCCTATCCCATTTGGGACAGGTGGCTCTCCAGTCTCTTCTTAAAAACCTCCAGTGATGGAGCACCCACAATGTCTGAAGGCAAGCTGTTCTACTAGACCAGGGGTAGGCAACCTCGGCTCTTTTATAACTCATGGACTTCAACTCCCAGAATTCCTGAGTCAGCGTAGCTGATTCAGGAATTCTGGGAGTTGAAGTCCATGAGTCATAAAAGAGCTGAGGTGGCCTACCCCTGTACTAGACCATTAGGAAATTTCTCCTTAGTTCTAGGTTGCTTTTCTCCTTGATTAGTTTCCATCCATTGCTTCTTGTCCTACCTTCAGTTGCTTTGGAGAATAGGTTGACCAACTCATCTTTGTGTCAGCCCCTCAAACATTGGAACACTGCTATCTTGCTATCACCCCTAGTCCTTCTTTTCATTAAACTAAAAAAACCCTCTTCCTGCAACCGTTCTTCATATGTTTCAGCCTCCAGCCCCCTAATCATCCTTATTGCTCTTCTCTGCACTCTTTCCAGAGTCTCAACATGGACCTAAAATTGCTGCAGTCCAGTCAGACCTTCCACTAAGCTAACTTCAGGACCAAACGAACAATTTGGGATTAAACTGGTATAGTTCCATCCTTGTAGGACAATGAAATGCCTCATTCAATCATTCCGGTATTTCCGATAATGGCACCTGATGAAATCTTGGACTGGAATAATTATATTAAACCACTCCGGAGCCTTTGTCAATGCTAGGCAATTTTGTCCGATCGAGTGGCCGCTTCACAAAAATTGTATGAGTCCACGATTCTCCTGCAGTGGACATGGCATGAGGATAAATTGCCCCAAATCTAAACCATTTCAGGGCCCCTTTCTCACCCCACTCCACCACCCCCACCCCCTTTGGACAGTTGCCATGATCCCAGACATTCAAAAATATTTCAGACTGAAAAGGTTAAGATTTTAAGTGCAGCTGATTTTATCTGGGCTTTTAACTAACACAGCCAGGTGGATTAAAAGAATGTGTACAATCTTCACTCCAGACACTTGGGTAAATATGAACAAGCAGCAAGACGGCCAGGAGAAGAATCTGCTGTTATTGTGTATTAATTTGAAAGAGGAGATTAAAGAAAGTGAAGAAATCAGTAGTGTAAATAGCAAAAAGGATTTCAATTTATATGTAAGAACACTAGCAGCAGCCTGGTTCTTTTCAAATAAGATGGGTGGGGGGGTGGGGGGGTGGGGGAAAAGCTTTCTTTCCTTTTTGTTAGGAAAATGGGGAGGAGAGTTGAAAGAGGAAGAAATTTACATATCCTTCCCTACCCCCCCCCCCCGCCTTTCTCTTTGTTTGCAGGAATGGACACTGGTTAGCTTAACAGGGTCCCTTTCGTGTGGTCCTTTTAATGGTCTGTTTCCTAGAGAATACCAAAATTGCTTGTTTTGGAAGCGAGGATGATCAAGAGGATCGCTGCAATAACTTTTTCTTCCCTTTTCGCAAGAGCTTGCAGTTTTATAGCACACACTCTAAATAACAGCTCTCTTTGCCCTTCATTTCGATATTCAGCTGCACAACAGGACTAGACCAGCTTCCATTGTTTCTTTCTTTTTGCTCTTGTACCAAAACTTAAATACTTCCCATTCTTAATTTTTAAAAAAAACTGTTGTCCTTTCTCATTTAACTAGATAGAGCTGCACTGTATAAAACTGACATCACATTATTCTAAAAATATTTTATATTTCCTTTTCATAGAGGAATAAATGTCTCTCTCCCTCCCTCTTTCTCTCTCTCTCAATTGATCTATCTATCTATCTATCTATCTATCTATCTATCTATCTATCTATCTATCTATCTATCTATCTATCTATCTATCTATCTAGCTAGCTAGCTAGCTATCTAGCTAGCTATCTAGCTAGCTATCTAGCTAGCTATCTAGCTATCACTTTATCAATATATCTTATCACTTTATCAATATATCTATCATCTGTCTGTCTGTATCATCTATCTGCTTTTTTACCTGTATTTTCTTTTCTCTTGTGAAAAAAAATGTGTTAACATAATTAATTACATCTAGAATCCCTTCCTTTTTTGAAAAAACTGCTTTTAGTGACATATTTGGAATAATGCCATTTTATCCTCCGAACAATCCTGCAGGGTAGGCCAAGTTGGTGAGAAAGGACAGAATTTCCTTCTAAAAAGTTCCATTCCAATTTTAGTTGACCCTGCAAAAGATTGTGAAGGGTGTTTCTGTTGCCCACTTATCTGTGCCTTTGCATGCGGCAAGATAAGAAGGCCTGAACGCCATTGAATTTATTCTTCAGAACTTCCCTAAGAACACAAAGAGGTCCCAGATGGGGGGACCAAGGATGGGGGCTGCATCGTTCTTTCTCTCCAACGACAATTTTTGGAATCCCTGAAGAGCACTTAAAATTCAGCTTGTGTGAATATTGTTGCGCTGAATTGATTTGGAACAATTTGGAGCATTTCATCAATTGGGTAAATTGAATCAACGGATTGATTGAATTTGCCAGATTAAATTAGCAGAACCTGATTTGATTCAAGCCCATTTGGACCTACTCCACTTGTTACCGTGACCATTTTCAAAGGACCATGTTCCTTCGATGGAAATTGATCTCCTGCTCTTTGGTGAGGAAGGCATCCTTCATTAAAATCACCCTACCCCACCCCCCTTCAGTTTTACAGTCTAAAAAGCCTCAACCCAGAAGGAAAAAAAACCCAAGCATCAGTCCTTAACGTCATTTGAGCCCTACAAGAGGCAGGGAGGGTGGAAATATGTACAGGTAGTCCTCGACTTACAACAGTTCATTTAGTGACTGTTCAAAGTTACAACAGCGCTGAAAAAATGTGACTTGTGACCTTTTGTCATAGTTACCACCTTTGCAGAATCCATATGATCATGTGATCAAAATTTGGACGCATGGCAACTGGTTCATATTTATGACCTTTGCTGTCTCCCAGGGTCACGTGATCACCTTTTGCGACCTTCTGACAAGCAAAATCAATGGGAAAGCTGGATCCACTTTAGAATAGAATAGAATAGAATAGAATAGAATAGAATAGAATAGAATAGAATAGAATAGAATAGAATAGAATAGAATAGAATAGAATAGAATATGGAATACAGAATAGAATAGAATAGAATAGAATAGAATAGAATAGAATAGAATAGAATAGAATAGAATAGAATAGAATAGAATAGAATAGAATAGAATAGAATAGAATAGAATAGAATAGAATGTATGGAATGGAATGGAATGGAATGGAATGGAATGGAATGGAATGGAATGGAATAGAATAGAATAGAATAGAATAGAATAGAATAGAATAGAATAGAATAGAATAGAATAGAATAGAATAGAATAGAATAGAATAGAATAGAATAGAATATGGAATACAGAATAGAATAGAATAGAATAGAATAGAATAGAATAGAATAGAATAGAATAGAATAGAATAGAATAGAATAGAATAGAATAGAATAGAATAGAATAGAATAGAGTTGGAATGGACCTTGGAGGTCTTCTAGTCCAACCCCTCCCTCAAGCAGGAGACCGTATACCATCTCAGACAGGTAAATGTCCAGTCTCTTCTTAAAAATCTCCAGTGGTGGAGCACCCATGATTTCTGGAGGCAAGCTGTTCCACTGGTTAATTGTCCTCACTGTCAGGAAGTTTCTCCTTAATTCCAGGTTGCTTCTCTCTTTGATCAGTTTCCAAACATTGTTTCTCGTCCTTCCCTCTGGTGCTTTGGAGAATAATTTGACCCCTTCTTCTTTGTGGCAGCCCCTCAAATACTGAAGTACTGCTATCATGTCTCCCCTGCTCCTTCTTATCTCTAGACTAGCCAAACCTGAATCCTGCAACTGTTCTTCATATGTTTTAGTCTTCAGGCCTTTGATCATCTTAGTTGCTCTTCTCTGAATTTTTTCCAGACTCTCAACATCTTTTTTGTGTTATGGTGACCAAAATTGGTTGCAGTATTCCAGGTGTGGCCTCCCTAGGGTTTCATAAAGCCGTACTAATACCTCGCGTGATCTTGATTACTAACTAATCAACGGCAGTAATTCACTTAACCACTGTGGGCAGAAAGGTCGTAAAATGGGGCAAAACTCGCTTAACAAATGTCTCACTTAACAACAGAAATTTGGGGCTCAATTGTGGTCGTAAGTCAAGGACTATCTGTATTCACATTGCTGAGACAAGCCATAGAAGTCTTCCAAGACGTCCAAAGGAAAGTGTTTCTGAACATGTCCAAAGTATACCTTAGCCATGTGTGTTTAGAATTATAGGGCACTTGATCCCATGCTATGTAACATGCTACTGAAATGTATGAGAATAGTCAGTGGAACAGCTTGCCCCCAAAAGTTGTGGATGCTCCATCAATGGAGATTTTTAAAAAGAGACTGGAGAGCCATTTGTCTGGTATGGTACAGTGCAGAGGTAGGCAACCTTGGCTCTTTTAGGACTCGTGGACTTCAACTCCCAGAATTCCTGAGCCAGCATGGCTGAGCTTGGAAACCTCTCCCTTCCCCTCAGGATAGCTGGCTCAGGAATTCTGGGAGTTGAAGTCCACGAGTCATAAAAAGAGCCAAGGTTGCTTACCCCTGGTATAGTGTTTCCTGCTTGAACAGGGGGTTGGGCTAGAAGACCTCCAAGGTCCCTTCGAACTCTTGTTATTCGGTATACTTTGGAGTAAACCTTCCATGCTCTGACTTATATAGATGTAGAAGAATATAGCACACCTGCATGTAGACAGCACGGAGATCCACTGAACAAGCTCGGTCCCAGCCACAAAAAGCAAAACATTGCAGCGCATCCCGTCATCCATGTGTGTTTGTGTGTTTAAGCCTGAATCAGCTCTTTTTTAAAAAAATAATAATAATTTAGAGGAGTCAGCTGACTCTGCCCGGCATGGATCAAACTGCAGCGATTTTTTAAAGATCTGAGCAGCGCTTAAAACTAAGTAAGTAAATGAAACACTTAGTAGTCTGCAAATCAAGTTGTTCCTCCTCTCCCCTCAGTGTGGACCTCAGAGGGATCATCCCTGCACAACTGAATCCTTTTGCAGGAAACAGTGTGGCATGAAAGAGTTGACTGGATGAATGGCTCAAAATCAGCTACTCTCCTGCAAGAGCTTCGCTTCATTTGTCGGCTAAGCACCGTCGAAATCACAGGACGGTTGACTTAAAAAGCGAGGGGAGGGGAGTGAAAGAGGGCAGCCTCCGCAGACAGGAGTGGAGTGACGTTGCGGGGAAATAATAGTAGGAGGCCCCACAGATGCCTCATAAATTTGATCTTCACACACAATTTCTTAAAACATTTTGAGCTTCCCCGCTGGAAGAAATGACCAGGTTGGATCACATTTCCTCTTCATATTCTGTGACATTTTTAAAGCATCAGAATGATAGAGGGGGAGCCCCTTAACTTCATGGGTTCTCTTGCAACCAAGACAGAACTAAGAGGATGGATAGATAGATAGATAGATAGATAGATAGATAGATAGATAGATAGATAATAGATAGATAGATAGATAGATAGATAGATAGATAGATAGATAGATAGATAGATAGAATATAAATCAGGAGTGTCTCATGTCTATAGATATTTATCTATGTAGTATGGTTGTATTACTGTCATCCTTCTCATCTTTTTCTACTACCTTCTCTTATTGGTATCATTATTATGATTATATTACTTTGTTCTTTGTATGTACACTGAGAGCTTTAGCACCAGAGACAAATTCCTTATGTGACTAATCACACTTGGCAAATAAACTCATTCTATTGTATTCTGTTCTGTTCCGTTCCGTTCCATTCCATTCCATTCCATTCCATTCCATTCCATTCCATTCCATTCCATTCCATTCTATTCTATTCTATTCTATTCTATTCTATTCTATTCTATTCTATTCTATTCTATTCTATTCTATTCTATTCTATTCTATTCTATTCTATTCCACTCCACCCCACTCCATTCTATTCTAGACAGGTAGCTAGGTAGCTAGGTAAGTGGATAGATAGATAAATAGATAGATGATAGATAGATAGATAGAAACTTTATTGTCATTTTTACTGTGCTCACAATGGCACACATTAAAAATGAAATTCAGTTGCTTGCTCTCAAAGTGTATATATACATAACACACATTTAAACATACTATATACAGTACAACATGTATAGACCTACACCCTTACATATAAATAACATATAAATATTAATCAACTGTCCATCTTGAACACATAACGGAAGGAGAAGGCTTGAGAGTTCACAAGGCTGATACTGTATGGAACAAAGCTGTGACTGAATCTGGATGTTCTGCTTCGGATACCACGGAGCCCCCTCCTCCCAGAAGGTAACAAGGAAAACAGTTTGTGAAGAGGATGTGTAGCATCACAGACAATCATGTGGATCCTGATCAAGCAAAGCTTATGTCCCATGTCCTGGATGGAAGGGAGGGAACTGCCAATAGTCATTTCAGCCATCCTCACCACTCTCTGCACCGCCTTCCTGTCTGAAGCAGGGATGCTTCCAAATCAGACTTTGTCCACGGTGACTTGGACAAAGTGACCTAGACACTTTCTCACCTATTTCTCTAGCTCAGGTTTGGCAGATGAGATAAAAATGTTTTTAAAAGTCCAGAGGAAATAATGAAGGGGACAACTCTTCCGGCCCACTTTTGGTTGTTCACAGCAGGGATAAAAGCAGTGCTGGTGATCCAGCAGGGATAAAAGCAGTGCTGGGATTCAGCCGGTTTGCACCACTTCGGCAGAACCAGTAGCTAATTTTTGGTCGCCCAGGCCCAGAATGGACTTCCGGCACCAGCATCCACACAGAGAACCGGTTGTTCACCTATTTGCATCCCACCCCTGGATAAAAGAGGACTGTTTTATTGCTCCCTCCAAATTTCGTCGGTCCAAATTCAACACTGGTGTGTGTGTGTGTGTGTGTGTGTGTGTGTGTGTGTTTGGTGCTCTCAGAGTTTGGTTGTTTTCCTGCAGACGTTTCATTGCCCAAACTAGATAACTTCATCAGTGCCAGAAAATGATTGACACCGACGATGTTTAGGTAATGTAACGTCTGCAAAACAGCAACAACAACAACAACAACCATCAAGGCTCAGAGAGCACCAAGGAGCCTTCCTTTTAATCTTGAGCTACAAATATTCTTCTTTATTGAGACTCTGACATTTGTTGGAAGCTTCTGAACTCCACTCCTGGGTCCTCAAATTGTCTCTGGACAACCTTGAAAGCCCCCATCCTTCAGAGAAGTATTTCCAGGGGCAGTTGCTGCTGAAAAAGCACCTGCTGGAGAGGCCCGGTCTGCATTTTCACTCTAACCTATATTTGATACGGTGTTGTTACAGCTGTGAGCTGCAAAAGGAGGGGCCCCGAGTTTGCCTAAGCATCTCCAAATGGCCGTCAGTGTGGCAACCAGCTGAATACATAAACCAGGCTCTCCCAACCCCACACCGGCCCCAGGTCAGAGTAAATGGAGTAATGATAAAATCCAAACGCTTTTCTCTCAATTTTCCATCTGCATAAATCTACGGATTCACAGTGACCTGTTCCTTTGGCATTGGGGATGAGGCAGTTCGCAGAAGATCCATTTGGCCCAGATCCTGCACGCTTTTAAAAGCTTTTGCCAATTAATTTTAGCAGACTTCCGTAAGGATCAAGGGCAACTTGCTTTTCAGCCTCCCCAATTACCCCTGCTGTGTCCCCTATTTCTTCATTCTCGCCCCCCCCTCCTCCTCCGAGCAGTGGGAGCGGACGAATATTTATAAAATGACACCAGTGCATATTGATTATTTTTTTTCATACAACGGGTGTTTGACAGAGTGATATGAACAGACTGGAACAGCAGAGGGATGGAACAGAATATGGGCGGAAGTGGCTTTTTATAATCTTCCTTAGCCTTTCTGGGCACACAGCAGGGAAGGAAGAAAAGGAACTTCTTGATTAAGGCATACAACTGGGACAGAGTGACGTTAGAAGGGTTGCAATAAACTAGACGGCAGTCATACAGATCCCTGTTGGTAGTCTGACTTCGTAGAATCACAGGGCTGGGAGGGGCCTTGGAGGTCTTCTAGTCCAAACCTCTGCCCGAGGAAGGAACCCTTATTCCATCCTGGGTCAAATGGTTGTCCAATCTATTTTATTTTATTTTATTTTATTTTATTATTATTTTATTGTACTTTATTATTTTATTTTATTTTATTTTATTTTATATTTTATTTTATTATTTTATTTTATTATATTTTATTATATTTATTTTATTATTTTATTTTATTTTATTATTTTATTTTATTTATTTTATTTATTATTTTATTTTATTATTTTATTTTATTTTATTTTATTTTATATTTTATTATATTTATTTTATTTTATTATATTTATTTTATTATTTTATTTTATTTTATTTTATTTTTTATTTTTTTAAATCCCATTTATATCCCGCCCTTCTCTGAAGACTCAGGGCGGCTTACAATCTAAAGCATCAATTTGAACATGCCCAGAATAAATTGTGCCAACAGGTGACCCCAAAGGTGTTTTTCCAAGAGGCCATCGGACTTCCTATGTTTTTCCTTGAAGATGTTTCACTTCTCGTCCAAGAAGCTTCTTCAGATTTTTTTTAATCCCATTTATATCCTGCCCTTCTCAGAAGACTCAGGGCGGCTTACAATTTAAAGCACAAATCAATGTGCTTAGCAATAGCCTTCATTCTATGTATATGCCTGCTTATTAGGGCTTTTGCCCTCCCCCCAAGCGGCATTATTACAAAGTCAGCTTATTTCCCCCAACAATCTGGGTCCTCATTTTACCTACCTGGGAAGGATGGAAGGCTGAGTCAACCTTGAGCCTGGTGGGATGCGAACCTGCACTAATTGCAGGCAGCTGGTGTTACTTAAGGAGGCATTAGCCCACTGCTCCACCAAGGCTTATTTTATTTTATTTTATTATTTTATTTTACTTATTTTATTTATTTTATTATTTTATTTTATTTTATTTATTATTTTATTATTTTATTTTATTATTTTATTTTATTTTATTATTTTATTTTATTATTATTTTATTAATTATTTTATTTTATTTATTTTATGTTATTATTATTTTATTTTATTTTATTTTATTATTTTATTAATTATTTTATTTTATTTATTTTATTTTATGTTATTATTATTTTATTTTATTTTATTATTTTATTTTATTTTATTTTATTTTATTATTTTATTTTTTGAAAACCTGCAGCAATGGAGCAGTCACACATCTGTGAGGCAAGCTATTCCATGTGGTAATTGTTCTCACTGTCAGGAAATCCCTCCTAAATTCCAGGTTGGATTTCTCTTGAAGAGCTTTCACCTGTTGCTCCTTGTTCTTCCTTCAGGTGCTAAGGAGAGTAAAGGGACACCCTCTTCCTTGTGACAGCCTTTCAGATAAGGGAAATCATGGACAAAATGTAGATGTTCTAGATCATCTGCCATGGATAGCCTAGAAGAGAGTTGGGCAACACACAGGTATCCTCAACATGCTTTTTCTGGTAGGGTTTCTAAGTGGTATATTTGTATTTATATTTTCTAAATCTAAATAAATAACACAACATAACATATAACATTAAGAACACACCTTGAATACTGCAGCCAGTTTTGGTCACCATATCACAACAAAGATGTTGAGAGTCTGGAAAAAATTCAGAGAAGAGCAACTAAGATGATCAAAGGGCTGGAAACTAAAACATATGAAGAGCGACTGCAAGACTTGGGTTTGCCCAGTCTAAAGAAAAGAAGAAATAGGGGAGAGATGATAGCAGTATTCCAGTATTTGAGGGGCTTCCACAAAGAAGATGGGATCAAATTAGTCTCCAAAGCACCAGAGGGCAGGACAAGAAACAATGGTTGGAAGCTGATCAAAGAGAGAAGCAACCTGGAATTAAGGAGAAACTTCCTGACAGTGAGGACAATTAACCAGTGGAACAGAAGTTGCCTCCAGAAATCATGGGTGCTCCGCCACTGGAGATTTTTAAGAAGAGACTGGACATTTACCTGTCTGAGATGGTATACGGTCTCCTGCTTGAGGGAGGGGTTGGACTAGAAGACCTCCAAGGTCTATTCTATTCTATTCTATTCTATTCTATTCTATTCTATTCTATTCTATTCTATTCTATTCTATTCTATTCTATTCTATTCTATTTCTATTAACATAACATAACATAACATAACATAACATAACATAACATAACATAACATAACATAACATAACATAACATAACATAACATAACATAACATAACATAGAAATTACCTAAGAGTTGGAAAAATTAACCAATTAAACGGCTTGCTACCAGAACTTGTGGGTGCTCTGGAATGGTATAAGTTCCTCAGCTTGAGTGGGGGATTGGACTAGAAGATCTCCAAAGACCCCTTCCCACACCGTTATTCTGTTAATTTAAATAAATAAATAAAGCCAGCTTTTGACAAACCACATCTTACGTGTTCCTCTGTGATTTCACTCCTTCAACTTCCAAACTTGCCAAATATTTATTTTTTTTATTTTTATTTTAATCCCATTTATATCCCGCCCTTCTCCGAAGACTCAGGGCGGCTTACAATTTAAGCACAAACCAATGTGATCCTAGATCACCCAATGTTTGCACGCTCATCCTTTAGTTTGCAAAAGTGACCTGTGATTCACACTTGGCCCGATAGCTCTTTTCTGTGGCCAACAGTGGCTCCCATAAGCACAACTGTGTAATTTGGGAGTAAGCTGCCCAGGAATGCTTTCTCGTTGGAGGGTGGACACGGGGCAAGAGGAATTACACCTTGTCTTAGTAGATGGCAAAGAGATCATGGCTAAACGGGGCTACCAGATGTCCATCAAAAGGAAGATGTCCATCAAAGATGTCCATCAAAAGGAAGCTCTTCTTTTTTCTCCTCATCTACCAGGCGTAGCCTTAAAATCGAATTTAAAAAGTCCAACTCTTTGAGTGCCTTTTGGGGCAGGCAGAGAGGACTGTTTTCACAGGAGTAGTTCTTGAAACTTCCATGCAGATCGCTTGCTTCTTTTCCTCCATCATTTGTTGACAGACTTTACAAACTAGATTTACGGTGATTTAATTGATTTCCCAGTTCCAGCCCTTGGCTTCAATCCAGCCCCTCCAAATCTATGATCACTGTAGTTTATAAATCTCATAACTCATCGGCGGTGAAATCTGGAAATTGTATTATTAATTCTGTATCATTGTTGGCTGTCCTCTATTCGCAAAAATAAAGATTTTTTGCAGAAATGTTGCACTTTAAAACCTAGTCTCCAGAATGAGTTTCATGCTGAGCTTTTAGCCCCTGATCCAACACTCTGACCAACTTGACAAGAACCCTATCTTGACAAAAAAAGAGAAAGAAGAAGAAATGTTTTGTCTCTTGAACAATGCTATGTAAATACGATTAGATGTAGGGACCGTGGAATGGTTTCTGAATTTTTTTGTTGTTGTTAGTTGCGAAGTCATGTCCAACCCATCGCGACTCCATGGACAACGTTCCTCCAGGCCTTCCTGTCCAATTTTTACTTCTCCAATTTTCTAGCCTTTTAAATCATAAGAGCAGAATTGAAATTAGTATTGTCAGATGTCGGTACAATGACTAATGCTACTAGTTGTAGCAACTAGGTCCTCTGAAATTTAAAAAGAAAGAAATGCCAAACAAACAAAAAAATAGCCCATAATTACATTGCAGATGTTTCCTCCAAGGAGTTTGCCATCTAGACAGCATTCCCTTCATGTGGGGCAAAGTTGAATGTTGGCCCAGACAAACTTGCATGGTTTCCCTGCTTCTTCTTCTTTCTTTTTTTTTTGAAGAAGCTATTTATTTTACTGAGCTCTGCATTTTTTGTTCGCTGGTAATGCAAAGTCGCAAAGAAAATCAAACCCCTGGTTCCAAATATTGACTTAGACCACGTGCCAGGGAATGATACTGTGTCATAGTTGTGGGAAACGCCTTGTAGGTCAGATGACATTGGTCAATAATTGCCTCTTCAATTTTTTTCCAGTCTCCTCCTGCCATTTTGCATGGGGTAGGAGTGTCAGGATAAAGTCCTCATCACATCTTAGAGCAGGGATCCCCAAACGTAGCAATTTGAAGACTTGTGGACTACAACTCCCAGAATCCCCCAGCCAGCCTTATAAGAAAGGCCATTTACCAGAAATCGGTGAAGTTGCTCCCTGCTTTTCTTCTAAACACACCGGGCTGCTTTCATTCATTCCACTTTTCCTCGTTCCTGTTTTCGGGCAATGTGCCTTCTTCCCAAGCACAGCGCTGAGTTGCATATTTATTTTCTAAGAAGATCTACGGAGTGAATATTCATAACTGTAAATAAACAGGGTGGTAGATGATCCTTCTTTGCTTTGCAATATGTCACTTTTCCATTCTAATAATGCTAATTCCAGATAATAAAATAGCCAAGTGATAAATGCAGGTGGACATAGGAAGGGAAGAGGACGCCAAGAATGATTTTATGAGCACCAAGTTGTTTGTTCCATATTAGGAATTCACTGGGCACCTAGACATGAAAAAGTGTAAGGCTATGCCAAAAGCTTGAGAAATTTCAGATTTTGTTGGCGACTTGACAAAACTTTGAGTTTACACCACACATTTAACCCAGTGATTAAATAAATCCACTTCTGAGTTTGCACTTGTAATTGTATGTGGGAATGACCTTAGGAGACCTGGCTAAGGAATTCTGGGAGTTGAAGTCCACAAGTCATAAAAGGGCCAAGTTTGAAGACCCCTGGCTCTTAGGGAATGGTCAGATAAGAGGCAGCGTAGCCCACAGCTGCATAACGGATGGAAGAAAAAAACTCTGGAGGACCCTTTCTAAGTTCTTCAGCTGCTGATTGCTAATCCTAGATCAACCCTGACTGTTTTTTGGAGGGACAGACACTGAAGCTGAATCTCGAATACTTTGGCCATTAAATAAGAAGAGGGGATACCTTAGAAAAAATGGTGATGTTGGAAAGACGGAAGGCAGAAGGAGAAAGGGATGGTGGAGGGTGAGATGGTTAGATAGTGTCATCAACACAATGAACACCAACTTGGGCAAACTCCGAGAGACAGTGGAGGACAGGGAAGTCTGGCGTGCTGTAATCATTTGGGTTGTGAAGAGTTAGACACAACTTAGTGACTGAACAACAAAAAGTGCTGGAGAACAATCTGCATTTAAGGCTGGAACCAGTGACTGGCATCAAATGAGACAACGAAGAACGCCTTGCAGGTCTGTCTCTCAAAGTTTAATGCTACTTCTGCTGCCCTCAACATCCTGTTACTACTACTGGGAGACAGTTGAGGGTGGGTCTGGCATGCTATGAAGTCATGAAGAGTCAGAGATGACTTAGCAACTGAACAACAAGAAAGGTGATGGCAGGAGAAACGTTCTTTCAGACTTGCAAGATTTTGTTAATGCAGGTTTCCAGTAAAGTAGAATTTCTTTATCTGGTGACGTTCCTTGTCTGGTCTCAAAATTTGCACAGGGTGCAACAACAGCCACACTACTACCACTCATAACGATATGATATTATCTAATGATTTTGATTTTTTACACACCTAGCTTAGACATTAACAGAATAACAGAATAGCAAAATCGGAAGGGACCTTGGAGGTCTTCTAGTCCAACCTTCTGCTCAGACAGGAAACGCTATACCATTTCAGACAAATGGTTGTCCAGTTTCTTCTTTAAAAATCTCCAGTGTTGGAGCATTCACAACTTCTGGAGGCAGGTTGTTCCATTGATAAATTGTTCTAACTGTCAGAAAGTTTCTCCTTAGTTCTAGGTTGTTTCTCTCCTTGATTAGTTTCCATCCGTTGCTTCTTCTCCTGCCTTCAGGTGCTTTGGAGAATAGCTTGACTCCCTCTTCTTTGGGACAGCCCCTGAGATACTGGAAGACTGCTATCATGTCCCCCCTCGTCCTTCTCTTCATTAAACTACACATACCCAATTCCAGCAACCGTTCCTTGTATGTTTCAGCCTCCAGTCCCCTGATCATCTTTGTTGCTCTTGTCTGCACTTTTTCTAGAGTCTCAACACCTTTTTTTTTCTTTCCATCATGGCCACCAAAACTGGATACAGTACTCCAAGTGTGATTGGAGTTTTTCTCCTCCTTCCCTCTCCCCCCCCCCCAAGGCTGAGTGTTGTCATGAGGAGCGACCTCTTAAATTAAAGATTCTTGTCAGCCCACTGGAGTGAGAGACCTTCGCTGGCCTTCGCCTAGTGGGAGAGTGCCTTACCCTGGTGTATTGGCTGTAGAGGCTGCTTTTCCAGCCTTGACCTTTATATTAATGCTAATGGGTTTGGAGAAATAAAATGTAAATTTTTCTCTAAATGGATTAGTCTGGGCTGGGAAAGGGTAGAAAGGAAGGAGGGGTAGAGGGCGACTAATATTGCTTGGAACGTTTGCACTGAAATTAAAACATTTATGTTCCAACACTTAATTTTATTAGTGGCACAGCCAAGTGGCTTCAATGAGTAATCTATTCTACCCTCAGTCTCCTGGCTTCCCCCCCCCCCTTCCTCTTTTAGAAGCCAAAGCTCTACTGCCAGCTTGTTAAAATAATATAGTTTATTTACCTAATAAATGTCTTCTTATCCTCCTCAAGCTCCCATTTTGTCAAGAGTATGATTTGTATATGTTTTTGACCCACTTGGTTTCCAGGGAAGAAAACATGTGTTCTTATAATCCGTCTTCTTCTTGTTGTTTTTTAAGTATATTATTTCCCTGATTATCTCTGGGAAAATAATTCCAGCTGCTGCCAAAGTCAGGAGCTTGGATAAACCCAGCAGAGCAACTCAAGACCACCATATCTGTGTTCCCCGACCTGGAGCCCTCCAGATATTTTCCCCGTTGAGCTCTCAGAACCGAGGATTTATACTGCTAGCCCTCCTGTCAATCATTTACAACTCGTGGACCATTTTTCAGCAGTTCCCACCACCTCCCCTCATCCATGGGAATGTACGAGAAGGGGCAAGGGAAGTCACAAAGATGATGAGGATGAGGATGAGACCCGCTCAGTTTTACCCAACTCATGAGGATTCTATGGGCCTGGTGTCTCCACACTTTCCAAACTTGCACTGCTTCTCTGAGTTGTTCTATGCTCTGGCTGTGCCAGCTTTGATGGTGTCCAGTCACCATGTTCTTTGACCACCTGGTTTCCTTATAACAAGTATTATAATGGCTGTCATCTGTTCAGTAATATTCATGGAGTGACACGGTATTATTATCATTATTATTATTATTATTATTATTATTATTATTATTATTATTATTATTATTATTATTTCTTCATATTAATAATATTAATTATTATTAATAATATTAATTATTATTAATAATAATAGAGTTAAAACGGACCTTGGAGGTCTTCTAGTCCAACCCCCTGCTCAGGCAGGAAACCCTATACCATTTCAAATGGTTGGCCAGTCTCTTCTTAAAACCTTCCAGTGTTGGATTCAAATATCTAAACAACCAGTTCTCTGTGTGGATGCTGCTTGTAAAAAAAAAAAAAAGCTTGTAAAATCGGCCTAATTCATTTAAGAACTGCCTTGCTTAGCAACAGAAATTCTGGTCCCGACTGTGATCATAGGTGGGGGACTAGCTACGTTCAAAAGACTTACTTTCACGTCACCCCAAACCACGCCAAAAGTTATCCCGCCGAGGACTGTTTTCTGACGCAGCCCCTTCGCCTTCTCCTTGCCCTGCCACACAAGCGGCTTCAACTTACTTTTAGCTTCTCTGGGTTTCGAGGCATGTTTCCCCTCTTCCGGTGGTGGGATTCAAATAGGTGAACAACCGGTTCTCTGCATGGATGCCACTTCCGGAAATCCATTCTGGGCCTGGGTAACAAAAAATTAGCTACCAGTTTTGCCAAGCTGCTGCGAACTGGCTGAATCCCGCCACTGTCCCCAACCCCAAGTCCATGGACTGGCAGCGGGCCATGGCATGGCAGAAACCAGGCCGCACAAACAAGCAAAGCCCGATTTTCAGGATGTAGGCAGTATACAAAACAAGGTCCCCTCTGGTCCACAGAAAAACGTCTCTCCACGGAACCAGTCCCTGGTGCCCAAGAGGTTGAGGGCCTGTGGCCTAGAGGTAGACGCTTGCCTCCCACTTAGAAGGTTGAGACTTCAACATTAGGTAGGGACAGATGTTTCTCTATTGGGGCACAAAGAGAAAATATTTGCTGTGAACTCCACATTGGCATCAGGAAGGGCATCCGGCCAGTAAACACTCAGCTCTGCTCACTCGCTCTGACCCAACCCCAAAGCAAAGGATTACAGAGTCGTTTTTAAAAAAAACGTAGTAGTCAACTAAAAGAGTGTGTGATCAGGCTATAAATAAGTTTGATTCTCTGCCTTCAAAGATGGATAAAGGACCCACAGATAGCTAACACGTGAAGTCTGCGAGTACCAAAGCTGGCATCCACTTCGGGAGTCAACTGTTTTCATGTATCTAAATAGGTGGGATGATGTCATTTTAAACCCTTTGGGAATTTCTCCCCTTTCCCCAGCCAGTGTGACATCACAGAGAGTTCTTTTCCAGGAACCTTTGATCCTTTTATTTAACGTGGGGTTAATCATTACATTTGCACCCTGGGATAGCGCTTTGTTGAAACCAAGGCTCTGTGTGGGAAACATTTTTTTTTTTTTTTGATGAGCGGCACATGCGTTTTGAAACAGATCAGTAACTCGTGCTACAACTACAATCTCTGAATACCCAACGCGTTGATTAAAAATTGAAGGGGGCTAAATTCCATTACCCGCCAAAAAAAAAATAAATGTAATGTCTTCAGAAAGATGATCAATACAATTCTTTTACAGGCTTCAGCCTCTTAAATCCCTTTTCTTACATTTCCTCACGAATCTGTAACTTTCGTAAAACATTTCCGTAGAAGCATTAACGTATAAATACCGTTTAGAATATATATTGATACTTCATTGTTTTCAACTTTTCCTATTTGCAACTGTATTTTCTTTCCAATTTTTTCCCCCTTAAAATGCAGTATTACAACGGAGGAGGTAGTATTACATCCCGGAGACAAAAGGTAATTCAGCTAAGAAGGAGCAGTAGGAGGAGAGAAGGTGAGGAGGGAGGGAGCAGAAACATAGGAAGGGAAAAAAGACGGGAGAAGGGAAAAGGAGAGGAGAGGTAAGGGAGAAAAGGCGGAAATCACCAGTTAAAAAAGCAAGACATAGTGCTGTTGGCTGCACATTGAGAAGGGACTGGCTGGGGCCCATCCAAGTAGAAGGCAGAGCAAGAAACAATGGATGGAAACTAACCAAGGAGAGAAGCAACCTGGAACTAAGGAGAAACTTCCTGACAGTGAGAACAATTAACCAGTGGAACAACCTGCCTCCAGAAGCGGTGAATGCTCCAACACTGGAAGTTTTTAAGAAGAGACTGGACAGCCACTGGTCTGGAATGGTATAGGGTTTCCCGCCTCTAGTCCCGGGGGTTGGACTAGATGACCTCCAAGGTCCCTTCCAACTCTTGTTATTCTGTTATACTGTTTAGGAGATTAAGAGTGACATGATAGCTGTCTTCCAATACGTGAGAAGCTGCCACAAAGGCAAGACGAGCAACAACGGATGGAAACTAATCAAGAAGAGAAGCAGCCAAGAAGTAAGCAGAAATTTCCAGACAGTGAGAGCAATTGACCAGCGGAACAGCTTGCCTCCAGACGTCGTGGGTGCTCCATCACCGGAGATTTTTTTAAAGAAGAGACAGGACACCCATTGTCTGAAATGGTCTAGGGCAGGGGTCGGCAACCTTGGCTCTTTTATGACTGGTGGACTTCAACTCCCAGAATTCCTGAGCCAGCTATGCTGGCTCAGGAATTCTGGGAGTTGAAGTCCACGAGTCATAAAAGAGCCGAGGTTGCCGACCCCTGGTCTAGGGTCTTCTGCTTGAGCAGGGATTAGAAGACCTCCAAGGTCCCTTCCAACTCTTGTTAAATTCACCCAGGCATGCTTTCAAGGAAAAGGAGAGAAGCCCCAACAGAACGCATTCTGGAATGAACTCCAATCCTTATTGGAGCATCCCAGTGATTCAATCCTCCGGTGTAAACTGTGACAGGGGATCTGAGTCCGCTTTGCAGCCTCCCCTCTCCGGCCTCCATCATTCCACTTTGCCAACCTGTCAGGCCCACAAGCTGTTGCACATTCTGGCATTCCGAGAAGTTCAGCTGGTTTGTATCAGGAAGGCTTCCAGGGCAAGGGGAAGTTTTCCAGAAGCTGCCGACTGCTAGTTTAGCATCCCAGCAAGGGGTCCTCCTCCTCCTCCACCACCACCACCACCACATCTGGCGAACAAACCAGTCAGGAAGAGAAAGGAGGAATTGTCTGCTGGCAGATCTTTGGGGGATTAGCTGATGTGCTTAACAATAGAGAGGACGATGTTTCCTGAACCGCAAGGCCTCAAGAAAGGAGGCTTGTTACCACCTAGAAAGAGATGAAGCCAGCCAGCCTCAACTTCCCAGCTTAATCAGCTTGTGCATCTGTTGGAGAGAGGCCTGCCAGACCCAGCCTGCTTCCTTCCCCTGTTACAGATTGAGATTTTTCTTTTTTTTTATGAGCTTGGAGCCAGATGCTGCTCCTTCGGAGAGACGGATCCTCATCCTATCTTTCTCAGCTCAACTCAGCGATGCGGATAGCTGAGGCCTGGCGCTTGATGCCAAACATGTGTGAAGCCAACAAGGCTTCTGTGATCCAGGAAGAGAGAAAAAGGAAATGTGCGTTCTTGTAGGAACGCCCTACGTGTGAGCAAAGGCGGGCGGGCTTTTTTGGCAGAACGTCTTCCTGACCGGCCGTACGGATGAGCCCGGCAAACTAAATAAAATTAAGATGGCAAATTCCCCCCCCCCTTACTATGGATACGGTTACCGTCTGCCAAACAGCTGCCAACGTTCAGCTTGCTCTGGAAGGTATTTCCCAGGCTGGAAGAGGAGGCGAAAGATTAGAAGGCCTGTGGAATGGGGTCCTTCCAATTGAGGGTTTAATTGTTTCCAAATGAGGAGCATTATGGGATGGGCCACATTCAGGGCCAGCTTTTGAGCTGTTTGCTATGCCAAGGGATCTGAAGGCGAGCGCTGGCAGCAGCTGTTTTACATTTAAGGGGATGTAGAATGGATTCAGCAATGGTCAGGAAGGAAGACAAATGAGAGTGGGGATAATGGGACATGGGACACCTCTCCCGTGAGGCCACTTGTTCTGAGTCAGTTCCCAGTCCTGATCCCTCAGGCTATATTTGACTATCAATGACCCCAGTGAATTTGGATTGTAGGGGCCTTGCAGACAGTGACTGCCATTGTCCTTCAAAACATTTTGGCTGCCTCTGTTTCTGCTGGGATGATGGTCTCGGGCACTTTCTAGGTCTGGATCGGAAGCCCGTGATGGGTTGGCTAAGGAGGAGCTTCCCTTGTTAAACTGGGTCTTTTAAATAGTTGTGTTCAAGGAACGCATCAGATCTGGACAAAAATGAACCAATCTGTTATAAATGAATGCAACTGGCTGATTCTTGCAATGTGCTAAGATGAAACCTGGGTCCTCCAGAGGCAATAATTACTCAATCTCATTTTAGCCAAGATGACCATGTTGTATGAATCTATTATTTAGGATAGGTTAGGATTAGGGTGTGAAGATCCTCCCTTCAGTGCATCATAATCCTTCCTTCCTTCCTTCCTTCCTTCCTTCCTTCCTTCCTTCCTTCCTTCCTTCCTTCCTTCCTTCCTTCTTTCCTGCCCTGCCCTGCCCTGCTCTCTGGTGATTGGTCCAAAGTCACCCAGATGGCTTTCATGACCAAAAAAGAGACTTTAAGTCATGTCTCCTGCTTTCTAGCCTGGTTTGTTAACCGCAGACATTTTTAGTTAGAAATTAGTGTAAGAGTATTCCTAAGAGGCTGAAATGTTCATGCTTGCCCTAAGAAACTATATTATCCTGCAAAATTCCTCTGTAAAACTTTCAACATAGATATAAAACCTTTCCATCAGACCAGCAATATGCATCTTTTTTTTCTTTTCTTTTTTTTTTTTTTGCATAATAATATAAGCAAAACAGTCAAACAAATAGATCTCACTTTTCTGTAATGGATAGTCTGACAGCAAAAGACAGAATTAAATTGGAAATGGGGTAACCTGATCCCTTTCTGACCACACTTGCTAGCTATAAATTGCATGATTCTTTACCTTGTGGAATTAATTATAGATAGATAGATGATAGATAGATAGATAGATAGATAGATAGATAGATAGATAGATAGATAGATAGACAGACAGACAGACAGACAGACAGACAGACAGACAGACAGACAGACAGACAGACAGACAGACAGATAGAACTGTTCTCTAAGCTCCCCAATTTGCTTAACATTATTTTAAAAGCATGCAAACTTCATCTCGTCCAAAATAACATAAGAATCCTTCGTGTTTCTAAGAATCCCAGCCCAGTGGACAACATGATTCTCTGGTCATTTGTGTCAAAATAACAATGAAACAGTGTCACAAACAACAAAAAATGGCTGGAGTAAGATTTTATACTTCTTAATAATATCTCACCTTCCTTGATCAGGTTTTCTGATGCTTACATTCCTGGATTTTCTTTGTGTTTCTTATTGTATCCACCCGTTTTGGTACCAGCAGCTGGTATGGGTATCTAATAAACTATGCAAGTGGAAGAAGAAAAAAGTTCCATAAGCTATTTACCACACTGCATTACTCAAAATACCATATTTTAAATCCTCTTAAGCTGTTATACATCATCATATAAGTCACCACAAAAGAGGGCCCATGAATTCCTAAGAATTATATTGACATGGGAAGCGTCAGCAAATGCATGGAAGGGGAAAAAAAAAACCTCCTGAATCATATCAACGGTCACACCCTCCCCCATCAAAATTAACACACTGTACTGCTAATATTTCAGAGTAATGTTTTTCACCGAGGGGCCATATTTTATCCTTTAATATGATCTTCTTTTTTTTTAAAGGAAAAATAAATTACGGTATCATGCTATGAGGCTGAATCCAACAAGAGAACAGTTTTGGAAGCATTGCACTCTAGGCACGGAAAGAAATCCTTCTGTTTTTCTCACCATTTTTCAAGAGAGTGCAATTGGAAGGAGCAAAATAGGCATGGATTCTCCTGGAATATTTTTCATCCTGAACCTATCCCCCGCCCCCCTTCATGAGATTTTGGTATATTTAGATGAAATCACAGAAGGAGAGGTTGTTGTTGTTGTTGTTGTTTTTAAAGAAGAAAAGATTATTTGGGTTGTGGTTTTAAATCACCCTGAAAAAGTTCAGCTCTTCTACATATATGCATGGGGTACATAAAGACATCATTATTTCATGTTATTGTTTATTATATATTTTATATTACATTATTTTTTTATATTTTTTTTTATCCAGCCTTTATTATTTTTTAAGGGACGCGGTGGCTCAGTGGGTTAGGACGCTGAGCTTGTCGATCAGAAGGTCGGCAGTTTGGCAGGTCGAATCCCGAGTGCTGCGTAACAGAGTGAGCGCCTGTTACTCGTCCCAGCTTCTGCCAACCTAGCAGTTCGAAAGCACGTAAAAAATGCAAGTAGAAAAATAGGGACCACTGCGGTGGGAAGGTAACAGCGTTCCGTGCGCCTTTGGCATCTAGTCATGCCGGCCACATGACCACGGAGACGTCCTCGGACAAGCGCTGGCTCTTTGGCTTTGAAACGGAGATGAGCACCGGCCCCTAGAGTTGGAAATGACTAGCACGCATGTGCGGGGGAACCTTTACCTTTACCTTTACTATTATTTTTACAAATAACTCAAGGCAGCGATCATAAACGTCCTCCTCCTATTTTCCCCAAACAGCAACCTTGTGAGGTGGGTTGGGCTGAGAGTTGGTTTTCATGGCTAAAGCGGGACTAGAACTCATGGTCCCCTGGTGATTGGCCCAAAGTCACCCACCTAGCTTTCATGCTAAGGCGGGATTAGAACTCACGGTCCCCTCGTGATTGGCCCAATGTCACCCAACTAGCTTTCATAGTTAAGGTGGGATTAGAACTCACGGTCCCCTCATGATTGGCCCAATATCACCCAGCTGGCTTACATGGCTAAGGCAGGACTAGAACTCATGGTCTCCTGCTTTCTAGGCTGATACTTCCTGCTTTCTAGCTACTAGACCAATTTTAAGGACCACCATCCAGACTTGACCAAAGAAGGAAAGTACAGGAAAATCTACAGTAAAATCTTTTGGCAATTATAGAAGGGGATAATAATCCATTTGGCAACAACTATATTTTTAGATAACGTATCTGGAACTTTCAAAGGGGCCAGGATCTCTCTGACACTACTAGGCATCATCTTAGTATAAGATTAAATAAAATCAGAACTCAACAGAATAACAGAGTTGGAAGGGACCTTGTAGGTCATCTAGTCCAACCTCTTGCCCAAGCAGGAGACCCTACACCATTCCTGACAGGTGGCAGTCCAGTCTCTTCTTGAAAGCCTCCAGTGGTGAAACTTCCACAACGTCTGAAGGCAAACTGTTCCATTGACTGAAATCTTGGGAGATCACTATAAGCTGCCATCCTGAAAGACGTTTGATGATTTAACTTTAACTTTGGTTCCTCAGACTTGGAAATGTTGCTTCCAACCCATTAGTTGTCTTCCTGTGTCCTCCATCCCATGGACTGACTGGTCAGTTCACACCATCCAGCTGAGATGCACCTAGCCTCAACCTCATTAAGGAAGTCAGGGCTCATAGGAACTTCAGATCTACTTTGTCTAGTTCCTTTCTCCAATGAATTGAGTGCCCAAAGTGTGAGAAATATCACTGGTATGTTTTGTTTCTCAGATGTCTTTATCAATGGGATGGGTCCAAAGTACTAAGGAAGGGGGCCCCAACCCCCGGTCCCTGGACCAGTACCAGGCCATGGTATGCCAACAACCGGTCTGCACAAACAAGCAAAGCTCCATCCATGGGATGCAGGCAGTACAGAAAACCACACACCCTCCAATCCACAGAAAACCTCTCTCCACGGAACTGGTCCCTGGTGCCCAAAAGGTTGGGGACCTCAGCACTCAGGCCAATGAATTTAAAGGGGATCTGCATTAGGGACACTTTCAGGAACTTGGCTCTCCTTCCATCAGTACATGTTCTTAACATCATATAAGTTATATATGGTGATAACCTAGGATAATATAACATGTACTTGCTGTTTGTATCTTATGATTAATTACTGTAATTATGATTTGTGATCTATGACTTATCACCTTGTTGTTTGTATGTACACTAAGAGTTTATGCACCAGAGAAAAAATTCTTTTGTGTCCAATCACATTTGGCCAATAAAGAAGTCTAGTCTATTCCATTCCATTCCATATTTTCTATTCTATTCTATTCTATTCTATTCTATTCTATTCTATTCTATTCTATTCTATTCTATTCTATTCTATTCTAGTCTAGTCTAGTCTAGTCTAGTCTAGTCTAGTCTAGTCTAGTCTAGTCTAGTCTAGTCTAGTCTAGTCTAGTCTAGTCTAGTCTAGTCTGGTCTAGTCCAGTCCATTATATTCCATTCCATTCCATTCCATTCCATATTTTCTATTCTATTCTGTTCTGTTCTGTTCCGTTCCATTCCATTCTTTCATTATTCTATTCTATTCTATTCTATTCTATTCTATTCTATTCTATTCTATTCTATTCTATTCTATTCTATTCTATTCCACTTTCATTATTCTATTCTATTCTATTCTATTCTATTCTATTCTATTCTATTCTATTCTATTCTATTCTATTCTATTCTATTCTATTCTATTCTATTCTATTCTATTCTATTCTATTCTATTCTATTCCACTTTCATTATTCTATTCTGTTCTATTCTATTCTATTCTATTCTATTCTATTCTATTCTATTCTATTCTATTCTATTCTATTCTATTCTATTCTACTCCACTCCACTCCACTCCACTCCACTCCACTCCACTCCACTCCACTCTCACAAGACATCTGCAACCCTACTCAGTTTTAAAAGTGAAAATGTTGGAGCCATAGAGCTTATAAGGGGTTTGAGGGTCTCCTTTGCTCTCCAAAGCCAGCCCTTCTCGAGGGGAAGAAGAACACCTCTTGAATTTACTTCTAAACTGCAAGTTATGGCCCTCCTCTTTTACTCTTCTGCAACAGACTTCTACTGACCTGAAGGAAGAACAGTGTGAGGCTAGAAATCGGATATTCAAAGCTTGGACAATACATTAAAAAGCGAAACAAAATGCTTTCTAAAAAGCTACTTTGAGTAAAATAGGTTGTCTATCCTTATTCTAGGAAGGGTCGAGAATCAGGAACAAAGAATGGAAGTTGAGGAACAAGATCAAGCGGCAAAAAGATTAGATGTAATTAAAAGCTTATGCTGAACCCAGCAGACTATTTTCCATAGTGACCAAGCAGATGCCTCTAAGACAGGTGTGGGGAACGATGGCCCTTTTATGATTTTGTGGACTTCAACTCCCAGAATTCCTGAGCCAGCCATGCTCATGTTGGCTCAGGAATTCTGGGAGTTGAAGTCCACGAGTCATAAAAGGGCCATCATTCCTCACTCCGCCCCTGCCTAAAAAAAACAAACAAGCAGGACATGGATGTCATCTTTCCTTATCAAAGGTCAATCCCAGAATCTTTCCTTCAAAGGCAAGTCCTGTCCCTTGGGAAGGAGTTTTGTAATTAGTAGCCTGAATACCGTAATTAAAAATATAAAATTAGTGTCCCTCACATTGCATTGCACGCTTGTGAATGCTTTGTTTTGTTAGGGAAAAAAGTTTCTTTTGTCTATTCCCAAATTTCCTATGTTTCAGCTTCATGGAAAGATGCTTGGTTTTAACATAGGGAGAAATATCAGTGCAATGCAGAAACAATAATACGTTCAGCCTCAGAGTATCAACAGCATGGATGGACAAGAGGGTCGATATGCCAAAAAAGATAAAACAATGAGAATGGTCTCTCTTAAAAAATAAAAATAAAAAGAGGGGTGTTACCAAAAAACGGCCTAACCTTCTGAAAGGTAGAGCTTTAAATCAAGCTTAATATTTTATTTCAGTTATTTATTTGCATTCAGCCTTGATCACTTTGGCAAATAATTCAAGACAGTGAATATACCCAACACTCCTTTCTCTTCCTTACAACAACCCTGTGAGGTGGGTAGGGCTGAGAGAGAGGGACTGGCCCAAGGCCGCTCAGCTGGCTTTGTGGCCATAGTGGAACTAGAACTCACAGTCCCCAGCTTTCCAGCTGGGCACCTTGACCTCTAGACCAAATTGCCTCACTATGAGGACAAATACTGTGAAAACAGTTCATTTGGTAACCATCCGAAGTTACAGCGGTAATGAAGAAAGTGACTTATGACCGTTTTTCACACTTAATGACCATTGCAGCATCTCCTTGGTTACATGATTTACATTCGGATGCTTGACAACTGGTTCCTTATTTATGACGGTCGCAGTGTCCCGGGGACACGTGATCCTCTTTGGTCCCACCTTCTCGACAATTAACAAAGTCAATGAGGAAGCCAGATTCTCTTAACGACCTGGTTACTAACTTAACAACTGCAGTGATTCACTTAACACAGGGATTCCCAATCAGGGGTGGGAGACGATATATTCCAGGGGGTGGGAAAACCCGGCTTTTCAAAATTATTGCGTACGTGCGTAACGTGTTGCCGTTATTTTGAACTTTTGCAAAGGGTGCGAGAATATATCAGAAGCGTTTTAGGGCTGCGGGGTATAGGAAAGGTTGGGAGACACTGACTTAACAACTGGGGCAAGGCAGGTCGTAAAGTGGGGCAAAACTCACTGAGCAACAGAAATCTCCTGGTCAGTTGTGGCCGGAAGCCTGTACCTAAAGAAGAATTCCTATTTTAGATGGCTTCCTTTTAAGTTGCTGGTTTCCTTAAGCCTGCCCTGGAAATGTGCAGCTCAGATGCCCCGTTACGATAGAAACAGTTCTCTGTGATAGACAGCCTATATAAAGACATTTGGGGGTGGGGGTCGGGGGAGATGAAGACCAAAGATAGGGGAAAAGCTTCCTCTGTAATGGTAAAAAAAAAGAAAAAAGAAAAAAAAGAAAATTGCCAAGAGAGGGGGGATGTGATCAATTAGATTGGAACCTGAGGAGCACACCAGAGATTAAAGGTGGGGATGCACAAATTAGAATTTCAGTTCCAAGAAAAGGAGGGAAGACCGTTACAAAAAAAAAAAAAAACAAGAAGAGGAAGATGCAAGCAAGAAGGAAGATGATCAAAAAGAGGGTGGTGGTGGTGGTGATGGTGGTTGGGACAGGGAAACGGGAGCCAAGAGCGAACCAAACATGAAACGGCAGACAAGGGTGATGACCTCAGGTTTGTTTAAGGTGACACGCTCTGCAGAGGGATGAAAGAAATGCTTTGCATTTTTATTTATTTTTGGGGGGAACCGTCTGGGAACAAAGGAACACTCTGCATCTCGAGAATCAATATCACATTTTATGCCTGCTGCACCCTTCACAAAGAATCAAGAGGACATCGATTCAAGTAAGTAAGAACTTCATTGAAAATTGACCTCTGGGTTGCTTCAGTGGGAAGGGGACCGGCTGGTTTGAATGCAAGGAGGGGGACGGGAGGGTCCTCGGTGGGAGCCGGTGATGGGCAGGGATGTCAGGCATGGCTGCCGCTGAAAAGTTCACAGCTTCATTCCCTGTCACCACATCAGACGGTGGGCCACCTCTGCGCTGACAGACGCAACGGCCCCCACGTAGTTTCTCCTTGGCTGTCAGAGCTGGGCTAAAGGCAAGCAAGGAAAGGGGAAATTGAAGCATGACTCCTGGCCAGACCAGGGGTAGGAATGGGAGAACCTTGAAGCCAATCTACGGAATCAGAAATCAGCACAGAGCTGGATGGGACCTTGGAGGTCTTCTAATCCAGCCCCCTGCTCAAGTAGGAGACCCTATGCCATTTTCAGACAAGTGGTTGTCCAATCGCTTCTTAAGAGCCTCCAGCGATGGAGCACCCAGAACGTCTGAAGGCAAGCTGTTCCACTGCTTAATTGTCCTCACTGCCAGAAAATTTCTCCTTCATTCCAGGTTGCTTCTCTCCTTGATGAGTTTCCATCCGTTGTTTCTTGTCTTGCCTTCTGGTGCTTTGGAAAATAATGGGGCCCCCTCCTCCTTGTAGCAGCCTCTCAAATACTGGAATACTGCTATCATGTTCCCCCCTAGTCCCTCTTTTTTTTTAATCCCATTTATATCCCGCCCTTCTCCGAAGACTCAGGGCAGCTTACAATCTAAAGCACAAACCAATGTGCTTAGCAATAGCCTTCATTCTATGTATATGCCTGCTTATTAGGGCTTTCGCTCCCCCCCAAGCGGCATTATTACAAAGTCAGCTTATTGCCCCCAACAATCTGGGTCCTCATTTTACCTACCTCGGAAGGATGGAAGGCTGAGTCAACCTTGAGCCTGGTGGGACTCGAACCTGCACTAATTGCAGGCAGCTGGTGTTACTTAAGGAGGCATCAGCCCACTGCTCCACCAAGGCTCATAGCATTTTCTCTAGACTGGCCATTCCCAAATCCTACCGAAGACACAAAATGAAAGAGATGGTAACCATGAAGATAATGAGACATGGTAGATACACCTGCTGGTGAAAACCAGAATTAAAGGGATAACTAAAGTGAGGGAGAGCTCAGTTGCAACGAAAGCATAGTGGGAAGCAGAAAGGTCTTCTCATTTTTCTTCTGTTGAACTTGGCATCCTCATGCTCTACCAAGCGTTGGCAATAGGCGGATTTATAGCACTGTTGTACTTAACTCTCTGGCACGGAGCTAAAACCTAAGTACCAGCTAACAGCAGGATTTCTTCACGTAGAAGGAAATCAGCTGAATAATTAATCGAAATCTATAAGGGGGGGGGAAATCCATAAGAACATAATACCAGTGGAAGAGTCATGGAACCACTTAGTTCCGCATGATGGGCTAGGAAGCACTAACCAATGCACAGGTAGAAAGGAAATCATCTCCTATACCAGGGGTAGGCAACCTGCAATTAGTGCAGGTTCGAGTCCCACCAGGCTCAAGGTTGACTCAGCCTTCCATCCTTCCGAGGTAGGTAAAATGAGGACCCAGATTGTGGGGGGCAATTAAGCTGACTTTGTAATAATGCTGCTTGGGGTGTGTGTGAAAGCCCTAATAAGCAGGCATATACATAGAATGAAGGCTACTGCTAAGCTTGTAAGCTGCCCTGAGTCTTCGGAGAAGGGTGGGATATAAACGGAATTAAAATAAATAATAAATAAATAAAACCTCGGCTCTTTTATGACTCATGGACTTCAACTCCCAGAATTCCTGAGTCAGCTATGCTGACTCAGGAATTCTGGGAGTTGAAGTCCATGAGTCATAAAAGAGCCGAGGTTGCCTACCCCTGTCCTATACCATGATCGTTGCAGCTGATAATTAAAGAGAGACAGTCTGGTGTAGCGATTAAGACATCAGCCTAGGAACCAGGAGTGTGTGAGTTCTAGTCTCACCTTAGGCACAAAGTCAGCTGGGCGACCTTGGGGCAATTGTTCTCTCTCAGCCCGAAGAAGAAAGAAATGGCAAATCACTTTTGAAAATTTTTGCTGAGAAAACTCTGGGTCCTGGCAGTCTTCAGGAGTCAAAATCTGACTTGAAGGCATGCAAACACATACAGGTATAAGTTCAAGACTCTGCATAGCATAGGTGAGATTGCTTGTATGCAGCAAGAAACACTCCGCTCTTATCAGCTTAGGATGAACCACACGGCAGGCTGTTTTTTTAACAGCCTTAGCAAAAGGCTACACGTAAAACCTGTTTAGTAAACTTGCACTATGAGCTGAGCTGAAGAGGTAAGCAAGAACTGAGTGAAGAACAAAGCCAGGACTGAAATAATTTCTAGCAAAATTATTGGTTAGGGGTATCCAGCAGTAGATCTTGGACGTTAAAATGTGACAAGAGGAGATATGTTTCTTCAAGCTCTTTGGCACAGAAATAAGACAGTCATATCTGAGCGGCAAAAACCTAGATGACCGTTAAGTGAAAATGAGATTCTGAACGTTCTTAATATTTTGCAATCATCTAGTTCCTGTGCAGATTTTCACAGCTCAGTTATGGCAGACCTTGTCTCAAGGCTATTGTTGAATTAGATTAGTGAGATTAGCTAACAAATTAAAAGTTCTTCCTCAAGCAAAGCATCAGAATAACAAAATAGCAGAGTTGGAAGGGACCTTGGAGTCTTCTCATCCAACCTCCCGCTCATAGCAGGAGACCCTATATAATTTCAAACAAGTGGCCATCTAGTCTCATCTTAAAAGCCTCCAGTGTTGGAGCACCCACAGCTTCTGGAGGCAGGTTGTTCCACCGATTAATTGTTCTCCCTGTCAGGAAGTTTCTCCTTAGTTCTAGGTTGCTTCTCACCTTCTTTAGTTTCCATCCGTTGCTTCTTGTCTTGTCCTCAGGTGCTTTGGAGAAAAGGTCGTCCCCCCCCCTCTTTTCTGTGGCAGCCTCATGTCACCCTTAGGAACTTCAGTATGGGAACCCAAATACTTTTGCAAAAGAGGTCCAACTTTTGCAGATTAGAGATGAGAGTTGAATATCTCAGGGGCTGCCCCAAAGAAGAGGGGAATAACCTATTCCCCAAAGTAGCTGAAGGCAGAACAAGCAATGACAGCAACTAATCAAGGAGAGAACTAAGGAAAATTGTCTAACTAACTAGAACTAAGGAGAAATTTCCTAACAGTGAGAACAGTTAACCAGTGGAACGGCTTGCCTCCAGAGGTTGTGGGTGCTCCATCACTGGAGGCTTTTAAGAAGAGATTGGACAACAATTTGTCTGAAATGGCATAGGGCAGGGATGGCGAACCTTTTAGAGACTGAGTGCCCAAACTGCAACCCAAAACCCACTTGTGTATCGTCGGGGACCGGGTGGGTGTGGCCCATTGGGTGGGCGTGGCTGCAGTGGTAAAGGCAGACTGGGTGGGACTAAAAAGTTCAATCAATCAATTCCAACTTTGCAAGATCTTTTTTTTTCCCCGCGAGAAGTTGATTGATTGAACCTTTTTTTTTTGCACACAGTAGCGAAGGCCTAAAGCAAAAAGGTTTGATAAAATCCAGCGGAAAGGCCTAGGACTGGGGCGATGGCACGCGCGCCCACAGAGAGGGCTCTGCATGCCACCTGTGCCACACGTGCCATAGGTTCGCCACCACAGGCAAAGGTTTTCCTGCCTGAGCAGGGAGCTGGACTAGAAGACCTTCAAGGTCCCTTCCAATTCTGTTATTCTGTTACCTGGGTCTTCGCTTTGGAGGCATAGGGTAGCTAGCGACTAACTGAGACTAGACTGACAATTTAAAGGCAACCAAGGAACAATTTCTTGTGTCCATTAGTTGAATAAGGATGCAGACTTATCAGCTCACTGGCCCAGAGCACCATTTGTGTAACTGAATGCATGATTGAACTGATTGTTTAACAGTTTCGGCAGAGAACAGTGGAAAAGTTACAAGGGGACTTAGCCAACAATTGCAGTTGGATAAAAATGAACTGCCTGCATTGCAGAAGAATTGCAAATAGCTCACCCCAAAGATAAAAAAAAGGCTTGCAAAATTCCATCTCTCTGCACATGCAGAAGAAGAAGGGGGAGCGTGCAATGTTTTGAACACACGCTTTGCAAATAATGAAACAAGATGCCTTTGCAATTTGCTCCAAATAAAAATCCTCCGCTGAAAAACATTCATCATACTTTCTGCCTTGTCTCCGAGTTGCAAGCACAGACGTGGGGAAAGTTGCATGACCCGTGGAGTTGACATTAAAAGCTTTAAATTGAATTACATTGGCAGAAATCTTTTTTTAAAAAAAAAATTGTCTTGGGGGTGCGGGAAACAGAACTCCTGACAAGGCATAACAGATGTTGAAAATTAGGAACATTTAGGCAATATTATCATAGCTGTATATGGGGAAATGGTTTTAATTGCCTTTTCAGGGTGCCTTGGAGGTGTACTGTTTTGATTTAAGAATTTCCTTTTCAAGTTTTCCATCTGGGTGTTTCCACTTCGGGGTTTTGGGATGGGGGGGTGGGGATCGAAATTTCTAGGAAGTGTGTTCTCAAGTAAAAACAGATAGATTCTCTTGAGAGCCGCTCAAAACTGGATTAATTAAGAGGATGCCAACATTTCCTCAAACCTGAGACGGAGTTGACAATTTTGCCAGAATAACAGAATAACAACAGAGTAGAAGGGACCTTGGAGGTCTTCTAGTCCAACCCCCCACTCAAGCAGGAGACCCTATACCATTCTGGACAAATGTCTTTCCAAGCTCTTCTTAAAAACCTCCAGTGATGGAGCACCCACAACCTCTGAAGGCAAGCTATTCCACTGGTTGATTGCTCTCACCATTAAGAAATTTCTCCTAAATTCCAGATTGCTTCTCTCCTCGAGCAGTTTCCATCCGTTGCTTCTTGCCTTGCCTTGAGGTGCTTTGTAGAATAGGTTGACCCTCCTCTTCTTTGTGGCAGCTCCTCAAATATTGGAACACTGCTACCATGTCACCCTAGCCCATCTTTTCACTAGACTAGACATAACTAGTACCTGCAACTATTATTCATACGTTTTAGCCTTTGGGTGCATGAACATTTTTTTTTTAATTCCGTTTATATCCCGCCCTTCTCCGAAGACTCAGGGCGGCTTACAAGCTTAGCAGTAGCCTTCATTCCATGTATATGCCTGCTTATTAGGGCTTTCACACACACCCCAAGCGGCATTATTACAAAGTCAGCTTAATTGCCCCCAACAATCTGGGTCCTCATTTTACCTACCTGGGAAGGATGGAAGGCTGAGTCAACCTTGAGCCTGGTGGGACTCGAACCTGCACTAATTGCAGGCAGCTGGTGTTACTTAAGGAGGGATTAGCCCACTGCTCCACCAATGCAAATAGACTGCACTTTCATGCACCCAAACAATCACCTAGGTCCGTGGTGGCGAACCTATGACAATAGCCATGAATTCCGTTTGCGGAAAGTTGTAAAATGGAGCAAAGTTCACTTAAATGTCTTGCTTAACAACAGAAATTTTAGATTCGATTGTGGTCGTAAGCCAAGGACTACCTGTATGTGCAAGTAAAAAAACGGTAAAGGAGTCCCTGTGGGTTTTACTCCACTAGTTGTTGCCAACTATAGGAGGGCAGTGCTTACCTCCATTTCTAGGCCCTTGGGCCAGTGCTGTCCAAAGACATTTGCCTGGTCATGTGGCCAGCATGACAACACGGGGCACTGTTATCTTCTCACCTTTTTATCTACTTTGTACTTATATGTTTCTGAACTGCTAGGTTGGCAGGAGCTGAGGTGAGGAGAGGCGCTCACCCCATTGAGTAGTGCTTCGGTCTCAAACGTGGGCTGCCGGCTTTCCAGCTGACAAGTGCAGAGTCTTAATCGTGCTGCCCCATATGTGCAACACCATTAGTTTTATCCATGGAACATTTCCCACACACCTTTTTACATTTGAAAGAAATTTCATTAACAAATACTCTTTCTTCGAAATGAAAAATGTGGTTTTTTTAAAAAAAAGAAGTGTGCAGAGAAATCCTTAGATATTTTTTTTTCATTCACATATTAGCTTAAAATTAAGCAATAGGCAATGTCAATCATTTGCTCCGGAGTTAAGTTTAATTTTGTTACAGTGTCTCTCTCTCTCTCTCTCTCTCTCTCTCTCTCTCTCTCTCTCTCTCTCTCTCTCTCTCTCTCTCTCTCTCTCTCTCTCTCTCTCTCTCTTTCCCCTTTGATTTTAGATCTGGCAACTGGCTGAGTTAGAAAACATTGAGGTTTTCTAGCTATGTGCCTCTTCTGGTTAAATCAAAGCTCACCCTGAACCCCTTACACACAAATTATACTTCCCATTAAAATCATCAACAACATAGTATTTGAGGTTAGTAAAACATATTGCTTTGGCTATAAAACACTCTCAACTAGTAATCCAAATGTCTTGCCTCAAGCTATCACTTAAATTAAAGTTTGAGACAGCTGGCAGTAGAATCAGAATAAACAGGATGGGATTCACACACCCACCCACAAAAGGGGTTTGATGAACCACAATTATTGTTTTCATAATTTATCGTCAATGTACATTAAGCATGTCCTGATCTGTCTCCAGAGCTGATCGGCTTTCAACAGGTGAGCTGATCCATGGGGGGGGGGGGGAGAGAGAAAAGAGGCAGTCTTAAATTATCCTTCAAATAATTGGATCTCTAATAAATATTGCATAAAACAGCAAGGCTCCTGTGATTTCCGTAATCTGGATTTAATTTGCTAGCCGGTTCTATGACTGCCCGGTTTGTTTCCACTCCCCAAAGCTACCACAGAACCAATGTTGCTGAAGGAGAGCGAACGAGCAGAGGCTACAACTTAGGTGGTGGTTCCTGGATCAGAACCAGTTTCTGGAAGGAACATGTTGTTGTGTAATTACCCTATTTGGGACAAGAAATTGTCCGGCACACAACGATTGGCTGCTTCTTCAAATGAAGGACTTGCTTTTTCCCAAAATATCCTCCCACATGGAGCATAAATAACCTTCGGAATATGTTATTCAGATCAGTTTCACCCATAAGGAGCAACAGCTCCTTAATGTTACGGGTAATCCTTGACTAACAACCACAAATGCGACTGGAACCTCTGCTGCTAAGCAGTTGTTAAGTGAGTCACATCTGATTTTATGACCTTTTTGCCTTGGTCTTTAAATGAACCATGGGGTTGTGAAATGAATGCAGCTTCCCCCATGGACTTTGCTTGACGGAGGCCCCCAGAGAAGAAGGTGGTTAGATACCAATTACACGATCCCGGGGCCCTGCAATTGCTGTAAATGTAGGGTAGTTGCCAGTTGGCAGAATTTTGATCATGTGACTGTGGGGATGTTGAGATCGTCTAAGTGCAAGGATGGTCCATAAGTCGTTTTTAGTGCCTTTGTAACTTCAAACAGTCATTAAACAGAGGACCATAAATTGAAGGCTAGCTGTATTTTCCATGCTTTAATTGGGGTTTTAATTTAGGGACGCGGTGGCTCAGTGGGTTAGGACGCTGAGCTTGTCGATCAGAAGGTCGGCAGTTTGGCGGGTTGAATCCCGAGTGCCGCGTAGCAGAGTGAGCGCCTGTTACTCGTCCCAGCTTCTGCCAACCTAGCAGTTCGAAAGCACGTAAAAATGCAAGTAGAAAAATAGGGACCACTCCGGTGGGAAGGTAACAGCGTTCCGTGCGCCTTTGGCGTCTAGTCATGCCGGCCACATGACCACGGAGACGTCCTCGGACAAGCGCTGGCTCTTCAGCTTTGAAACGGAGATGAGCACCGGCCCCTAGAGTTGGAAACAACTAGCACGCATGTGCGGGGGAACCTTTACCTTTACCTTAATTGGGGTTTGCCATCAGATGACATTAAATGAAAGCCGATTTGGTCTAAGAGTTAGGGCACTAGGCTAGAAAGCAGGAGTTTGTGAGTTCAAGTCCTGCCTTAGCCAAGAAAGCAGGCTGGTCTTTCTTTTGAAAGGGATCGTCGCAGGACATAAGTTGCTTCGAATAAATCTATATTTTCCATTTGACTGATTATGATTTTGTCAATGCCAATGGGGTTCAAGGACCTGGGATAGGTAGATGTAGATGTTTGACGGTCTTAAAGGTATGTTCCGGGTCAAACTGCCTTTTGCAACTGACTGAGGTTGAATTTGTCAATGCCGATGGCGTTCAAGTGGTGCTCCATTTGCTTTGGGATCACACCCAATGTGCTTATTACTATTGGTGCGACCTTTGCGTTGTTTTAAACTTATTAATATTATTACTATCGTCATCATTCCCCCAACGACAACAAGGACTGCAAGGGAAAAAAAAGCAATGTACACATAACCCAAAGAGGCAAGCACAAATAATTAACTCTTTGTTTTCTTCTCCGTCATTTCAGCTGGAGGGAAACTTGTATTTATAGAGGGTATCAATTTTTGATTCTCTGACATATGACAGCTCTAGTATTCTTTCATGGGTTTAATTGTGAAGTAGGCACTGTTTTATGTGAACACCTGCACCCTTCCCAGGTTTTTATTAATTCTCAAGGGGAAAACATTATAAGAGAATTCCTCCTACGGTTCTTTCTTCAGATTGGGAACCAGGGAGCTTCAAAGTGGTGGGAAGATGTGTTCAGAAATCACAACAGCAGCAGTAATACTTTTGCCGTGTCATAAAGTGAGCTCCGAAGCACCCTCAAGAGAAATACAAAAGACAAGAGCCTGGAGAAAGGGAGAATGGAGGAAAACTGAATTTGCAGGGGAAGAGAATTACCGAAAAAACAGCAAGGCAGATTTCAGTGCTCACAATTTCATATACCAGCTCAAGCACTGATATCTAGTATTCATAATGTACTTCGTAGCAAGATCTGAAATCCACAGTGGTGCACCATGTTAGTCTGGAAAATACCCAGATTCCCATTCATTCAGAGCTTCTGTTTGTCATGGAAATTTCAGAAGGAAAGAGCACAACCATGAGGAGAAGAAACCAACATTTCGTTCAATGATTATTGGGTGCCAGCTTCATAAGGAGAGGGACAGAAAATAATTTTAAAAGGCAGAGCAGAAAGTTCTATAGCTTTGCTCATAGGATCTTGGGCCCATATAGAGAAAAAAACAAATAAGTTTGATCATTTTAGGAGAGTCCCAAAGGTGCTTTTTTTTTTCAAAAGACAACTGGACTCCCTTTGTTTTTCCTTGAAGACATTTCACTTCTCATCCAAGAAGCTTCTTCAGTTCTGACCCTAGGACATTGCAACCGTCATAAATGTGAGTCAGCTGTCAAGCATCCACATGTAAACCACGTGACCATGGGGATGCTGCCATGGTCGTAACCTCCAGAAGCTCTGAATACTCCAACACTGGAAGTGTTTAAGAAGAGACTGGACAGCCATTTGTCTGAAATGGTATAGGGTTTCCAGCCTGAGCAGGAGGTTGGACTAGATGACCTCCAAGGTCCCTTCCAACTTTATTATTATTATTATTATTATTATTATTATTATTATTATTATTATTATTATTATTATTATTATTATTATTATTATTACTATAACTGTGAAAAGCAGTCAAAAGTCACGTTTTTCAGTGCTGTTGTAACTTCAAACGATCACTAAGCGAACTGTTGTAAGTCAAGGACTACCTGTAATCCAGTTATAAAATGGCCATTTGACCCCTCCAATTGGATTCAGGTAAAGAAACTCGGGAGGAAAGCCATGGCAAATCTAGACAGCACACCAAAAAGCAGAGACATCACCCTGTCAACAAAAGTGCGTATAGTCAAGGCTATGGTCTTCCCAGTTGCAATGTATGGCAGTGAAAGTTGGACCATAAGAAAGGCTGAGCGCCAAAGAATTGAAGCCTTTGAACTATGGTGCTGGAGAAGACTCCTGTGAGTCCCTTGGACTGCAAGGCGATCAAACCGGTCAGTCCTACAGGAGATCAACCCTGACTGCTCTTTAGAAGGCCAGATCCTGAAGTTGAAACTCAAATACTTTGGCCACCTAATGAGAAGGAAGGACTCACTGGAGAAGAGCCTAATGCTGGGAAAGGTGGAGGGCAAGAGAAGAAAGGGACGACAGAGAAGGAGGTGGCTGGATGGAGTCACTGAAGCAGTAGGCGTGAGCTTAGATGGACTCCAGAAGATGGTAGAGGACAGGAAGGCCTGGAGGAACATTGTCCATAGGGTCGCGATGGGTCGGACACGACTTCGCAACTAACAACAACAAAGAAACCAGAGTTTGGGAGCATGCCAAAGTTACAGATGAAATTAGAAATTGGTGAGAATAGTATGAAACCAGGAAAAGAGGTTTTTTTTGCTGTGGTCCAGTGGGATATAAACCACTCAGTAGAGAAGGGTATTCTAAAATAGACGAGATCCCCCTTGTATTGCCAGTTTGCAGAGCAATTCAAAAAAGAAAAGGCATCTTCTTCTTTTTTTTGAGATGTACCCCAGACTCTGTTTTTTAATAGGCAATGCTAATGAGTTTCGGTGGCTTTATTTCCCAGTGTGCTGAAAACTCCAATAAATTTTGATTGTTTCCCCACTCCTGAGAAGTCTAGGATTTGAAATATAGTCATCTATGCATTGTTTTTGCTTTACTAGATAAGATATTTCCCTATAAATTGTGCATATATGTGGTATGGCTCCACGTGGGCAAACGTATATCTATGTTAGCATTAATGTCACCCACGTTTAGGATATCTGGCCAAACAATTCCTTAAAAGTAGGTCATCAGTGACATTTTGTAATAGCTGACCTTCTCAGTCAGCTTCCGTGACCTACTCCTTTTTTTATACAGCATGCTAATTCTGGAGGATATATAATTCTATAAGCTATTATTATGGTCTCATGCGAGTTTCCCTCCCCTTTTTTTAAAAAAAAAAGACAGTTCATAAAAAGTGGGTCACTTGTTAGGACATAAGCCAATAACAAATCTTGAACTGTCAACTGTTGGGGAGACAATCATTCTATGTACTAAACAGAACACAGAAATCCAGGCACAGCAGGTACATCAAATAAGATGCCTCTTGGCATTGCTAAGAGAGTGAGCCAAGGGCTGCTAACTAGAAAAGTTTCAAGATTAAACGATCAGAAGCAGCAGCTTCTGAATGATCAGCACTGGGGTGTCTATGATATACGGGGCAATTCAACAGTTAATAAAGTGAATAGGCTAGATTCTTTGGCATCTCGTGATAAAAGAGGAGGAGATGAATCAATTCCACTTGGCCCTTAAACCATTCAGCAAAAGACAGGATCAAACAAACGCACGGCGCAACATAGGAGAACAAACCCATCAGGAAAAGATTCAGCAGCCCATCTGCATTTAAAAGACAAAGTCCACATTTTGGACAGAGAGGACAGCTGGTTTGAAAGAGGAGTCAAACTGGCAATTTATGTCAAAACTGAACAGCCCTCTCTCTACAGAGGGGGAGGGATACGACATCATCTATCTCCAGTCTACCACACACGGTCCTTTCAGCAGTTCCAAGAAGGCTCCACACCCATTTGCACTACTCAGGTGACCCTGAGGACACGGATGAACCTCTAGGTGGCCTCAATGACTCTCTGAGGATGCAAATGACCAGCTGTCTGCAAGGAGTATAAATCCTTCCATTCCCCATCATCCAGTCCGAGCTGAAGAAGCTTCTTGGTTTAGAAGTGTAATGTCTTCAAAGAAAAAAAACAAGAAAGTCTAGTTGCCTCCTGAAAAAGCACCTTTGGGACAACCATGACCTGGATGACTGAGATTCTCCATACATGACAGGATCAATATTTGTCCTCAAACCCAAAGAGAGAAATGGAGCAAACTTATTCGGGACAACCAATTTTGACTGTGTTCATACATATTAGTTTGTACGTCTGTGTTTACATTATAGGTTCATACATATCCTATTCTACCTTCCTGGTAGAATACCTTTATCGTACATATGTTGAGATTTGCATGGCCACTTTAGGAAGAGACTCTGGTCTGATGATCATGCAAACCAGATAGACTTGATATGCCATGCTTAGACCTGATTGATTTTAAAATAGCCATAGCAATAATACCATAGTAAAGGTAAAGGTTCCCCCGCACATGCGTGCTAGTTGTTTCCAACTCTAGGGGCCGATGCTCATATCCGTTTCAAAGCTGAAGAGTCAGTGCTTGTCCGAGGACATCTCCGTGGTCATGTGGCTGGCGTGACTAGACGCCAAAGGCGCACGGAACGCTGTTACCTTCCCACCGTAGTGGTCCCTATTTTTCTACTTGCATTTTTACGTGCTTTCGAACTGCTAGGTTGGCAGAAGCTGGGACGAGTAACAGGTGCTCAGTCTGTTACGCGGCACTCGGGATTCTACCCGCCAAACTGCCGATCTTCTGATCAACAAGCTCAGCATCCTAACCCACTGATCCACCATACCATACATACCATACCATACAAAAACACAAAAGAAGTCGCTGACCTGGAATGGCAAACATTGAGTGCTGGTAAAAAATTGGGCAAGAGGTTGTTAATGTCAACCTTGAGACAACTTCAACCCTTTTTACAGGATTGTCACCTTGTTCTTTGAGTGCAACTCAAGAACCATTTTTGGATCTCAGCCACAGATAGGAAGATACGATGTCATGGAACAATGGAAATTACTGGAGCAAATGTGCCTCATTCATTACCCAGAAAGAACCAAATGTCAGAGCATTAAATATCATTACTTCCTCATTTCCTTTCACCCTAGGAGCTATATTGGATTAGAGAGAGGTGTGCAAGAGTTTGAAAAAGACACCAAGTTCTAGTTAAGTGGGCTTGGTGCTCTTGTCACAAAGACCTGCTCAGCCAAAGAAGGAGAAAAAAAAATCAGAGGTGATTTTTAAGACACAGAAATCGAGCTAACAAGGCCACTGGCATTCATAAATCTTGGAAGAAGAAACCCTTTAGAATAGTTGGGATCATACATCAACATTTGACGGTTGCAAAGCAGAACTTTTGCAGTGCATTTCTAGCCAACTGTTGTATATTCAAGAAGCTAGGATTAAAAAACAGGATTTTATTTTTTAAAAAAAAACACCATAGAATTATAAGCACTGTGAACCCAGTCAGTTCCAGATTTTTCTACTCAAGAGTTGGGCAATCTTTTTAATACATTTCCAAACTACAGTAAAGACATTGGGAGTCAACTGTGTTGGTAACCAAGAATATAGAATGGAAAATAACAGAGTTGGAAGGGACCTTGGAGGTCTTCTAGTGTAACTCCCTCCTCCAGCTGTTGACTTTATACCATTCCGGACAAATGGCTGTCCAGTCTTTTCTTGAAAACCTCCGGTGATGGAGCACCCACAACTTCTGGAGGCAAGCCGAAAATTAGGAACATTGTGTCCAAAGGGATACTTTCTGAGACCATGCTGTTTAATTAACTGGGCTGCCCAATATTTCCAGTAAGAGATATTCTGCCATTTCAGATATTCTGGATATTCCTCCAGTTATTCTGCAGTTCAACAGCCTAACCTACAATGGCTATGCAGGCTGAATCTGCAGAGGAGCTGCAGAACTGCATGGTCATTAATAGCATCTCCCCACTGGGGTGGCAGTTGTTCAAAGTACTGCAAAGCTACTTGTTTGTTTGTTTTTTTTTAAATCAAATTTAGGCACTGCCCATCTCCCTCATGGTGGTGCAATGGCTCAGCGATTACAACACTGGACTTATCAGTTGGAAGCCCAACAGTCCAGGTTTGAGACTTGAGCATCATAGGATCGGGTGACCTCCCATTTTCATCCTAAACTCCTGTCCACCTAGCACAGGGGTGTCAAACTGCCAGCCCACGGGCCGGACGCGTCATGACAAAATTGCACCCACCCTAGTTCTGGCAATGGGGAAAAAGTTGCGATACGTCGCGACATGTCACGTGAGGTTGCGAGTTTGACACCCCTGACCTAGCAGTTTGAAAGCATACAAATGTTAGTAGATAAATAGGTACCACTTCAGAAAATGGAAGTGGAAAGGAAACAGTACCCTGTGACATCATGCTGGCCACATGACCGTGAAAACATTTTCAGACAGCACGGGCTCACAGCCTTGAAATGGAGATGAGTATTGCCTCCTAGAGTTGACAGTGACTTGCAGAGTAAAAGCCGCAGGGATTTCCTTCCTTCCTTCCTTCCTTCCTTCCTTCCTTCCTTCCTTCCTTCCTTCCTTCCTTCCTCCCTCCCTCCCTCCCATCTCATAAAACGTGAGTCATCAACAAACTCTAAATAGGAGCAGAAGTGGGGAGAGGGAGGGCCTTCTCTGTGGGCGCCCCGGCTTTATGGAATCAGCTGCCGGTTGAGCTCCGGATGGCACCTGACCTTCACACCTTCCGATGCGGCCTGAAGACCTATCTATTTGAACAAGCCGGCCTGGCCTGATGGGGGATGTGTTGGGGTTTTTATTGTGGTTTTTTTATATTATTCTATCGTTTTAGCTCAGGCTCCTATTTAATTCTTTTTTAATTTTTGTACTCTGTATTTTTATATGTGCCTTGTTCACCGCCCTGAGTCCTTCGGGAGAAGGGCGGTATACAAATATAATAAAATGAAAATGAAATGAAAAATGGAAAAAATGGAAGGAGGATCTGTTCAATTCAAGAGGGCGATGACAAAAGACGTACTGGGGGTGACATGATAGCAGTGTTCCAATATTTGAGGGCCTGCCAAAAAGAAGAGGGGGTCAACTTTTTCTTACCAAAGCACTAGAAGGCAGGACAACAAACAATGGATGGAAGTTTACCAAGAAGAGAAGCAATGTAGAAGTAAGATAAATCTCCTGACAGTGAGAACAATCAATCAGCAAAACAGCTTGCCTTCAGAAGTTGTAAGTACTCCATCACTGGAGGCTTTTAAGATGAGACTGGACAGCCATTTGTCTGAAATAGTATAGGGTATCCTTCTTGAGCAAGGGGTTGGTCTAGAAGATCTCCAAGATCCCTCCCAACTCTGATGATGTTCTACCTGTTCTAGCATTGCATAAGACCAACGGCTTAAGTGTGGTGGTACTAGCAGACTTAAAAAACTTTAATTTACTGTCACTGTTAGCCCCCTTTGAGGTTTATGGTGGTATTTATACAACAACATCAATCACATGAAACAAGGAGGTGGATTTATAGTTTGTTTTAAAGACTGCAAATGCAATGTAATGCAAATGGCATGCCTCATGGGCATTTACGTTTAATGGGAAAATTACAGATGCAAAAGATTGGTGGAACAAATTTTAAATTGACTTTATTACATCAAGTACTTGTTTCTGGTGGGGGTTGTGTATTGTTGTTGTTGATGATGAATTTTTTTCTTGGATTGTTAGTATGGGGTTTCCTTTCTCCCAGATACTAGTATTTTAGTGTGTGTGTGTGATCGTCTCAGTGCGTGGGTGTGGGTGTTTCTTAAATGTGCATATATGCATAATAACGACGTGCAAAACAAGGTAGTACAGCAATGTTTTTCAACCTTGGCAACTTTCAGATGAGTAGACTTCCTCTCCCAGGATTGCCCAGTCAACCTCATGACCACAGAAGTTCCATCAACCCACCTCATAATGTGTGGCTAAATAGTTAAATCAGTGTTTCTCAACCTTGGAAACTTCCAAGTTGTCTGGATTTCAAATCCCAGAATCCCCCAGCCAGCATCCTGTTGAAGTCTACAAATCTTAAAGCTGCCAAGTCTGAGTTTGAGAAACACTGAAGTAATGAAAGGAAAAAGGTTGGATATTATCAATGTGTTAAGAGCACTAAGTTAAGATCACAACAGCCAACCGTTTTGGTCTCTAATTCAGCAACTTAATGGAGAGCTGCATTTCCCATCACTGACAGCCACACAGATCCAGGATGGTTAGGCTTATTATTTCAAATTGTGAATCACGTTAACAAGGAACAGGTAAATTTATGGTTCTATTCATCCAGAATTTCTGGCACCAGCTGGCGTTCTACAGGGAATTCTGGCAGTTGAAGTCTGCACATCTTAAAGTTGCCAAGTTGCAGTACAGTAACAGAGATTTTGCAGTGTTTGCTGAACAAATATGTAAGCAAAGTAGCATTGAGCATCATCTTGCAGTAAGGTTTACCTTGTTAGAAAGGACAGATCCTTCAGAATTCCCCCATGTCAAAACACCTCTCATTCATACCAGGAGAGCAAGAGATTTTTCTTTGAGCAACTCTCATCTAACACAAGGGAAGTGCTGTAGAAAACTTTGCCATAGCCTGCACCTAACTGGGTCGGTGTTCCTTCTTCCAGAGTGATTAATTAACTGGAATTTAAAACCATACTGAGATTCCTTCCTGTGTCATCCTTGGAGACTGACTCCAGAATATTACATTTTCTCTGTGTGAGTCCATATGTTTAAGCCATCAGAAGACTGGATCTAGAGTTCGGTACAAATTACCTTTTAAAATTTTCCATTCAACTGGAAGGCAGAGATGAATCCTCTGAGTTTCTCAAGAGGAAAGAGTTGTTTTCCAACATTTTCTCAAGGATAAAACTGTCATTCGCTGTGACCGTTGTCTTAAAGCTCCATCAAGGAGCTTTTTCTCCTAATGTCTTCTTCTGAGGCCAAAAGGAAGCAAGGGCAGTCAAGGAGGCTCCAGATAAGCAGATAAGCAGTGGAAGTACTATGAAGTGCAGGATATTTGCACGCACACCTTGGTCATTGTGCAAAACAGGAAGTGCAAGAAAACCCACGGTACCTATGAGATTTTCTCCAAGCTCCTCTTCATCTTGCAAAGGAAAAAAAATCAACTGGGAACACTGAATTAGGAAAAGTGCCTGTCTAACGTTCACGGGATCATTTCCTCTGATTTTCTGAAAGATTTCCAAGTCATAGTAATTTAATTAGGGATTGAGACAGGCTTGAAGTCCACCTGGTTGTTGTTTTTTTTCTGAGGGATTCATTTTCACAGGCGAAGATGGATGTTAAAATCACCTCAGGCTGGTTTTTCGTTTGTTTGTTTCTTTGGTTGGTCAAATCAGTCTTGACTCCTGGCAACTGCCTGGTCTAGTTCCTGCTGTTTTCTTGGCAAAATTTCGGAAGTGGTTTGCCATTGCCTCCTTCCTAGGTCTGAGACAGGGTGACTGGCCCAAGGTCACCCAGCTGGCTTGTGACCAAGGCAGGACTAGAACTCACAGTCTTTGGGTTTCTAGCCTGAAGTCTTAACCACAACACCAAAATGCCTCCCATTAATAGCAATAGCATTTAGACTTATATACCACTCCATATAGTGCTTTATGGGACGCGGTGGCTCAGTGGGTTAGGATGCTGAGCTTGTCGATCAGAAGATCAGCAGTTTGGCGGGTCGAATCCCGAGTGCCACATAGCAGAGTGAGTGCCTGTTACTTGTCCCAGCTTCTGCCAACCTAGCAGTTCGAAAGCACGTAAAAATGCAAGTAGAAAAATAGGGACCACTACGGTGGGAAGGTAACAGCGTTCCGTGCGCCTTTGGCATCTAGTCATGCTGGCCACATGACCACGGAGACGTCCTCGGACAAGCGCTGGCTCTTCGGCTTTGAAAGAGAGATGAGCACCGGCCCCTAGAGTCAGAAACGACTAGCACGCATGTGCGGGGGAACCTTTACTTTTACCTATAGTGCTTTATAGCTCTGTCTAAGCATTTACAGAATCAGCATCTTGACCCCAACAATCTGGGTCCTCATTTTACTGACCTCAGAAGGCTGGAAGGCTGAGTCGACCTTGAGTCGGTGAGAATCAAACTGCTGAACTGCTGGCAGCCGGCAGTCAGCAAAAATAGCCTGCAGTACTGCATTTTAACCACTGCGCCACCACAGCTCTTAATAGTTATTTGGCCTGTACCAGTAGCAAGAAACTGCTATTTTTTTTAAAAAATGGGGGGTACATTATTAAAGCAGAACTTCAGGATAAACATCTGAGGGTTATATTCAGCCTTAACTGAGATAAGACTAATTTATTGCTATTTTAAGGAAGCAATTAAGCAATCCAAAGATATTTGCAGTAGAATAGAAAGAATTACACATTCAACTGTACTGTATAAAAAGAGCAGCGAAAAGAATGATCCCAATCCTTTTTATCCAGGTGTAAAATGTGAGTAGCTTTATCTGAGACACAGTATGTTGTTCTACTGCCAAAAGAGAAATGTTGGATTCAGAATATGCTCAGAAGCATGATGTAGTTTGATTTAGGTTTTTTTTTTCCAATCTGTCTGCCTCTCCATATGTCTGGACCAATTTCCAAAGTTTTCAATAACGCACCAGTATTAGAAGTGGAGGTCTATCTACCTGGGTCAGTCTGGAGAAGGTTCAAAGTTGGGTGACCAACGTCGTGACTCTGGTTGATGAATTCTAAGAAGGAGACCAAATTTTGCAAACTCAGAGCGTGACCTTCCTGAAATGGCCCATATTACCATCAAGGGGGTGAGTGAAGTATAAACCCATTTCATCCAGACTCTCAGTTTAGCTTATTGAACCGTAGCCAAGAAGTAAAATAAATAGAAGCTAAAACTGGTGGTTTCCCTTGAAAAGCAGCCAAGTCCTGGCACATGCCAAAACATAAACCAGATTGCATAATGAGGAGGTTTTTCATAATTTCCTCAGATTAGGTTTTTATTAATGCCTGTCAACAGCAGGTGAGAGGTGTTAGCAGCTGCTGGTAGCCAGGCCAGCCCTGACTTCACTGCTAATCTAAAGCCAACAGAAAAGTCTCTTTTACAAGCCTGCTGATTACAAAAAAAACTGGCTTCTGTCTGCATTCAGCTCAGAAAGAGGGACTTCATCTCTGTGCTGAAAGAAAAATGAAAGAGGAAGTGTTCCTCCAGCAATGCCAGTTAAGGGTTTGAGAGCGTTGGAGGCAGAGGGGGGGGAGGATTTCCCATCTTAATGCAAATTTATCCAGTGTCACTTTTGGACCGATCAATTTACCCTTTGAAATACATATTTTCTTCTGAATTTCTCAGTGCACTTCACTCTATGGTATTAAAGGAAGGCTTGCACAAAGGTATAGATGAAAATGATGCTTTGAAAATAATGATTTGGGAAGAGACATTGAGGAAATTATCTACACAAGGCAAAAGTGCAAATAAGAATGTGGCACTGCAGGGACCTGTCCCTCTGCTGGTTATTTAGCATCTCTATAGCAGGGTTTCTTCGTAACTTGAAGATGTGTGGACTTCAGCTCCTAGAATTCTCCAGCCAGCATGTTGACCAGAGAATTCTGAGAGCTGAAGTCCACATATCTTCAGGTTGCCAGGGTTGAGAAAGACCGATCTACGTGGAACTGCTAGGTGAGATATTCCATCATGATGCGATCAAACATCATCAATAAGTTACTGATACGCAGGGATACAGCTCTACGCTGGGCCAACCAAATGATGCTATCAAGGTTTTCTCCCAGGATCTGGAGATTGGGGGACTCAGGATGAGGAAAAAAACAAGCATTGGCTTAACTGTAGCAAGAATAAGTGGTTATGAGACTTTGAGACCTTTAATCCTGTCCAAGCATGTCCAACCGCAGGCAACATCTCCATTTCCTAAGTAAAGGAGTCAACATTGTCCGAAGACACTTCTGTGGTTATGTGGCTGGCATGATTATATGCCAAGGTGCACAGAGTGCTGTTACCTCCCCACCAAAGTGGTACCTATTTATCTACTCACATTTGCTTATTCCAAACTGCTAAGTTGGCAGGAACTGGGGCAGGAATGGAAGCTCGGCCCATCACGTGGTGGCGGGGTCTCGAACCGTCCAGTCAACAATCCCAGTGTCTTAACTGCTTAGCCACAGCTCCCAAGAAATGTGTTGATTGGCTTCAATTGCTTGTGTTATTTATTGCTACGGTCTGCTATTCTGCCGTCCCCTTCTTTTTATGGTTCGAAAGGATTGTGTTTTTTTTAGATTTCGTTGCATTGCATTGTATTGTTCATTTCTTGCTTCAAACTGTAAATTGCTCAGAGTTGCTTTTGCAAATTGGGCAGCCGCATAAATCTAAAACAACAACGGCAACGTGGATTGAATCCACAATAACATGAATTGGAAGGATATGAAAGAGAGAAAACAAAACAAAACAAAACAAAACAAAACAAAACTGCACACTCCCCATTCCTTGGGTAAACTAAAGGTAAAGGTAAAGGTAAAGGTTCCCCCGCACATGCGTGCTAGTCGTTTCCGACTCTAGGGGCCGGTGCTCATCTCCGTTTCAAAGCCGAAGAGCCAGCGCTTGTCCGAGGACTTCTCCGTGGTCATGTGGCCGGCATGACTAGACGCCAAAGGCTCACAGAACGCTGTTACCTTCCCACCGGAGTGGTCCCTATTTTTCTACTTGCATTTTTACGTGCTTTCGAACTGCTAGGTTGGCAGAAGCTGGGATGAGTAACAGGCGCTCACTCTGTTACGCGGCACTCGGGATTCGACCCGCCAAACTGCCGACCTTCTGATCGACAAGCTCAGCGTCCTAACCCACTGAGCCACCGCATCCCTTTGGGTAAACTAATGACCATCAAATCTGGTGTAAGGACTGGGAGGAACTGCAGTGGACTCAATAGTCTCCCCGTTATGAAAAAAACTAAAACTTGGAAGTTACACAGAAGGAAAAAAAACATACCATGAAAGCATGCCATACAGACAGAGATAGATTTGCAGCAGGGTGTGAGGAGGGGGTGGGGGGAAATTCCCTTTCTTCGGGCAAATTTATAAAAGTGCAACCGGTCCTAATTGATGAATGAATGTTTACTAAACTTTCCTAAGACAGCCAATTTTGTCAGTTATACTTTATGTGCCAAGTCAGCCCCTTTAGTGTCAATGAAAAATTAACCAACTTTTCTGTATGGTTAATTGCCTGTGTGACTAATATTTTCTCATATGTGTAATCAGAAGCATATTGCTTGTCTTTCCACCCAACCCCCGCCTTAATTGTATTTATAACTCAAAAGACAAAGTACCTGAGAGGAGAATGGAAGAAAAACTGGGTGATGAAGTCAACTCAAGATTCAAGAAAATTCTGCCTTCAAGACAGGGGCTTCTTTTGGGGGGGGGCAGGCAACTTTTGGGAGTCTTCGTATCCAGTGGCTTTAAGAGAGACTATTTCCCTCTTCACAAAATGGCAAGCACAGTTTGCTTGTTTGCATTCAAACAAAGATAAAATGGTGGAGTTAGCCTTTATCATTTCTTCCAAACCGCTGCCCTTGCTCAGGTTGCTCTCTATCAGGGTAATAGAATAACAGAGTTGGGAAGGGACCTTGGAGGTCTTCTAGTCCAACCCTCTGCTCAAACAGGAGACCCTATACCATTTCAGACTAATGACTGTCCAATCTCTTCCTAAAAACTTCAAGTGAGGGAACACCCACAACCTCTGGAGACAAGCTGTTCCTTTAATTAATCGTTCTCACTATTAGGAAAATTCTCCTTAGTTCTAGGTTGGTTCTCTGTCTGGTTAGTTTCTATTTGTTATTTGCTGTCCTGCCCTCCGGTGCTTTGGAGAAGAGGTTGACCCCTTCTTCTTTGTGGCAGCCCCTCAAATATTGGAAGACTGCTATCATGTCACCCCCCCTAGTCCTTCTCTTCATTAGACTAGCCATACCCAGTTCCTGCAACTGTTCTTCATACGTTTTAGCCTCCCGTCCCCTAACCATCTTTGTTGCTCTTCTCTGCACTTTTTCTAGAGTCTCCACATCTTTTTTATATCATGGTGAACAAAATTGGATGCAGTACTCCAAGTGTATTCACTCCCATTTGAGAAGGATATTTCAACGTAGAGGATGTGGATAAAAGATCTAGAGCTAAGACATATTTTTAGAGATTAAAAATGACAGGATTGGTTGGTATTTTGCTGCAGTGCTGCAGTTTGCCACCTTTCTAGGTTTCTTAGATGTTCTTAGTCTAGGAATAGGTCAGATGGGGCAGGAATGCTCAAAAGGAAGTATCTTTGCTCATTTTAAGTCCATAACCATCCCTTGGTCTACCCAAGGTGTGGTCTTCTGATGCAAAGAGGGGTAAAGTCAAAGCTCCCCGAATGCAAAGAAACTTTGGAGGACCACAAAAGCAAGAAACCCCAAATTTAGACTAATGTGATGGTGCAAGAAGGATGAGCCAGTTTTCAGCATCAAAGCTGAAAGGGAGACGATGAATTTCCAACACAAAAGTATCATTTGCATTCATCTGAAGAGGGGAAGATTTCCTACCACAATGAAATCCCTGCCTTTATCTCTCTCTCCTTCAGTTCTGCTCCCTGAGACAGCCTGCTGAAGAAGTTTGCTGCGGAAGAGGACCAGCCTGTACACCTCCGCAGGGAAACAACTTGTAGACCTGGGATGGGATGTACGCCATTTAAGGCATATTCCCATGGCCAGCAATGCACTTAGGCTTAAGGGCAACATGGGTGGAGCTCTCTCCAGCTTGCTTTCCGTAGGCACCCCTATCTGGATGGCAAGAGAGTCCTCCTGGTGAGACGTTGTGGGTAGCCCTTAGCAGTCTGAACTCCCCTTTACAGTGATGGGTATAGAAAAGCAAGCTGGAGGAGAAACGTCAGTGGTGCTAGGTTGGGTGAAGACCTTCTTCCCACCACCCGCAGAGGCCTCTCCTTGGATTGCCCCAAATATTCTCTCCCTTTTTCTCTTAGCCTATGCCTCACTGTGCTCTAAGCAGACAAACTAGGCTCCCTGTGGCTAGCTTGGTGGGCTTCTCCCCCTGCTTTTAATAACTTGTCTACTCAACCTTGCTCCCCAAGAGCTTTTTCATACCTGCCGCGCAGCCAGCAAGCAAAGTTTCTTCCAAGTTGCTCCAACCATCTTCTGATTCCTTTTCTTCTCTGCTGAACCATTTCATTGCTGTTCCATTGACTGGGGTGGGGATGGGTGTTCTGTTACACTGGAATCAATAGCTTTGGGCTCTCCAGCCCACTGATTAGCCTGTCAGTCAGAGCCGGAGGGGGAAGTAGCATCAATCTTGAAATACCAGGGCGGCTGGTTTGAAAAGCAAAGAATTCAGGCGGTTCAGAACTGGGTGGGGAGAGGAGGAGGGAGTTAGTGGCCCACCTGTTGTTCTCTAACATGTGCAAAGTGTATTAATGTCTTTGCTGCTACATGCTGGAAAGGTCACCTGGGTGGGAGACAAGTTTAACAGCTTTGGAATCTTTTAACTTACGATTGTGTTATTTTAAAAAAAGGAGAAGGAAGAGGAGGAAGAGACAGTTTCTGTATCTCAATATAAAATGTGGGGGGGAAAAAACAAAGATTCCCCCCCCCTTTTCATTGCTACTGATGATTTCAAGCAGCTCTGGGTAATAAATAGCTTCTTTCCCAGCCTATTCATTTTTATCTCAACCATAATTTTGCTGGGCAAGGGGATCCATCACACTGTCTTCCAGGTTTGGTGTTTTTTTTTTCCTTTTCTGTCTTTCTGACCAGAATTGGTAAACGTGGAAAAAAGAATTCATTGGGCGATTTATTTTCCTGTTCACAAATTCTCGGAAGCTCCTTTTAACTTGCCGTTTAGTTAGGTGGATATTTATCCATTAGTCCCAACAATTCATCAATGGTATCGAACCAATTAAAAAAAATATATCTATTATTGCAACTTTCTGTCCAAAATAGCCATCCCATCACAAACTTTTCCAAGTGGAAGCAGATTAAAAATAGCAAATGATCCCTAAGCAATAAGGGAGAAAGGAAAGGAAGGAGAGAGAAAATAAGTGAAAGAAAGGAAAAAATGAAGTGCAGTGAAAAAGAAAGAGAAAGGAATAAAGAGAAAGGAAGAGGGGGAAAAAGTGAAAGGGAAAGTGAATGGGGAGGGAGGGAGGGAGGGAGGAAAGAAGGAAGGAAGGAAGGAAGGAAGGAAGGAAGGAAGGAAGGAAGGAGGGAGGGAGGGAGGAAGGAAGGAAGGAAGGAAGGAAGGAAGGAGGGAGGGAGGGAGGGAGGGAGGGAGGAAGGAAGGAAGGAAGGAAGGAAGGAAGGAAGGAAGGAAGGAGGGAGGGAGGGAGGAAGGAAGGAAGGAAGGAAGGAAGGAAGGAAGGAAGGAGGGAGGGAGGGAGGGAGGAAGGAAGGAAGGAAGGAGGAAGGAAGGAAGGAAGGAAGGAAGGAAGGAAGGAAGGAAGGAAGGAAGGAAAGAAAGAAAGAAGGAAGGAAGGAGGAAGGAAGGAAGGAAGGAAGGAAGGAAGGAGGGAGGGAGGGAGGAAGGAAGGAAGGAAGGAAGGAAGGAAGGAAGGAAGGAAGGAGGGAGGAAGGGAGGAAGGAAGGAAGGAAGGAAGGAAGGAAGGAGGGAGGGAGGGAGGGAGGAAGGAAGGAAGGAAGGAAGGAAGGAGGGAGGGAGGGAGGAAGGAAGGGAGGAAGGAAGGAAGGAAGGAAGGAAGGAAGGAGGGAGGGAGGGAGGGAGGGAGGAAGGAAGGAAGGAAGGAAGGAAGGAAGGAAGGAAGGAGGGAGGGAGGAAGGAAGGAAGGAAGGAAGGAAGGAAGGAAGGAAGGAAGGAGGGAGGGAGGGAGGGAGGGAGGAAGGAAGGAAGGAAGGAGGAAGGAAGGAAGGAAGGAAGGAAGGAAAGAAGGAAGGAGGAAGGAAGGAAGGAAGGAAGGAAGGAAGGAAGGAAGGAAGGAAGGAAGGAAGGAAGGAATGTGTGATAGATAAACCATAGTGGTTTATTCTACCAATCAACATTAAATGGTGCCCAGGTATAATTTCTGAAGCCAGGTTCAGAATAACGCCCCCCAAAATCCAAGTATAAAAAAGGGGGGTTAGAAAAAAAATTAGCTCAACTTCTTGACTTTTAACAGCACCAGAAGTATCCACAGCAAACCTTGGGTGCTTCTGCTTTTGAACACACGTTCTGCAAGTCACACGTTCGGACTTCTAGGTCAGAAATTTTGCAGATTAAGTACATGCACCCAAACCCATTTCCCTGTCGAAACCTGTTATTATTCAAACTAACCCAAGAAAACACCCCTTCAGTTTTCGCTCTCGGAAGACCACAGAAGGAAGTCTTGTGCTTAGAATTAAAGTCCCAAGCTTTAGCAACAGGCTTTCCTCACTCTTGACTTTTTTTTTATTTAACCACATTTGGGGTTTCCTAACTACCGTCTACAAACTCGCCACAAACCACAACGTAAATCAGAACAGCGCTAATTCAGATTTATCATTAGCTTTATTCCATTAAATTAATCCCACTTTTTTGTTTTGTTTTAACCAGTACGATTAGCATTTGACAAGTTGGCTTACATCTCTCTCTCTCTCTCCCTCCCTCCCTCGCTTTTCCACAAGCCACAAGTCGAAGAGAAACTTTGTGAGAGGCTCATTGTGAAGCCCTTCTTATTACTCCTACAGATTCAGTTCTTTACTAAAGGTTGAGAGTTCTGTTTGGGTGAAACCTATCACATTCCCAGAGATTTACACTGCAAGTGTGACTTTAAGGGAGTTATTTTAAGGAGCCATTGTTTCAAACACAGAATGAAGTTGGGGGTAACTGACAAGAGTGACGCTGTGACTGAGATAGTGGGCTGACAGCTCGGTTGCCTTAGTTCGAATCTCACGTCTCTCGTGAACTTGCTTACCCCGTGAAAAAGGACATTGGAAAGGAAAGCTGCTTGCTTTAGACCAAACTATCTTACTCACCCCAACACCCCCGGGGAAAAAAAAGAGGTTATATTAAGCTAGCTTAAACTCATACCAGAAATTCCTTCACTCATCCCTGAGTGAAATTATAATGCTGAGGTTCAGCCTACACATTATGGTATAATGATATTGCTTTGTTTTGTTTTGGCTTAACATAGCTGGGTTGATGATTTTAATCTCTTATTAGAAGGCTTAGAATTGGGCCAGATGTGATGGATGATTATTAGAGAGAGAAAGAGAGAGAGAGAGAGAGACAGACAGACAGACAGACAGAGAGCCGGACAGATGATGGAGAGAGAAAGAGACAGACAGAGACAGAGAGAGAGAGAGATGATGGAGAGAGAGAGAGAAGAGACAGACAGAGAGACAAACAGATAAATGATGGAGAGAGAGACAGACAGACAGGCAGACAACACAAAGAAACACACATATATAGGCTTAGTACAACTTATATATCACTTCATATTTTGTATTCCAAGTTTTACACACACACTTGTTTCTGTATTTTAAATCAAGTCACTTAATTGATTATGCACATGACTATATGTGTGTGTATGTTTATAAACATACACATACATAAACATACAAGTGATTTTTTTTTGGTCATTCTAAATCTAAAATATTTCACCAACTATGAGAGGATGCTATGAACAGGAAATGTCACGATAGCAAATACCAAACAGCTTTTACTTATTTCTTTATCTTTACCTGTATCACATCAGAATCAAATCAAAAAGGAGTATGTGTAATTTACACCCTCCTGTATTCCTGTTTGCCTTTTTGCCTGCTTCAAAATCTGTTCAAATCTTACTTGCTAATACATCAATCATTTAAAAAGAAACGAAAAAGGAAATCCTTGCAGTAGTGAAGCCTTCCTTTAGTATTTACATGATCTTGGTCCACCTTAGATATTCAACAACCTATAGTGAAGATAAGATTCTGGTTCTTCCAGTACATACAGAAGTCATCTACATTAGCTATCAAATTTTATTTCTAGACTGAGGACAGACAATGGCACCACTTCTCCTCCTGGATCTTTTCTAGAGGTACAAACGTAGAACATAGAAAATAGAGTTGGAAGGGACTTTGGAGGTCTTATAATCTAACCGGCCGCGCGAGTTGTGATGGGGGTCTCCTGATACTCCCATGTAACACCTCTACTCCGCGAGCTGCATTGGCTTCCGGTTGCCCTCCGGGTGAGATTCAAGGTGCTGGTGATGACCTATAAAGCCCTAAATGGCGAGGGTCCGGGATATCTGAGGGAACACCTGCTGCCGGCATCAGGTTCCCTTCGTCCAGTGCGCTCCCACAGGGAGGGTCTTCTCAGGGTGCCGCCGGTAAGAGATTGCCGGCGGGTAACGCCCAGGGCGAGGGCCTTCTCAGTGGGGGCGCCTGCCCTTTGGAACCAGCTGCCAGTAGAGCTGAGGACTGCCCCCGACCTCCGTTCATTCCGCCGGGGCCTGAAGACCTGGCTCTTCGAGCTCTCTGGCCCAGGCTGAGGATTAATTTATTTTAATTGGGGTTTTTACTTATACAGGGATAAATTTATTTTTTTTTAAACTTGTTTTTTTAACTTTTGTATTTTGGTTTTTAATTACCCTGTAAACCGCCCTGAGTCCTCCGGGAAAGGACGGTATATAAATGTAATAAAATAAAATAAAATAAATAAATAAATAAATAAATAAATAAATAAATAAATAAATAAATAAATAAATAACCCCCTGCCCAAGTCCTTATTCCATGGAGATAAATGGTTGTTCAGATTTTTTTTCTTTCTTAAAAACCTCCAGTGATGGAGCACCCACAACTCCAAGAGGCAAGCTATTCCATTGATTAATTGTTCTCACTCTCAGGAAATTTCTCCTTATTTCGGAGTTGAACCTATCTTTAACAAGCTTCCACGCATTACTTTTTCTCCTGCCCTCAGGTGCTTTGGAGAGTAAGTCAACCACCTCTTCCCCATGGCAGTCCCTCAAGTACTGGAAGACAGCTATCATGTCCCCCCCCCACCATCCTTCTCTTCAATAGGCTAGACATATCTAGTTCCCTCAACTGTTTATCATACAATTTAGCCTCCAGACCCCTAATCAGGTTTGTTGTTCTTGTCTGCACTTTTTATAAGGTCTCAACACCTTTTTTTTTATCATGGTGACCAGAACTGGATGTAGTATTTCAAGTGTGGTCTCACCAGTGCAATATAAAATGGTACTATCACTTCATGGGATCTTGAAACTTCAGCTTTCAAAAAGTCTCAGCAATGACCAGTTTGAGGAATGTGTAGTCTGGGGGCTAACATATTAAGACACGCTTGAAGAAAGCAGGCTAGCTGAGAAGAAATGAAACAGACCGCTTTCCATACATGTCTTAGTAAGGCCACATCTGGAATACTGCATTCAGTTTTGGTCACCACATTGCAAAAAAGGTGTTGAGACCCTAGAAAAAGTGCAAAGAACAGCAACTAAGATGATTAAAGGCCTGGAGACTAGAACATATGAAGAATGGTTGCAGGATTTGGGAATGGCCAGTCTAGAGAAAAGAACGACTGGGGAGGGGGGGGGCATGATAGCAGTATTCCAGTATTTGACAGGCTGCCACAAGGAGGAGGGGCTCAACTTATTTTCCAAAGCACCGGAAGGCAAGACAAGAAACAATGGATGGAAACTAATCAAGGAGAGAACCAACCTAGAACTAAGGAGAAACTTCCTGACAGTTAGAACAATTAACCAGTAGAAAAGCTTGCCTTCAACGTTGCAGGTGCTTCATCACTGGAGGTTTTTAAGAAGAGACTGGACAGCCACTTGTCTGCAATGGTATAAGGTCTCTTGCTTGAGCAGGGGGTTGGACTAGAAGACCTCCAAAGTCCCTTCCATCTCTGCTCTATTATTCTATTCTATTCTATTCTATTCTATTCTATTCTATTCTATTCTATTCTATTCTATTCTATTCTATTCTATTCTATTCTATTCTATTCTATTCTATTCCTAGTCTTTCAATAATTCCCACCACAAGCCGCATCTGTGTTGCCATAGACAACCCACCTACCCTTGGCACCTACTCTGACCTACAAATGTTAGCATTTTCTTCTGTTTGACTCATGGACCATTTGTTATGTCTACCAGAATTGTTTGCAATTTTTGCATTTATTACCAAGTTACCAAAAACAAATTGGGTTTCATGCCTGGGTAATTCCATCCAAATCCAAGTCAGCTTCCTTTAAATACCTGTTGCTCAGGATCAATAGTGGGGAAGAACCTATCCATCACAGGAGACAGTCCAGGATAACATCTGGTTGATAACTGTGTGACACTGAATAGTTTGGATCTAGTCCTGGCGGGTTCTTCTTGGAGAAATGACTGACTTTGTTCTCACCTGAACTGTATTTCTGGCTTCTTTTTAAACAAAATTCTGCTACCCTGAGTTACTAATTTGCTACCTCCTGAGTGCATAGACTTCCAGGACACCCATCTCTGACGATATGTGCGTGTTCTCACATCCATGAACTGTCAAAGACTCTTAAATACACAGCTTGCAATTTTACCACTTAACAGACTCTCTTTTTTTTCCTAGCTGCAGACAACTTAGTAGGATAATTATTGATTTTTCCAGTGAATCTTTAACCAAACACTACAATGACCTTAGCTTTTGAATACGGTGCCATGCATCTTACTTTCAAAAAAACTGAGATGTGAGGAAGAAGGTTTACATGCCTCTAAGTTTGGAGTCTGGTTGACTTTTGAGAGATGTATGGTACTTTCCTAGCAGATCTCATCCCATCCTAAAGAATTTGGCGTCTGTTTTGGTCTTTCTCTGACTCATATATTTCCCCCCCCCTTATTTGTATAACATCAAATTGGTATGCCCATTTTCTTGAGGTTGCATGCCGTAAGGCATAAAAACTACATCTTTACCCATTTATTTATCAGCCAGATTATATCCACCAGTGTGTTTTCACAAGCCTAGATGCTGCCTGCCAGAAACCAGAGTTGGAAGACCCCTCCTGACCTCTTTTAGCTGTGGAATGTCAATCTGTTGCCATGGGTTGTTGAAGGGCTACTGGCTGCAGATGCCAATCCAAATTACACAGTATTAAATGTGATGGAGAAGTTAACTGAGGAAGGGAAGGGCAAATCACATCATGTTCTGGCATCTCTTATGAAGGGGCTTGCAGACTGTTGCTTGCAGTGTTTCAAAAGATACACCTGTGGTCTCATGAGCTTCCGCCATGTTGATCAAGGAACGAAAGCAAACACAATCTAGTTGCGGAAGGTTGGCCCCCCAATGCAATTTGATAGGAGGAAACTTGCAAGTAATCCTCCACATACCATCCTCAAAGTGAGGATGGACCTCCCCAAAACTATTTATGAGCTGGTTTTAAAGTTACAACAGCCCCGCCTCCCCCATTAAGTGATTGCATTTTGGGTGCTAGGCAACCAGCCTGCATTTATGGCCATTTTTAGCATCTTTCAGTCACATGATAATGTATTTTGGCATTTTATGCAAAAAAACTGGTGTTTACTTTCGGTTTCCAGCAAAAGACGCTCATTGGCTTTTAATGGGTTTGTTTAAAGACCAAGACATGTGCTTAACAGTTACAGTATTTAACCACTACGGAGTTTGCTTAATGACTGCACAAAAGATGTAATAGAATCGGATGCAGTCACGTGGTGACTTAACAATTATTTCAAATTATAACCATAATTCTGAGCTCAATTATGGTCATAGGTTGAGGATTTTTTCCCCTCACCTCTCTCCTTAGATTAATTTTAGGGGAAAGGCAAGTTTTTTTTCTCTGAAGGAAGTAGTTATTTGAATGAAATTGGCCTCCATGAGAATCCTTGAGACAGAGTGATTCAATTCTCTGATTCAAAAATAAACACTGCAACCCAAACCACTTTGACAACTGGAATCAAACAAAGTCAAGAGCAGCAAATCCAGACATCCCCAGTAAATAAATGACTTGAAGGCATGTTCAGCTCATAATAACCTCTCCCGCCTGTTTTGCAAGGCTGCTGAAGTCTGTCAAAACATTCATTCTACTTTTCAAAATAGTTGCTTTCTCATTTTTCCATCCAGTAATTACCATAATAGTAAGATGCCTTTTTTATTATTTTTATTTTATTTATAAAGCCTTAGTAAGATTACGAAGGGACGCGGTGGCTCAGTGGGTTAGGACGCTGAACTTGTCGATCGGAAGGTCGGCAGTTCGGCGGGTCGAATCCCGAGTGCCGCGTAGCAGAATGAGCGCCTGTTACTCGTCCCAGCTTCTGCCAACCTAGCAGTTCGAAAGCACGTAAAAATGCAAGTAGAAAAATAGGGACCACTACGGTGGGAAGGTAACGGCGTTCCGTGCGCCTTTGGCGTCTAGTCATGCCGGCCACATGACCACGGAGACGTCCTCGGACAAGCGCTGGCTCTTCGGCTTTGACGGAGATGAGCACCGGCCCCTAGAGTCGGAAACGACTAGCACGCATGTGCGGGGGAACCTTTACCTTTACCTTTAGTAAGATTACACTTGGAATACTGCATCCAGTTTTTGTCACCACAATATAAAAAAGATGTTGAGACTCTGGAAAGAATGCAGAGAAGAGCAACAAAGATGATCAGGGGACTGGAGGCTAAAATACATGAAGAACAGTGGCAGGAATTGGGTATGTCTAGTCTAGTGAAAAGGAGGACTAGGAGAGACATGATAGCAGTGTTCCAATGTTTGAGGGGCTGCCCCAAAGAAGAGGGGCTCAATCTATTCTTCAACGTACCTGGAGGCAGAACAAGAAGCAATGGATGGAAATTAATCAAGGAGAGAAGCAATCTAGAACTAAGGAGAAATTTCCTAGAAGATTCCAAGGTCAATCCCAGGGGTAGGCAACCTCGGCTCTTTTATGACTCATGGACTTCAACTCCCAGAATTCCTGAGTCAGCATAGCTGACTCAGGAATTCTGGGAGTTGAAGTCCATGAGACATAAAAGAGCCAAGGTTGCCTACCCCTGGTATAGGAGATGATTTCCTTTCTACCTGTGCATTGGTTAGTGCTTCCTAGCCCAGCATGCGGAACTAAGTGGTCCCATGCCTCTTCCAGTGGTATTATGTTCTTATGGATTTTTCCCCCCTTATAGATCTCAATTAATTATTCAGCTGATTTCCTGAAGAACTCCTGCTGTTAGCTGGTACTTAGGTTTTAGCTCCATGCCAGAGAGTTAAGTACAACAGTGCTATAAATCCGCCTATTGCCAACGCTTGGTAGAGCATGAGGATGCCAAGTTCAACAGAAGAAAAATGAGAAGCTGACTCAGGAATTCTGGGAGTTGAAGTCCATGAGACATAAAAGAGCCGAGGTTGCCTACCCCTGGTCTATCCCAACTTTGTTATTCTGTTATTCTGTATCCCATTAGAGAAGAGTGAGGGCAATGGCGGCAAAGATTCCTCTTGGAATTGGATTGGAAGGGCATTGCAGTGGCCATCAGACACCAACACCACCTGCTTTTCCACATGTCTACCTCCATTGGCCCACATTTTCTCCATCCTTCTTTGTATAAGAATGCTTATCAGTCAATCAATCAATTGGGCCATTGATCAGCAATAGTTATCAGAACGGTGCATATCCTCGGACACTTATACGGTCATGGTTCTTAGAAAAAGGAGAAAGGAAAGGAAGATTCTCATCTCCTGTTACATGTGTGCCTGGAAGGGGCTTCCATAAAACTAAACAAATTTAAAAAATGGAAGGGAAGAAAGGAAAATTCCTCCTTACCCCCACCCCCTCCCCCACCCCTAATCTTCTGGGGATCGTTTTTTTTCCCTCCAAGAAAGGGAATGAAATGTTCATGAAAGAGCCAGAGAGAACAAAAGCATCTTTATTTTGCAGATACTGTATCTCGTAAAAGGGATGGGTAGGGTGGATTCATTACATATTTTATTATTAATTAAAGGCTGACAATCATTACAATGTTCCGTGATAGTAAATCTGAAAGACTCCTTCCAAACGGGCCATCCATCATATTTGGTTAGGAAGGGAAAGTGCTTTTCAGGAGGAAGTGTGTAAAAAACAACAACAACCCTGTTTGTTTACAAGACTTGTATTAATTCTTCATTTGAATTTGCTTTAGTTTTGTTTTTGTTTTGTTTTTTTAAAAAAGGATAATTGGTCAAACTCTGTTTTAAAAGATAAGTTCACGTGATATGATTAACCTGATTAACTGAATTAACCATTTCGACCGTTACGCAATGATTTAACTCAATAACCAAGAAAATTGGCTGGAGTATGTAACTTATTAAATCCCAACAATCCTCTTCAGCATTAAAACTAACCGAGCTTTGAATGTTGTTCAAATTCAGTTACAAGAAACCAAATCAAATCAATCTTTATAATTATGGTCATAGGCCAAAAATCAAATACACACACGCAATAATGGCAGGAAGATAGTTAAAAAAAAAAGAAATAAAGAAAAGTCCACATGGTATTTAAGTAACCCAACTAAGCAGATTTATAAATTACAGCACATAAATATGCTTATAATTTTGAAAAGCTTTGAAATCAGCTGCTTGAAGCACCAATCACTTGCTGTCTGATTATCATCCCTACTTCAATGATATGGAGTAGTTTTTTTTAAAAAAAAACACAACAAAAATATTCTGACAGTTCCCTGGCAGGGCTCAAAAGCTAAGCAGGTTTAACCCTGGTTAGTATTTTGATGGGAGACTAACACAAAATATTAGCCATACTCTAGACTGGGAAGTTCAAAAGAAAATCCTAGAATTCTCCAAAGCACCAGAGGGAAGGATGAAAAACAATGGTTGGAAACTGATCAAGGAGAGAAGCAACCTGGAATTAAGGAGAAACTTCTTGACAGTGGAGGACAATCAGTCAGTGGAACCGCTTGCCTTCAGAAGTTGTGGGTGCTCCATTACTGTGGAGGATTTTAAGAAGAGACTGGACAGTCACTTGTCTGAAATGGTATAGGGTCTCCTGCTTGAACTATGGTGCTGGAGAAGACTCCTGCGAGTCCCTTGGACTGCAAGGCGATCAAACCGGTCAGTCCTAGAGGAGATCAACCCCGACTGCTCTTTAGAAGGCCAGATCCTGAAGCTAAAACTCAAATACTTTGGCCACCTAATGAGGAGGAAGGACTCACTGGAGAAGAGCCTCATGCTGGGAAAGGTTGAGGGCAAGAGAAGAAGGGAATGACAGAGAATGAGGTGGCTGGATGGAGTCACTGAAGCAGTAGGCCTGAGCTTAAATGGACCCCAGAAGATGGTAGAGGACAGGAAAGCCTGGAGGAACGTTGTCCATAGGGTCGCGATGGGTCGGACACGACTTCGCAACTAACAACAACTCCTGCTTGAGCAGGGGGCTGGACTAGATGACCTCCAAGCTCTCTTCCCGCTCTATTCTGAATTTAGAATTTATGTTTCACCAAGAGAACTGCATGGACATTATTATCCACTAACGCACTGAGAGATGATCTTAAAACAGGCAAGAATGATCTTAAGTGTGTCATCTTTTATCTTCTGTCGCGTTGTGTTTCTTCGTCGTTTTAGGAGAGGCTTAGGCACCCCCAAGTGTAACCATGCTGTCCATTCTGCCTTGATTTTGCCCTAGCATAAAACTGGTTTTTTTTCCCCTTTTTCATTTCTAAGGACAAGATGATCTTTTGTGTGTGCGGGGCCTGTGCTTGCGCACTTGCAAACGTTTACAAGGAAGAGAATCTACGAGGGTGGAACGAAACCCATTCCTTGCCCCCCCCTGTCTTTTTTTTCCTCTCTCTCTCTCTCTCTCTTGTTCGGCGGCCGTGGTGAGGAGACCAGAGTCTGCATTTCAACTAAGAGACAGTCCTTTATTCTCTTGGGGGGGAAAAAGAGTGTCTCAAGAGCAGCCAACGAATGTGCGTAGCTTATCGGCAAACTCCAGCCTTTCTTTCAACTGTTTGTGTCTCTCGGTGTGTGTGTGTGCGCGAGAAGCAAGCTCTCGACATGTTAGTAAGGAGCCTTTAACCCAGAAGACGCCCCCTCGCTTTCTATGCACGTCTTTGGGGACAGGGTGTAAAAGGTCACCCTCTCAGACTGGATATTGGGGATACTCAACCAATTACCCAGCGGCCTTCCAGTAAGGGTGTCTGAACTAAAGGCGACAAAAGATGTGATGGGGGGGGGGGTTTCGTTCGGAGACGAGGGCATCTCATAGCACATACCCACAATTAAGGAGAACAGCGAAATGTTTAGACCCCCTTCTAGCATTGATTCGGGCAGAAGGACCCCTTTCCGTTCCCAGAGTGAATCAGAATCGGAATAGAGCTGGAAGGGGCCTTGGAGGTCTTCTAGTCCAGCCCCCCTGCTCAAGCAGGAGACCCTATACCATTTCAGACGAAGGGGCGCCCAGTCTCTTCTTAAAAACCTCGAGTGATGAAGCACCCACATCTTCTGAAGGCAACTTCTGTTCCACTGGTTGACTGTCCTCCCTGTTAGGAAGTTTCTCCTTAATTCCAGGATGCTTCTCTCCTTGATCAGTTTCCATCCGTTGCTTCTCGTCTTGCCTTCTGGCGCTTTGGAAAATAAATACATCAGAAGTATCAAACCCCAAGAAAATTCTTCATTTCAAAAGATGACGTGGCAACTCGGGGTGAATATGTGTGTGTGTGGGGGGAGGTGTTTGCCAGAGAGATGAAGATGGAGAAGGTCCCTAACCTGACCCAGATAATCTGCATCGCGATGGGGATCTTCACCTAAATTCTAGTTCCCTTCTTCTGTTGGATTTGGTTAGGCTTAAAATCTGAGAATGCTCAGAACATGATCTGCAGAAAGCGTGATGTCATGTCTGTAAGCAGGTTGTAGAGGGGTATTAATAAAATGCAGTTGATTTGTATAATATTTCAACAACAACAAAAAAAGAACGAGGGCTGTGCTTAATAATTCCTGACCTGCCTTTAAACTTTGGCTGGAAATTGAGTTCTCTTAAATACTTTTCAAGGCAACTTTTCATATAACACAGCCAGCTGGGGCATTCTGGGAGTTGAAGTCCATACTTCTTCAAGCTGCCAAGGTTGGGAAACAGTGAATAATAGAAGCTGTATTTCGAAGGTTACAAGCATGATGGGATATGATGAACAAAGGCTATGATCAAAGGACTGATTTAGACCGATAAGTTCTATAGGGCTTAAGTTCCAATTTATAGAAAAGACCTGGTGAAATATGAGTGAAATATGAGTGAATATAAAGGGATATGTAGGCTTGGATGCCTCCATTAAGTTTTTGGGAGTATGGGAAATTTATGTTATTTTATTATTTGATTTATTTTAAACATTCATTAAGAAAATTTGGGCAGAAACCTTTTTAAAAGCATGTGAGTCTTTTCAGCTAATTATATCTCTCCCTCCCTCTGTCCCTCTCTCCCTACCTCCTTTCCTTCCTTCCTTCCTTCCTTCCTTCCTTCCTTCCTTCCTTCCTTCCTTCCTTCCTTCCTCCATCCCTCTCTCCCTCCCTCTGTCCCTCTCTCCCTACCTCCTTTCCTTCCTTCCTTCCTTCCTTCCTTCCTTCCTTCCTTCCTTCCTCCATCCCTCTCTCCCTCCCTCTGTCCCTTTCTCCCTCCCTCCTTCTCCTCCTTTCCTTTTCCCTTTCTCCATCCCTCTCTCCCTCTCTCCATCCCTCTGTCCCTGTCTCTCCCTCTATCCCTCTGTCCCTCCCTTCTTCCCTTAGTTCCTTCCTTCCTTCCTCCTACCTCCCTTTCTCTTCTTTCCTTCTTTCCTTCCCTTCCCTTTCTCTTCCTCCCTCCCTTCCCCTCTCTCCCTTCCTTCCTTCCTTCCCTCCCTCCTTCCTCCCTCCCTCCCTCCCTTCTTCCTCCCTCCCTCTCTTCATCTTTCCTTCCTTCCTTCCTCCTTCCTTCCTTCCTTCTTCCCTCCTTCCTTCCTTCCTTCCTCCATCCCTCCCTCCTTCCTTCCTCCCTCCCTCCCTCCCTCCCTTTCTTCCCTCCTTCCTTCCTTCCTTCCTCCCTCCCTCCCTTCTTCCTCCCTCCCTCTCTTCCTCTTTCCTTCCTTCCTCCCTCCTTCCTTCCTTCTTCCCTCCTTCCTTCCTTCCTCCATCCCTCCCTCCTTCCTCCCTCCCTTCCTTTCTCTCCCTTCCTTCCTTCCTTCCTTCGACAACTCTTTAAAATGCAATCTCCTAAAATCTAGCCACACACTCCTCTCCTTTTCCGAAGAGAGTCTGGTAAGCGAAGGTCTAATGTTAACACTGGGCTTGAGACTTTGCCAATCTGCTTTCTGTCCTTGGACCTCTGGAAATCCCCCGGAGCCTCTGGGCCAGGATCAGTGGGATCAGCAGTGAGAATCCTTTCTAGCAAGGCAGCCCCAGCTGGAATCTGAACCTTAACTCCCTTTTCTGGCTTGACCAAACATGATAAGCTAACAAAATGTGACTTTACTGGTCCAGCCACTTAAAAGGTTGCCCTTTCTTGCATGTCTTGGGTTGAATCTTGGCACCTCTCTTTCCAAATTAAACAAAACAGAAAAAGACAAAAATGTGCCAGGAAAACAATATCACAAAGACAGCTGTCACCGGAATAAGCTTGCCTGTCTGCGTGCAAATGGAAATGTACATTCTTCCTTCTCCAACCTTCTCCACCCTTTCTCCTTCTTTCTTTCTTTCTTTCTTTCTTTCTTTCTTTCTTTCTTTCTTTCTTTCTTCCTTCCTTCCTTCCTTCCTTCCTTCCTTCCTTCCTTCCTTCCTTCCTTCCTTCCTTCTTTCTTTCTTCCTTTCTTTCTTTCTTTCTTTCTTTCTTTCTTTCTTTCTTTCTTTCTCCATCCCTCCCTCCCTTCTTTCTTCCTTCTCCTTCTCTCTCTCTTTCTTTTTCCTTTCTCTTTCTACTTTCTTTCTTTCTGCTTTCTTCTCCTCTCTCCTGCTTTTTTCTTTCTTTCCTTCCTTCCTTCCTTCCTTCCTTCCTTCCTTCCTTCCTTCCTTCCTTCCTTCCTTCCTTTTCCCTCTCTTTCTCTTTCTTTCTTTCTTTCATTTCCCCCCCCTCCATTTTTGGAGACCAGGTGAATTCTTGTTGCCAAGGTCACCCATTGAGTCACCAGGTGGTGTATTTAATTTAAAAGGAGTGTTAACCTTATTTACACAAAATAGCACCAATAGGCAGGGAAGCCGTAAATCCAGCGTCGTTAAACAGCAGGGCGTCTACTTTGCGGCTGGCAGGCTGCCCGCAGGAGGCTGCAACTCGGCTGGCACTAGGCACGGGCGGCTGGAGCTGGAGGCCAACATCCTTGGCAAAGATTTCCGCTGGAAATGCTTGCGGTCTGCTCTGTAGGTCCCTGGTTGCCTTTTTGCATTCTTGCAAATATATTTAGACAGAGAGGTGTCCACTCAAAGGAAAACATGTGTTAATCACTTAAAATGCAAAGGGCTTGGCCACCTTCCAAGTTTACATTTCATAAATGTGTCCTATAGACAGAGGCAAGGGTCTCTCAGCCTGATCCTTTGACTTCTTATCCACTTATCTACTCCCTCCTCAAATAGATAGATGCATCTACATATAGCAGAAGGCACAGCAATGTTCCTTCCTGCTTTCAAATTCTTATTTCCCTTCTGTTTGGAAAAGCTGGTTGCCCCAATGTCTCCTTTCTTTCTTTCTTTCTTTCTTTCTTTCTTTCTTTCTTTCTTTCTTTCTTTCTTTCTTTCTTTCTTTCTTTCTCACACACACAAACACTGTCAGTGAAATGATACAAATTCAGCTTCAAAGAGAATTATTTTCATTTCATTTATTATTGATATACTGATTTCTGGGACTGTCTGCACAGCACTATCACCGGAAGAAGGGCATTTATTTATTCTTGGTTATTTATTCTTGATTTTCTCTCCCAGCTTTTCAAATTTATTTATTCGGTTTCCATTGATCAATTTCGCCAAAGCTTGGCTTGGCAAGGTGGCAGAAAGTGGCACAATGCAGTCAAGAATGGAAATATATTTAAATGATTAGTTAAAAACGTCATTCAAACAAACACAGAATCGTAGGACTGGAAGGGACGTGGTGATCTTCTAGTCCAACCCCTTGCCTAGGGCAAGAGTCCTTCTTCCATCACAGACAAAGGATTATCCCATCTTTTGTTGAAAATCTCCAGAGAAAGAGCACCCACAATTTTCAGAGGCCAGAAGTCCCACAGGTTAATTGTTATCACCGTCACTTTAAAGTCAGATCTCTCTTTCATAATCTTCCACCTGTTACTTCTTGCCCTGCCCTCAGGTACTTTGGAGAATAAGTTGCCCCCCTCTTCTCTGTGACAGCCCCTCAAGTCCTGGAAGACAGCTATCATATTACTCTAAGTCTTTCTCTTCATTAGACTAGACCAGGGGTAGGCAACCTTGGCTCTTTTATGACTCGTGGACTTCAACTCCCAGAATTCCTGAGCCAGCATGGGGGAACTACGGCCCCTTCATGACTGGTGGACTTCAACTCCCAGAATTCTTGAGCCAGCTTGGCTCAGCTTGGAAACTTCCCTTTCCCCTCAGCATGGCTGGCTCAGGAATTCTGGGAGTTGAAGTCCACCAGTCATAAAAGAGCCAAGGTTGCCTACCCCTGGACTAGACATACCTAGTACTCGTTCATCATATGGTTTACATCATCTCAGTCTATAATGGAGCGGAAGCGGTTTATGTGGCTCCATCATTTGATGTTACCTAGTTTGGGTAATGAAATGTCTGCAAGAACAAAACCAAGTTCAGAGAGCACCACCAAGGAACCCTCAATTGATAGAATAGCCTGTTATCTTGAACTTGTCAAAAGGAGGTCTCCCAGTAACAAGGGCCTATATCTCAGTGTGTGGAATGGGACAACTGGCCACAGCCCTCTTGCCGCTGTGGGATGTTGGCCACGGCAAATTGGCAGCGGCGAGTTTTCCTAGATCAGGGGCGGCGAACCTATGGCATGTGTGGCAGGGGCGGCACTCAGAGCCCTCTCTGTGGGAACGTGCGCCATCGCCTCAGCCCCGCTTCCCCTCTGCAGCCCCTCCTCATCAGTAATCCCCTCGGAGGAGAGTCGCCCTGCACGGAGCAGTGCAGCCAAGGACATGGCAGTCAGGCAGTGGGGACAAGCCTGCGCCGTCACACCTTGTTCTGTACCAGCCTGCTACCGGCCCTGCAGAAAAGGCAGGGACAACCCCTTTTACAAGAAGGCAAGAGGCTGGAATTACGCCTGCCAAATTTATTGCTACAAAAACAAATAGAACAAGACACAAACCAAGAAACAGGAGCTTTTCAAGCAGTTGCCTTCAGCAAACCAGCCCTCTCACACATTCCCCCTTAAATACAGTTCAGGGCGTGGCTTCTCTCTGCCTCCTTCCGAGGAGCCCCATTGCCTTCCTCTGTTTACTCCTGATTGACTGCCTCCTGCGTCGGGCGTCCTTGAACAGGGCCAGCTGTGGGTCATCTTCATCCACGCTGTCAGGCTCACACAGCTGGGTCTGCGTTGTGACCAGGTGGGAGGGGCCTGGCTGAGGGCTCTCATCAAGCTGTCCAACCCCCACAGCAAGCTCTTCAACAACCCCCCCTCCTCCTCCTCTGAATCTTCCGACCCAACTGCCGAACCCACAGGCTGACCCTGAATCACAACACACCTCGTCGTGCACAGTTGATGCTGCGGGGTGCGGGCGAAGGGTGTAGCTGCCATGGTGCTGCTGGGTCACCTGGGAGATCGGCGTGCTGTGGAGGCGGTGGGTGGCCCTGCTGGTTGGCAGAGCAGGGGGCAGAGCTGGGCGGCAGTGAGGGGGGAGGCGCAAGGTGGGGGTAGGGCTGGTTTTTGGGCACTCGGTCTGTAAAAGGTTCACCATCATCAGTGTGCCTTCTTTTCTATGATTAGGACAGTCTTTATAATTCCACAAGGCACAAAGTCTGAAGCACCCGACAAAGCTAGAAGAACTCGACAATCCTTCAGTTCCGAGTCCTCCAGTCTCTGCAGTTTACATCAGGGGTCTTCAAACTTGGCCCTTTTATGACTTGTGGACTTCAACTCCCAGAATTCCTCAACCAGCGTGCCTGGCTGGGGAATTCTGGGAGTTGAAGTCCACAAGTCATAAAAGGGCCAAGTTTGAAGATCCCCGGTTTACATCCTTCATTAAGATTAGAGATGCAGAGAAAAAATATTTGGTTTGCTTTTTATTGTAAACATATCCTCCTTCCAGGAGTCAGAAGTGCAATGGAATACATGTAAAGGACACCATCTGGTCTTTTCTGAACAGAAGTAGGGATAGGGGAGATATTAATTTATTTGCCTTTTAATGAAAACTTGCCAAATTCACTTTTCCCCAAACTTACATGCAATCAAAGCACAATTAACTTTCAACAACTGCACTTTTCCCAAGTTAGCAATGCCCTTCTACAGCCAAATAAAATATATGAAAATGTAGCAGACTTTGATACCAAAGGAAGGCAATAACTTATAAACATATTGATAGTATTATGACAATTAGTAAGCAGAATGGATTTGTCAGGAGGATTTCCTGCCAAAGTAATCTCATGTCTATTCTCTCTCTCTCTCTCTCTCTCTCTCTCTCTCTCTCTCTCTCTCTCTCTCTCTCTCTAATTGGGTGGAAGATGGAAGTTTTACCAGATTACTCCCATATTTAGCTCTTTAACGAACATTTTAGCCACTTTGTTAAGCCCATTTCTCCCGAATCAGTATGCAAAATAGCTTCCCCCTAAGTTGAAGCAAGCATTGACTCTTTATGAACTGATTGCCTTATTTTGATTACCGACACTGTAAAATGAAAATGGTACCAATAATTTCACATTTGTTAATATTTCAAAATTTCAATTCTTTTACCTGCTGGAACTCTTTAATTCATAACACTGCTGAAAGTAAATTATCCCACTTTTGATACATTATGCAAAGAGCCAGTTCTCTGGAGAAAACTCTAAATCATGGAAATGTGGAAGGACAGAGAAGACGTGGAGAAGCAGCTTCAAGATAGACAGACTCAGTAACAAAAGTGATGGGTGAACCATTGGGAGACTTGAAAGACCAGGTTAGGCACCACTGGGAGACTAGAAAGACAAGATTAGGCTCCATTGAGAAGCCTGAAAGACCAAGTTGAAAGACCAGGTTAGATCATCATGGAGAAAACCTATCTATGTCGTTGCTGAAAATCAACATTGACTTGAAGACACATCAATCAATTTATCATTGCATAGACGCAGCAGTCTGAAGAAGGCTATGGTGTTGGAAAAGTGGAAGCAAAGAAAAGATGAGGAGGACCAATAGTAAGATGCACGGTCTCAGTTACAGTGATGGTGGGGGCACTGTTAGGAAACCTGAAAGACCAGGCTAGGGAATGTTCACCACGGAGAAAATCTACCTGTCTAGATCACTAAGACCTGACACCACCTGAATGGCACATAATAGCAATAGCAATAATAGCAATAGCAATTAGACTTATATACCGCCCCATAGTTCTTTCTCTGGCTGTTTACAATGTCAGCATTATATGCATATTGCCCCCAACAATCTGTATCCTCATTCTGTTGACCTCAGAAGGATGGAAAGCTGAGTCAACCTTGAGCCCCATCAGAATCAAACTCCAGACTGCAGGCAGAGTTGGCGTGCAATGGTGCACTTAACTCCTGTACCACCCATAATCAATCAAAAACAAATTCCCAAAGCACAACTGCTATAGTTACATAACCAGATGTTGTTGTTGTTGTTGTTGATGATGATGATGATAATAATGATGATGATGATGATGATGATGATGATGATGATGATGATGATGATGATGTTGGAAGGGAACTTGGAGATCATCTAGTCCAACCCCCTGCTCAGGCAGGAAACCCTATACCATTTCAGACAAATGGCTGTCCAGTCTCTTCTTCAAGATTTCCAGTGTTGGAGCATTCACAGCTTCTGGAGGCAGGTTGTTCCACTGATTAATTATTCTATCAGGAGGTTTCTCCTTAGTTCCAGGTTGCTTCTCTCTTTGGTTAGTTTCCATCTGTTGCTTCTTGTCCTTCCTTCAGGTGCTTTGGAGAATAGCTTGACTCCCTGTTCTTTGTGGCAGCCCCTGAGATATTGGGATACTGCTATCATGTCCCCCCTCGTCCTTCTCTTCATTAGACTAAAAGGTAAAGGTAAAGGTTCCCCCACACATGCGTGCTAGTTGTTTCTGACTCTAGGGGCCGGTGCTCATCTCCGTTTCAAAGCCGAAGAGCCAGTGCTTGTCTGAGGACGTCTCCGTGGTCATGTGGCCGGCATGACTAGACGCCAAAGGCACACGAAACACTGTTACCTTCCCACCGTAGTGGTCCCTATTTTTCTACTTGCATTTTTACGTGCTTTTGAACTGCTAGGTTGGCAGAAGCTGGGACAAGTAACAGGCGCTCACTCTTTTACGCAGCACTCGGGATTCAACCCGCCAAACTGCCGACCTTCCGATCGACAAGTTCAGCGTCCTAACCCACTGAGCCACCGCGTCCCTATCATTAGACTAGACATACCCAATTCTAGCAATCATTCCTTATATGTTTTAGCCTCCAGTCCCCTGATCATCTTTGTTGCTCATCTGTACTCTTTCTAGAGTCTCAACATCTTTTTTACATCATGGTGACCAAAAGTGGATGCCGTATTCCAAGTGTGGCCTTACCAAGGCATTGTAAAGTGGTTTTAACACTTCACGTGATCTTGATTCTATCACTCTGTTAATGCGGCCTAGCACTGTGTTGGCTTTTTTGGCAGCTGCAGCACACTGATGATGACGATACACAAAGACCAAAAACAAAGAATTAACAGTTTGATATGACAAATCAAGTCCAACAAGAAGAGGCAACTGCAAAAGGCAGCTTTCCTTGAAAGAGCTTGCCTCCTACATTGATATCTTTCACATACCAAATAAGAACATTGGCCTACCCCAGGTCCTTGGGAATTCGACAGGTGGATACAAATGCCAAATCTCCTCTAAAGATCTGGCTGCCTCTGCAACAAACTATAATAATAATGTAAGCCAAACCTGACGTTCACTCAGCATACGAAACCCCGAACCAACGATTCAACCAACCTATCATTGAAAACCAAGAGTTATTTGGGTCACAAGCTCTGTAGAAGTTAATGCCTTTTCTTTTTTCTTCCCCCCCCCCACCTCGCCTGACCCTTTTTTCAAAGATTGCCTTGGACTACAATATCCGCCCACCTCTCGGCCTTTTCATGGAACAGTATGTCCATTTTTTGCAGATTGGACAATGTCTTCTGGTGGGCTTTTCCCGACTCCCTTTTTAATTACTAAACTATTTATTCAGATCGTTTACACTGAGAAACAGTTGAAAAGGCCATGGGTTCCTTCCTGCCAAGAGACACACTCATTAAATGATATATTAAAGGATTTATGAACTGGGCCTGTAAAAGACAGAGGAATGGGGGCGGGAGGATCCTCCGGCTGCATCTTTCCAAATGACGATTAGATGCAATTATCTAACTCAGCCTAAAAGGCAATTGTGACGTCACTGGAGCTTTGATATTATAAAAGACCCTTTCTTTCAGGGCCTTTTGATCTCCCTTCACTTACACTCCAGGTATTGTTGCTTTAATTGTCTCGTAGGTAAATATAAATTGGCGATAAGGGTCCTTTTTTAAAAAAAAGGAGGGGGGGTTCTAGTCAGCATTGTCCCAGTGGGTGAGTATGGGTGGGTGGGTGGGTGAGAGTGGAACAAGGATGGTTTTGAGTAGGGCACCTGTGAAGGTGGGAGAGTTTTGATTTTCAGCAGTCAAAAACAAGTGCACAGCTCAAACTTTACATGCTTGGGACTTGCAGCACCAATGGCACATGCAAATCATTTTCTAATTTTTGACAGCCAGATTTGAAGAGTTCTTTGCAAGTGATACACAAGCACATACAGAGAGAGAGGGCGGGGGGAAGGAGGAATGGTAGGGTAGGGTAGAGTAGAGTGAGATAAAGGATCAATGTTTCCATTTCTTTTGGGAATATTTCAATACTGGAAGCATGAATGGATCACTCGTTTATTCCATGCATAATAAAAACAGAATTACACATGCTTAGAAGAGTCTGACCACTGTGTCTCAGCATGATATCCTGGTCTTACTGCCTCCCAATCAGTCTCCAACGTGAATCCAAGAACTCTCTTGAATTTCCGAATCAGATCTGAAATGGAAATCAATGTCCGGGAGCATTTTTGAGTTCTTCTATCATCGAGGTGTTAGAATGGAAACTGCATGCAATTTTAATTCAGGGTGCATCAGCTCTTAAGTGATTAGAACAGAGAGTACCATTCAGTGCAAGAGAAACATCCGTGCTAATTTATGCTGACCCATTTTTAATCTGGTAAGTGTACTTTGCAATGTAGAGACCTCATTAGCTCTACTGTAAAAGGGGAGGATGAGGAAGAAAGAAATCTATTTCATCAGGATAGGTTATGTGAAGAGTACTACAATTACAATCAGAATAGATCTGGAAGAGATCTTGGAGGTCTTCTAGTCCAAGCAGAAGACCCTATATCATTTCAGACAAGTGGCCGTCAAGTCTCTTCTAAAAATCATCCAGTGATGAAGCACCCAGAACATCTGAAGGCAAGCTGTTCCACTGGTTAGAAGTTATGGGTGTTTCATCACTGGAGTTTATGATTTATGTCTGTAACAGAATATATCTTCGCTATCGCAAAAAAAAAATACAATCAACCTATTCTTTTTCCAAAACAAGAACTTCATGGGAAGAAAAATGGCTAATTGGTAGTATCAGGATATCCCTTTTTCTGTTTTCGTAGTTTCCCCATTCCTTATTCCTCTGTGTCTATGTATGCGTGTGCATGCACACACAAAACCTTCTGTTGGCATTTGTAATGCATTGTTATTATAGGAGGTTGCTGTAATAAGAAATTGAAGCCGATTTTGCGTGACTTTAATAGCAAACTGATGCACTGTTTATACTTGGTAGCATAGGATAGCAGTCCCCAACCTTTCTGTCTTGATGGCCTAGTTTGGGGGATGGAGGGAAGAGGGAAATGGGCCGCACGAGCAACAGGCCGGTGCAAACACGTGCACAGCTCGACTCGTATGAGCAGTGGGCCGGCGCCATGCCCATGCAGCTCGACTGCAAGTTGAGCTGTGCATGTGTGCATACCGGCCTGTGGCCTGCTTGCAAATAGGCAATGGCCCGGTAGTGGGGACCTCTGGTGTAGGAGAAGGAGTGGCGGCCCAGGGGTTGGGGACTCCTGGTGTAGGAGAAGGAGTGGCAGAACCAGTTCAAAGAGGGATCAGCCTAAAATCCCTACACAGCCACAACTAAACTAAGTCCAATCTGCCCTGAATTCTGTGGACTCTTCTCTAACTCCCAGCAGTTGCTAACCTTTGGTCAAGATACAGGGGTAGGCAACCTCAGCTCTTTTATGATTCATGGACTTCAACTCCCAGAATTCCTGAGTCAGCATAGCTGACTCAGGAATTCTGGGAGTTGAAGTCCATGAGTCATAAAAGAGCCGAGGTTGCCTACCCCTGGACTCAAGAAGATTCCTCTGCATAGGATTTTTTTTTTAGCAATAATTCAGTTTCATTCGTGAAGAAATAAACCTTCACATGTGGACCTGGTCTGTTGACTCGAATAGCCACCTTGGCCTATCACACTTCTCAATCTGAAAAAGCTCCAGGAGAAGAAATCCCTCTTTAAATCTTTTTTTGTTTGTTTGTTTTAAATGAATAAAAAATGAGAAGCTAAAGAAACTCCGGGCCCACAGAGAGAGAGAATGTACAGTGAAAAATAAGATTACTGAAACACAATTCTAGGCCACCTTGTAATTCAACAAATCTAAAAACAGCACACTGCCATCTTTTAGGTCTTTTCTCCTTTGAAAGAAACCTCAGGTTCAGATTCGTTCTCTTCAAACTGAATATTGCAAATCTTTCAGATAGTAAAGCAAGTTGTCAATGCTGCAAACATTGACATGTTTTTACACTGACAATATAAGAGACAGCCTGTTACTTTAACTGTTTCATTTGGGAGGGAGGAAATCACCTGGAAGTTGTGATAAGATTGCAAAAGTCTGCCTACATAATGGGAAGTGAAACCTCATATGTAAAACTAATTGGATAATGTGATTTATGACGTGTAGATAAGGGCGGGGATTGTGTGTGTGTTATGATGGGTTTGGGGGGAGGAGATTTCAAATTCTGGCATCCCTCCATGAGTGCTGATGTTTCGTTTCATTACTAAGACTTTTTAGATAAATAATATGCCTGCAATTTGTTTGAATTGTCTCTTTTATCGGAACCATGACACAAGTAAAAGAAGGACTAAAATGAGACAGTCCATGCAGATTTCTTTTATGGCTGATAGAATCACAGGCTTTTTAAAAGTCCTAAATAAGTGATGGGCATCTTTAGAAGCAGCCCACCCCAAAATCTGTCTTAGCTTTCATCATCTAATCCTAATGTGGGATTCAGTCTCCTTCCATTTTTCCCCCCAAAATTAATTGTGGTCATTAGGTCATCAAAAGGCTGCTCATCCTGTCCTTTAAAAATTAAAAAAACCTTTAGAATAGCATGTTTCCAACAGGCTCACAAACCATACCAGTCTAGATTTAGTACTGAAACAACCAGCATTTTGTTGTTGTTGTTGTTGTTGTTGTTCCTTTTGCTTTTCTGGGCATTTTTGAAACTTGATTTCCCACGAGCAGAACCAATCCATGAATATGAAACTGAGTTTCAGTTTAATGAAGACAGAATATTTATTGGCAATGTGCCCATAAAGTACATTGGTACCTCAGTACTCATCGTTAATTGGTTCCGGGAGGGGCGATGAGTACCAAAAATGATGAGTACTAAAGAAGTTTTTTTTTTTCCAATTAGGAATAATGTAGTGAGTCACAAGGGAGCTGGCACCTGGAATAGTGCAGCCAATTTTGGTCACCATATCACAAAAAAGATGTTGAGACCTTGGGAAAAGTTCAGAGAAGAGCAACTAAAATAATCCAAGGCCTGGAGACTAAAACATATGAAGAAAGGCTACGGGGCTTGGGTTTGGCTTGTCTAAAGAAAAGAAGAAATAGGGGAGACATGATAGCCATGTTCCAGTATCTGAGGGGCTGCCACAAGGCAGAGGGGGGCAGGTAGATCACCAAAGCACCAGAGGGAAGGATGAGAAACAATGGTTGGAAACTGATGAAAGAGAGAAGCAACCTGGAACTAAGGAGAAACTTCCTGACAGTGAGGACAATCAACCAGAAGTTGCCTCCAGAAATTGTGGGTGCTCCATCACTGGAGGTTTTTAAGAGGAGACTGGACGTTCACCTGCCTGAGATGGTGTAGGTTCTCCTGCTTGAGCAGGGGGCTGGACTAGAAGACCTCCAAGGTCCCTTCCAGCTCTATTTTATTCTAAGTTTTAGCTTGTGCACTGAGTATCAAACAAATGATGAATAGTGGGACAAAATTTTCACATCAAATTGCATAGAGCACCAAATTCAATGAGTTTCATAGCAGTTGAGTCCCAAGATATCTCTGTATCATAAATACTAACCAACATCAAAATCTCAGAAATTCCAAAAAGCAGAGGTAGTTTTTTAAAAATAAAGAAAGAAAGAAAGAAAGAATTGCTTAAAACTTTTTTTTAAAAAAAATAGAACTTGCAGGGTTTCTTTTAAACCATCTGAGGATGCAATACTGCTTCAAAGTGTATGCGAACTTTGAGCAGGATTTTTCTAAAGTGAGATTGCCGAGGCACGTATGTCTAAAAAAATTCACCTTTAGAGTATAAAAAAAAGGGAATTATGGTAATATCCTCAACCCAGTGGCTAATCCAAAAGTATGGCTGAATCACAGTTCACCTGCACAGTGACTCATCCAGAGATATGGCAATCAACTTCTGCTCTGGATAAGCATTTTGGCTTTTTTTGGTGCATTTTGTAGTTGCCACTTTATTGTTGGTGCTGCTTGCCTATTTGGCTCCCGGTCCCCTAGAATGTCTTTATTGCTGCAATGTTTTGGAATCACTGCTTTAAGTGATAAGAAAGCAAGAGAAATGTGGAATTTTCCCCTTCCCCTTCATTCTGTACATTAATAAGGACAAAATGAAAAATGTGGTACAAAGATGCCTATCCAGGAAAGCGATTCCACCCTTGTAGCTGTAAGCAATAAAATGACAATGCGATACCCAACAATGAGACCATTGTCTCCTGAAAAGTCTGAAAATTGAGAAGTTAGTGGCCTGGGGTGAGTTTCAGGGCAGCAAACAGAACCAACTTTCAAGACATCGCTAGGCATAGCGTCAATCAATATCCTGCCTTAGTCAAACTTGCAAACATAATCTCTCTTTTATGAGCAACGTTGCCAATAAATATTCTGCCTTCATTAAACTGAAACTCCACCGATTACCTGCTTCATATTTCACCATCTGGGGAGAGCAGTATTAAGGCTGATCAATGAAAATAACGATTTTAACCCAAAGAAGAAAGAGAAAATAAAGAAAATGCCAATTAGAAGTATCCCGGGGTTATTAGAGATAGGATGCTCATATCCAATTAAGATGAAAACCATTTCACCCGTTTTTATGTTGCACCTCTGGCAGTTTGGGATTATTAGTTTTATCAGACTTCAGAACGGAAGCCGCAGAAGAATGATGCACCCATGTCATGCACTATTGAAATAAAATGTTGAGACACGGAGATTAATTGGTATAAAATAAGATGCATCAAAAGCTGTTCATTAACCATGTATATGGTGCAGGTATGAGGGATGAAAATCATTTTGTTATGCAGACTCTACCAAAGCAAAAGTAATTTAGCTATTGTGATGGTAAATTTGATGGCCATCAATGCAGGCATGTCATGCCTATTAGCATTATTTTTCTTACCTTTTTTCCTCCTCTCTCAAAGAAGAAATGGGTTAAATAGCTGACGGGATAGAAAGGTGACAACAAGAAAAAGATTATGAAATACATTTCGAGGAGCAAATACACAGATGCACACCATGTGCAGTTAGCAGTTGCATGTGTGCAGTAGTGGGATTCAAATAGGTGAACAACCGGTTCTCTGTGTAGATGCCATTCTGGAAGTCCATTCTGGGCCTGGGCAGCAAAAAATTAGCTACCGGTTCTGCTGAACTGGTGCGGACCGGCTGAATCCCACCACTGCATGTGTATTAAAGTGTTGACTTGGTACCACAATATAAATAAAAGATTGAATGATGTGGAAAATAATTAGAGAAGGGAAAAAGAAGTGAAAAGAGAAGAAATTTTGATGGATAACCAGACTCACATAGAAGATGATGGACTTTAACCACATTCTACTTCCAAAGCTGTAAAGTTCATAACCAGACGTCCCAAGGGTGCTTTTTCAAAAGGCAGATGGACTTTGTTCCTTGAAGATGTTTCGCTTCTTATCCAAGAAGCCTCTTTAGTTCTAATGTTTCAGGTGCCTTTTGAAAAAGTACCTTGGGACAACCATGATCTCAGAAAGGAACTATTTAGTACAAATTATGAGAAAACAGGTATAATAAAGAGAATGGTGTGCCTTTGTCCCAGTTAGCTTTGCAGCGAAAACATTTAGCTGAACTTTCCAGGAATTTTCAGGCTAACCTGACTCAAGCATTGCTAATTCTTTTCAGATGTAAGATATACATGTGTATCCTGAAGGAAGGCAATCCAGAATTCTTCCCAAGATACTAGGTGTTTTCCAATATTTGTTCTTAATTTGGAGAAAGTTTTAAGAGTATACAAAAGCAAGCATAATTCTATTGCCATCTGCAAGCCACATTGCTATGTGAGCACAAGATTTAATAGTTATTGTATTGTGAATTTTATAAGGTTATCTGGCCTACAGTGTTTTAAAATCCAGATCAGAAAGAGATACTTCTAAGTATGTAAAAGTTTACATTGCACTTGTAAATTTTACTTGCAAAAAATCCTAAGATTACAGTGGCAGCTTTTTAACTAGGGCTACAAAAACAAAGTTTTTAGTAACAAATCAATGATTTGGGGTTTTAGGTCTATTAGGGAATATGTATTAAATATTTTGCTTGCTGAACTGCTCTATCCAATGCCAAGTTTAGATCACGTTTGTAATTTGCTCTGAAGCCTTTTAACCATAAACAAAAATAAATTTGAGTTGAATAAAAGGTAATATTTATCAATAAGCTTAGGAATTTTTAAGACGACCAGCCATCCCCACCATTTGCTCAACTTTGCCACAGAATAATAGATTGCCTCTGCACAGGTAGGACATCTACCTGTCTCTGCATAGAGCATCTTTATTCCAAAACAAGTATTTCAGTGTATCTACCTATGCCAAGAATGCTCGTATGCAGATCTATATAAATCTATATAAGATTTATATTGCATGTATTCAATTCATATTTTTTCTCTGTTTTAGTCAATGGCACATTTCTAATCAAGCTTAGCAGCATTCAGTACTATTGCTTTTTAATTGTTTAATAAGCTGTTTTCCAGATTTTTGTTTTGTTTACAAAGAAATAAAGGAAGAAATATAGCTACACACTGCCAAAAGTAGGAAAGGAGAAAATTGACACGTTCAGATTCTCTAGTTGTTTTGTAATCTTAAGCACAATTTCATTCATCCTGTTTCTAATTAGTTTTTTTTTTCTTTCCAAATAAAGAAAACAGAGATTTTTGTGGGAGCAATCAAACATAAGTCTCACAGCCCCTTGTCCTTAAATTGGGATAAAGTTCAGAGAAAGAGGAGAAAGAGATCTGGCATTTCTGCAGAAAATGTTTCAGATGGTCGGTAAAAGGTAAAGAAATCTATCTCAGATAAATGTTTTAAGGAGAAATATTATTGAATCAAAACTTGTTCTGTATCAGCAACATGGTTGTAAATTCGGTATTCTAAGAGAGAAAGAAAGAAAGAAAGAAAGAAAGAAAGAAAGAAAGAAAGAAAGAAAGAAAGAAAGAAAGAAAGGAAGGAAGGAAGGAAGGAAGGAAGGAAGGAAGAAAGAAAGAAAGAAAGAAAGAAAGAAAGAAAGAAAGAAAGAAAGAAAGAAAGAAAGAAAGAAAGAAAGAAAATTGACCAGATATTTTTAAATCAATTAATAAACAATTTATTAGACAGTCCAAGATCAGATCAAGTTTTAAGTTGACCGTTCTCATTTTCACTCAAACTAGGGAAAGAAGAGGCAAAACAATAACAACAACAACAACAATGCTAGCTAGCTGGCTGACATTAATCCTACTGAAGTTACAGGTGTGACAATTCAATATTCCTGCCCTTTGACTGGGGCCATGATGATGGTGGTGATATTACCCATGCAGCCATGTCCAGCTCTTGGTGATTCCATGGTCCAGTCTCTCCACATGAATGAATCTTTATTGTCAAAGAACAACTATGGGTACATTGAGATTAGCTGAGCCTCCCTTTGTGCTCCCACCCCCAACACACTGTGACAACAAACCCTCCATCTTACTACACCCTGTGAACCAACTACACCACACACCGGCCTCCCAAGTCAATTCTGCATAAAATTCACAAAAGTTATTTCTCATTCAAAAGCCTAACAGCCCACAGATAAAAGCTGTTTTTCAGCCTGTTGGTGTGGCTGGCTATACTCCTATATCTCCTACCCGATGGTAGGAGAGTAAAGAGATACCGTCCAGGGTGTGAATCATCCCTGAGAATTTTCCTCACTCTTCCAAGGCAACGAGCCCTGGCGAGGTCATCCAGTGGTGTCAGGGAACAGCCCACAATGTCTTGTGCTGTGCTCACCACCCTCTGTAATGCCTTCCTATCCGCGGCTGTCAGACCAGCATACCAAACCACAATACCATACGAGAGGACGCTCTCTATAGTAGACCGGTAAAAGAGGGTCATTAGCTGTTGTTCTACCCTGTTCTTCCGCAAGACCCTGAGAAAGTGAAGCCTCTGTTGGGCCTTTCTAGCCACCTGGGTTGTGTTAACTTTCCAGGTCAGATCTTCGCAGAGGTAGACTCCCAGAAATTTAAAGGAGGAAACTCTCTCCACACAGCCCTCCCCAATGTAAAGTGGGGCAGGTTCCTCCTTTTTCCTCCAGAGGTCTAGCACCATCTCTTTTGTCTTGCCGATGTTCAGGTGCAAGTTGTTGTTAGTACACCATATGGATAGTTTTTGTACCTCCACCCTGTATGCTGTCTCATCCCCACCTGTAATGAGACCCACCACAGTTGTGTCATCTGTGAACTTAATTATCACAGTGGATGGGTCAGATGATACACAGCTGCTATATCTTTGAGATGTTCTATGCTCTGGCTTTTGTCAGTTTTACTGATGTCCAGCCACTTATTCTTTGGTGGCCTGGTTTCCTTTTACCACTAAATCTTCCAAACATAATTGCTTTCTCCAGTGAATTTCCCTGCATGACTTGGCCAAAGTAAGGGAGACACCGTTTTGTGATTTTTGCCTTCCAGTGACATGTCTGGTGTTATGCTCCAGTGTTTCTTGTTGGTCACCTTTGCTGTCTAAGGAATATGCAGTTCAAGTGAGTTAATTTTCACTCTGTCTTGCTGCTTTTATGAGCCAACTTTCCACCCCGTTGCTCCATTGCTCTCAATGGGTTCCTTCCTCCTCCCTCGCTTCATCTCACAGAATTGTGCATCATGTCCACCCACATCTCTGACAATCATTCATAGTTAAATGGCAACTGATTCTCAGCACTAGAGGCTGTTCCTCCAATGGATCTTTAATTAGGATAATCAGGCAGCTGAGTTATTGCCTCATCTAAGACGCAGAGGGTAAGGAGTGAAGAAAATTCTTCATTCAAACCCAAGGAGGATCACTGTTGTGCTGTTGTTCCTCACTTCTATTGCCAAATGGCAATAAAGGAATGACCTTTGGAGATGCTGAAAGGAAAAACTGACACCTGGGCTAAATAGATGGAATTAATTGATCACAGCAGATACAAGAACATCATCTAAAGAAGCAACCAATTGCTGTTATCTTCAGCAAAGAAGGTGGAAACTTCAAGGCATTTTCGGAACCAAAAGAAGTGAAAACAAACAAGAGTTTGTTGAGAGTTTGCAAGGAGGACATGCAATAGCAAATTGTTATAAAGGCAGCTTGAATCACGATTGAAAGGACTGACAATCTAAGACAGAGGTCCCCAACCTTTTGGGCACCAGGGACCAGTTGCCTGGAGAAAGATTTTTCCGTGGACCGGAGGGTGCGGGGGTTTTGTGTGCTGCCTGCATCCCATGGATGGGGCTTTCCTTGTTTGTGCAGACCGGTTGCTGATCTAAGAAGTATCCATTTCAAAAAATCTTAATTTATTCCCCCCCCCCGCCGCTGCCCTTAGGCAAAATGATGTGACTTTGTTCACCTCTAACACTATTTTAAAACTAATTAGAGATGTAAAATATCTTTGACTTTTGCTTAACAAAGTATCCCGTTTCATTATACAATAGAGCAGATGTATGTGTGTCTCTCTGTGTTTGTATACTGTATAAAAAGGTAAAGGTAAAGGTTCCCCCGCACATGCGTGCTAGTCGTTTCCAACTCTAGGGGCCGGTGCTCACCTCCGTTTCAAAGCCAAAGAGCCAGCGCTTGTCCGAGGACGTCTCCGTGGTCATATGGCCAGCATGACTAGACGCCAAAGGCGCACGGAACGCTGTTACCTTCCCACCGGAGTGGTCCCTATTTTTCTACTTGCATTTTTACGTGCTTTCGAACTGCTAGGTGGGCAGAAGCTGGGACGAATAACAGGCGCTCACTCTGTTACGCGGCACTCGGGATTCGATCCGCCAAACTGCCGACCTTCCGATCGACAAGTTCAGCGTCCTAACCCACTGAGCCACCGCGTCCCTACATACATATAGAGAAAGCAGATGTGTGTGTGTGTGTATGTATGTATACATACATACATATACACATACTATTGAATAATGAAATAATGCACACGCACACACACACACACTCTCCTACCTGCTCTATTAATTATATGACAGGGAGAAATTCATAAGACCTGGTCATCCAGTTGCATAATAAGTCAAGGTTACTCTCTCTAGTCTGCAAAAAAATATTTGAGCTAGAGAAGGCAGAAAAAAATGCTGCAAATGCTAAATCTTTCCAGCTACCTAATTGTCTTCTCCATTTTTACATACCAGATAGGGAAGTTCTAGCAAAATCATAAGTTTTCTCTAGGTTTATAACTGTCAAATCATCTCTCAAAAATGATTTGCTCATTATTAACATATATTTTTAAAGGGACGCGGTGGCTCAGTGGGTTAGGACGCTGAGCTTGTCGATCAGAAGGTCGGCAGTTTGGCGGGTCAAATCCCGAGTGCCGCGTAACAGAGTGAGCGCCTGTTACTCGTCCCAGCTTCTGCCAACCTAGCAGTTCGAAAGCACGTAAAAATGCAAGTAGAAAAATAGGGACCGCTCCGGTGGGAAGGTAACAGCGTTCCGTGCGCCTTTGGCGTCTAGTCATGCCGGCCACATGACCACAGAGACGTCCTCGGACAAGCGCTGGCTCTTCGGCTTTGAAACGGAGATGAACACCGGCCCCTAGAGTCGGAAACGACTAGCACGCATGTGCGGGGGAACCTTTACCTTTACCTAACATATATTTACACATGATCGAGTTGTCGTGGGTCTTAAAAGACTGGTTTGAAATATGGCAGCAAATTAATCTATCCAAATCTCAACTACTAGTTCAACTAGTTACAGAACCGGGTCCGTATTTAAAACAATACGACATACTAAGACTTTGGAATTAAGACTAATAAAAAGCAATGGTTCCATTGAATGCATCATGGAAATCAAAGCACATTTGGAAATGTTTTAAAGCTCTGATCCTCATCCCACCTACTTATCCCCATGGCAGAATTAACTTCTTCAATATAATCATTCTCAGATAAATTGTTTGGGATGTCCTGCTTTCATAAGAAGAGGAGGCTGACAAGAGATAGACAGACAGAACTCTATTTTGGTCATTGACCAATAAAAATACACCCAATCTGAATATGGTGGAAAATAGATATTTTTTTTAGAAAATAGAGCAATATTATAATCAAATAGATAAGATGTGTAACCAGAATACTAGACTTTGGTATGAAAAGAAAAAAAAGGGAGAAGTTGAAATAAGGGAAACTTTTGGTCACCTAAACACAAAATACTTGGAAATTATAAATAATAGCGTTACTTTGAATATCGATGGGAAATTAAAGCCTGGGAAAAAAACCAATAACAGGACATGGATTGTATACAAGGATTAAGTGCAAACGCAATTAAGATATGTATAAGCTAAAAATTGTTGATAAATGTAACAAAGATGTTTTCATTTAGTTGATAACAATAAGAACTTTTATTAGCCCAATATGAGATAACAGTTATTAATGGAAAAAGAGAGGAAATATTTGATGCTGTAACATGAGATTTGTACCAAAGATTTATGTACAGTACTGAACAATTGATTAACCCAGTCACCGCGTTGCTTTTTAAATATCCAATTGTAAAATGAGAAAACCAATAAAATATTATATATATAAAAAATACAACCAATTCAGCGAGCAACAAAAAACTAAAGGTAAAGGTAAAGGTTCCCCCGCACATGCATGCTAGTCGTTTCCGACTCTAGGGGCTGGTGCTCATCTCCGTTTCAAAGCTGAAGAGCCAGCGCTTGTCCGAGGACGTCTCCGTGGTCATGTGGCCGGCATGACTAGACGCCAAAGGCGCACGGAACGCTGTTACCTTCCCACCGTAGTGGTCCCTATTTTTCTACTTGCATTTTTACGTGCTTTTGAACTGCTAGGTTGGCAGAAGCTGGGATGAGTAACAGGCGCTTACTCTGTTACACGGCACTCAGGATTCGACCCGCCAAACTGCCAACCTTCTGATCAACAAGCTCAGCATCCTAACCCACTGAGCCACCGCGTCCCTTAACACAAAACTATTCCTTAACAAAAGAAGCATGACCAACCATTTGTGGACAGGCTTTACACACAACACAGCAAAATTTTGCTAGTGTTACAGAAATACATCAATCTTGATTATTTAACAGATATTGTGGATAAAAGCTATCAGAGTGCCCCAGAAAATTTAAAGAAAAGAGGGGTGATCAAGAGATGGAGAACGTCCCTGTAGAGCTGGCAGTACAGAAGAGCACAAGCTGTAGTTTCTACGACATTCATATCACAGGGACAGTGTTGGGTTTCAGATGGGTTTTTTCCTGTACGTATTTCCTTTCCAAAACAGCTGTGGGGAGAACATGAAACTGAGCTTAGGATGTGATGCTCTCCTAAATTTGGATACCGTGATATAGTATAAATATGAGGCTGGTTTACACACTAAAGAATGGTTAATGGCAAATATATTGTGCGGGAAGGCTGACAGAGGGATTGGTTTCTCTCCATTCTAGCATTATAAAATAATTTCCTCCTGAAATTAAGGCTTATTATTTATCCTCTCCAAAATCTGCAAAAGATAGAACTCTTCCAAGAGAGTGTCTGACGATTATTTAGGTTATATTCTCTGTTATTTATTTATTGACTCGATTTCTGTAGAGGCACATCTCAAGCGAGAGACTTTAGGGAGCGAACAATAATAAAAACAGTTTTTTAAAAAGTATAATTATGATTTTCCAGTGCCCCACTCTTACGATTGCTTTTGATTCCTATTACTACCATTATCGTGGATATTTTTAATTTAAGGATACTTCCTGTTGTTCTTGTTGTTGTTTATTACAGACATTTTATTGCATTGTGTGGTGGTGTTGACCCCCCCCCAGGACTTGTTAGGAACAGTGGCAGTGTACAAGAATGATGACTAAAATGAATACCAAAGCAAGATTAAGACATCCAGGAATGCTATAAGCCTTATTCATTTCAGTGGATGCTAGTTTGTTAATACATACACCTTTGTGTTCACATATGAAAGAGGAATATCCAGTTCCAATTTCTGGACAATGAAAGAAAAAATTGGATGACATGTTTCTTCTGAATACAATTTAGTTCAGGGGTTGCAAAACTAGCAATATAGGTAGTACCTGACTTACAACGTTCCTTTAGTGACTGAAGTTACAATGGCACTAAAAAAAAGGTGACTTATGATTGTTTTACACACTTAGGACTGTTGCCGCACCCCCGTGGTCATGCAATCTAAATTTGGACACTTGGCAACTGGTTCATATTTATGACGGTCGCAGAGTCCTGGGGTCATGTGATCCCCTTTTGCGACCTTCTGACAAGCGAAGTCAACGGGGGAGCAGGATACACTTAGCAGCCATGTCACAAACTGAACAACTGCAATGGTTCACTGAACAATTGTGGCGAGGCAGGTGGTAAAATGGGGCACAACTCACTGAACTGTTTTGCTTAGCTACAAAAATGTTGGGGCTCAATTGCGGTCATAAGTTGAGGACTGCCTGTAGCTGGGAAAAGTGAAGCCTGCTCAGTAAAGCAGTTCACGCTGGGTTCAGCCTCTTCCTTCCGCTCCCCCCCCCGTTTAATTTTTCTTTCTTTTTTTTTTGAGCTAGGGTTTCATTGTCATTTTTGCCACAACAGCAACTTTCCGTCACGTCTATCAGATTCTCTAATTTCACAGGATTCCATATGATCAGGAAAAGAGTTGCAATGCCTTCCCCAAAATCGAAAGACAGAAATACACGTTTTGCATTCCTGCTTCCCAGTCCTATTTAGGAAACGCAAAATAAATAAATAAATAAAAGAATTGAAAGAATAAAACAGAAGCCCGCATATCTTGTTTTATATGAAGGGATCCTTGCGATGTCTGAAATTTCTTTGGGGATCAGGCTACTTTGATTCATCTAGAGTTAACGGCTTCAGTTTACCTTTTCGCTTGAAGTCTCCCACTGCATCCTACACACACACACACTCACACACAAACACACACACACAATATGTGAACCACACTTAATTTTATTTCTTCTTTCGGTCTGAGCTGAGAGAGGCTGGGCATATGCCCAGAGCCAGTGCTGGATGAAGGCCAGCATGAAGATGCTGAATCCAAAGAGGGCAGGATTGAGTTTTGAAGCCTAGGAATTAAAAAGGGCCTCCTTCACCATGAGGTCCCAGCTTGGCTTGGCATATTAGGTTAATGGAGCAACCTGGACCAGAATAGACCAGCCTTAGTGATCCATTCCCTAAAAGTTTCCCTTGATTTGATTACTGCAATGCAAGCTGACGGAGCTACTTGAGAAGATGTTCTTGAAGCTGCAGATGGTGCAAAGCACATTCCTGAAGTGCTGTGGACAAGTGTTGATTCCTGAGCTCCAGAGTCCAATGCAAAATGCTGACAAGCTCATAAACTCCCAGTGGGCTGTTTGCCAGGACCAGTGGGCCTTTGAGTTTAAACCAGGAAGGGAAGGTCTAATCACAGCGCGGCAACTAGAATGCAATCTTCTCAATAGCAATACCCTATAGATCAGGGGTCTTCAAACTTGGTCCTTTGATGACTTGTGGACTTCAACTCCCAGAATTCCTCGGCTGAGGAATTCTGGGAGTTGAAGTCCACAAGTCATAAAAGGGCCAAGTTTGAAGACCCCTGCTATAGGTGAAGCTCTGTTAGCTAGTCTTACTGAGTCTCCTTCCAGACATTTATGAAATAACTGCTTTTCCAAGACTGTTACATTGAAGACTGCCTATTATTTTGTGGTTGTTTTAAAAATTATAATTCTATAAACATTATAAAATAATTGTGTGAGTGTATTGGTATCATCTATGTCAGGGGTCTTCAAACTTAGTCCTTTTATGACTTGTGGACTTCAACTCCCAGCGTGCCTGGCTGAGGAATTCTGGGAGTTGAAGTCTACAAGTCATAAAAGGGCCAAGTTTGAAGACCCCTCATCTACATGTTGTTACCTGGATTTTTGCTACTCTGGAGACGAAGATGGAGGAGAAGAAGGAAGAAGGAAGAAGGAAGAAAAGGAAGAGGGAAGAAGAAAGGAGGAAGAAGGAAGTGGAGGAAGAGGAAGAGGAAGAGAAGGAAAAAGAAGAAAAAGAAAAGAAGAAGAAGAAGAAGAAGAAGAAGAAGAAGAAGAAGAAGAAGAAGAAGAACAAGAAGAAGAACAAGAAGAACAAGAAGAAGAACAAGAAGAAGAAGAGGAAGAGGAGAAAGTTCCAGCAAAACCAATAGCATTGTGAACAATTCTCGTACATGACAATTTATATGCTAAGGTTTTGAAAATCAAAACTTCCCTTCTTCCATTTGAAACAAAGCACTTCCTCTATTGTCAGCATTAAAACGGCAACATTGTTTACAACACCATCATACGGCAACATTTGCCCTCTCTCTTTGAATAAAACCTTAAAGTAATTAAATCCGTACTTTATAAAAAATAAAATAAAAATAAAATAAAAGCTAGAATTAAAATAATGCATAAAAAGCCATTTTGAACCGCGAGATGGATGGCTAATAAATCTGCTAAATAAATGAAACGAAACGAAAAGAAATAAATATAAATAATGCTAAAATAAAAAAAAAAGAGAACGCAGTACGGTAGAGAGCCCTAACAGTTCAAAGGTGCAGAATACCCTCGACTGGCACATAAAGCAGTGATGAGAATGTTAACCGTGCATTGTGTTTGAAGCCTTGGTAAAGCAAACGAACTCCAAGCAATCACAGGCGTGTTTTTTTTTTATAAAATGGAAAACCAGAGAAGACTTTCCTTAATACAGTGGCTCGGCTATTCTACACAACCACACATATACAATTGCTCCTTGGATCTGAATATTTAACACCAAGAAACGACAGAGACCCCTATCTCGTTTCTCCCTTGGAATAACAGCCCGTTTCTGTTTCTAACTGGGGAAGAATGTGGCTGGAGGGAGGGGGATTGCAAAGTACCCCTGCCCTATTGTTATACTCCCTCTCCACTGATCCTTGCTTTTAACATCATAATGAAAGATGGTCTTTAGTGGATTATCTTGAGCAGGGATTAACTCCTTCAAGATTTCTTAGAAGGCAAGGTGTTTTGAGCTCTAAATACACACCAATTGCCTGCTTAACTTTTCATCTTATTTTCAAAACTGCCCAGCTGGAATTCAGATTCTTTTTTTTTTTTTCACAGAGCTAAGTTTTCTTAGTAGCAAAGTTTGGCGATGAGAAGAGGAAGGGAAGGGAAAGGGAGAGAAGGAGAAGAAGAAGAGGGAGAGAGTGTGAAGGGAAAAAAAAGACAGTTGTTCTTCACTGATCGGCAGCATTGAATGTTTGAAGCAGGGCAGGCAAAAACTCAATCAAGTCTTTGCGGGGAGGAACTCAACAAAGTTGCTTAAATTCCATTCTTATTATTCAAGGTGCCTGAAATAAGCCCACCACAGGGAGAGAAAAAAAAAGGAAGAATGACAATGTCCCCCATTACATTAAAGTATGCTCCCTCTTTAAGTCGTTGTTGATAGATGGAGGACAGATGGATTAGAGACAGTGGGAAAATCTTTCAGATGACAGACAAACCAATGAGTTAAGAAAATATACATTTACAAAGCAGGCATGGAGTCATCACACCAACATTTTTGCACGTGCACAGATTAGACACAAATGCCACATTATTAGATGTGTAATTTCTGAGACCATTTGCATAAAACACACACTCTTTTTTTTTTGGCAGCAACCTACAAAGGCAAATCTTTAAACATCCTACCATTTAGATAGTGCTGCTATGTTCTCTTCAACCCCCCATTCTCTGTGTTATCTTTATCACCCCAAGCTCCCTAATTGCAAAGCCAATCTAACTATTACACAATATGTAATCAAAAGCTTCTTTAACCTATTTTTTTTTCAAAATAACCATCCATTACTGTCTCCCTCAGCTGATGACAGCCCTTGACTGACTGAAAAATCTAAGCAAGTTTGAACACAGTGAACATTTAGTTGGGAGATCCTTAGGAAATCCAAGGTTTGTAGACTAGACTGACAAGTCAAAAAAATGTGACAGAGGAAGACAATGGCAAGCCATTTCTGTATGCCTGCCAAGAAATCTACAAGTGCGTGTAGCCATAAGGAGTTGAGATTGACTCAAACAGTGTCTTTCTTTTATGTTGCTTACCTTGATAAGATAAAATATAAAACTCTTGGCCCAAACTCTTCCAAACTGGCTATGATTTCCCAAGTAGACTCAAAATATTGCATTTGTTTTACTTTTGAAGTCTTGGACTATTAAAGTATTTTTTTAAAGGATGGATCATTTTTAATTTCCTAAAATACCTGTAAGGGTCTGTTAACCTTACAGCTGTGTGCCTTGGTGTTGGGAGGTTATCGTATGTTTCTTTGGTAGGAGAAGCAGAAAATATTCAGTTTTTACTTGCCTCCCTCTCTGGTACAAGTTCATATTTGTTGTCAGCAGTATTTTTTTTCTGGAGAGATGAAACTCAAGGGTCACAGTCCAGTCTTCATTTTTTACACGTCTTGTTTGGAAATTTCCAGAGTGAGGGAACTAGGAGGGCTGGACATGGAAATCTCTGCATTGCTGGTCATGTTACTCCTCAAGACATTCCAAAGCGTGCAAGTTGCATTGGGTTTCTCCACTATGTTCTTACACTTAGGGGTACCTGTAGGTTTGATTCACTTTACAAAGCACTACACCCAGAGCTACAAAACAAGACTGCAGCCAAATAATTTTCTGAGCTGTTTCTGTGAGTTTTTATTTCAAAAAATGTTAGTCTCCTTTGACTGAGAGTCTCTTTGGGAAAATCCCAAATCACCAGGGATGTTAGTGGGAGAGTTTCAGAAACAACCAGGGGTTCAGTTTTAATAGAATAAAATAGAATTAAAATTCTTCATTGCCCAAGTGTGACTGGACACACAAGGTATTTGTCTCTGGTGCATAAGATCTCAGTGTACATGTAAGCAACAAGTGATAAATCATGATTATAATCATAACATACAATAATCATAAATCATAAGATACAACACTTGGTGAAAGTCATAGGATACTAAATAAAAGCAATCAACATAAATCATAACATAGTTATAACCATAAAATGCTAAAGGAATAGTTAATAGGAAAGATGAGAAGGATAATAGTAATACAGCCATATTAGGCTGTGGGAATTAGTTGATTAGCAGAATGATGCCATGGGGGTGCAATGTCCTTGTGTCTAGTTGTTTTGCTGTTCAATGCCCTATAGCAGTGATGGCGAACCTTTTAGAGTTTTGCAACCCAAAACCCACTTACGTATTGTCGAATGGGCGTGCCAGATGGGCATGGCATATTGGGTAGGCATAGCCCATTGGATGGGTTGGCCAATTGGGTGGGTGTGGCCCATTGGGTGGGCATGGCTGCAGTGGTAACGGCAGACTGGGTGGGACTAAAATGTTCAATCAATCAATTCCAACTTTGCAAGATCTTTTTTTTCCCCAGGAAAAGTTGAAATTGATTGATTTAACCTTTTTTTTTTGCACACGGCGGCAGAGGCCTAAAGCGAAAAGGTTTTATAAAACTCAGCTGAAGGCCTAGGACTGAAGTAACAGCGTGCATGCCCACAGAGAAGGCTCTGCGTGCCACCTGTGGCACACGTGCCGTAGGTTCCCCACCACGGCCCTATAGCCTTGTCTTGAGGGAAGAAGTTGAAGCAGTTAATGTCCTGGATGTGAGGGATATATGTAGATATTTTCACAGCCCTCTTTATGGCTCATGCATTATACAGGTGCTCAGTGGAAGGCAGGCTGGTTGCAATTGTTTTTTCTGCAGTCTTAACTCTCCATTGAAATCTGTGTCTGTCTTGTTTGTTTGCAGTGCCAAATCAGACAGTTGTAGAGGTGCAAATTGCAGACATAATAATTCTTTTGTAGAACTGTATCAGCAGCTCCTTGGGCGGCCTGAGCTTTCGGAGTTGGCGCAGGAAGAACATTAAATAGTAAAATATTGGATTTTAATTTGAATTTTGTTCAAATACTACCTCAGAAGCATCATCGTTCTGAGCCTTCTCCCTTAGCCCAACATATTCTTTACTTATCAGGACAAAGAAACAATTAAGATTTAATTCAGTAATAAATAGGAAGAGATTTATATTTATAAAAAAAATCTGTTTTGCAGGATATTGTTGAAGATTCTTCCTTGCTCAATTTCTTAGGCAAACTGGAATAATCCTTGACAGATCAATGCTGTCTAAAAATGCTGCTCCCAAATAGAGTGGAGAATTTGTGGAGGGCAATAATCAAACATTGGAAGGGCAGATTTGTGCCCCCCCCCCTGCCATTCACAGTATAATTGGTAATTCTTTGTCTTTGAATTTACATTTTTTTTAAAAAAAAAAAAGCTGAATCTTGGCTAAAAAAAAAGCAATTGATGTATTCTCAACCAAATTATATAAAGGGACAATGCAATGTCCTAGTTTATAAAATAAATTATATTTCCAAACTTCCCCATTGTATGCTAGGCCCGCTTACTGAGTTGCATAGTATGAACCCAGGCTATAGATGCATCTATTCAGAAGTAAAGTCCATTGAATTCAGTGGGGCTTAGTATCAGGGTGTAATAATAAATGATCATATGATGGCTGAAGGCATGGTTTAGCGCATAACTAATTAGTACTTGCAAGCAAGAAGTGTACAACATTACAGCAAACTCTTTCTCATCTTAACTAAGTAATAGTACCACAGGTGGTATTTTTTTGCATGCTAAATACTGTGATCTGTCTCCTTTTATTTATTTCTTCTTTACAAGCGCAACTGTATTCTAGTCTACCCTTTAATGGTAAATAATCCTCCACATTCTTTCAACACAAACTCTTTAAGGACTCATGAATTTTATTTATATTCTCTCCCACTTTGAGAGCCTTTGCTTATTCGTTGTTTGGCTCTTTGTGCAGTAACAGTCCCAAGAGAAAATCCCTCTCTCCACCAAAGGAATTAACCCAGAGACAAAAGGAGAGAAATCTTTAAGCCTTGTTTTGTGCTAAAAGAAATGTTTGACATTTCGGTGAAGAGGCGTTTACTTTGGATTCATTAAGTCTTAGGCACTCTTTTCACTTCTTCTTCTTCTTCTTCTTCTTCTTCTTCTTCTTCTTCTTCTTCTTCTTCTTCTTCTTCTTCTTCTTCTTCTTCCTCTTCCTCCTCCTCCTCCTCCTCCTCTTCTTCTTCTTCTTCTTCTTCTTCTTCTTCTTCTTCTTCTTCTTCTTCTTCTTCTTCTTCTTCTTCTCCTCCTCCTCCTCCTCCTCCTCCTCCTCCTCCTTCTTCTCCTTCTCTTCCTCTTCCTCCTTCTTTTCCTCCCTCCCTCCCTCCCTCTCTCTCTCTCTCTCTTTCTTTCTTTCTTTCTTTCTTTCTTTCTTTCTTTCTTTCTTTCTTTCTTTCTTTTTTTCTTTCCCTCTTTCTCTTTTCTATCTAGCTTTATTTTTTTTCCCCTGTTGAATGTTGTTATTTTAACAGTCCTCTTCACATTTTCTACTTTTATGTGGTAATCTGAAGGAAACATCCTAGACACATGATTAGATTTCTTACATATAAATAGCAGAGGCAAGTCAAATTTTCCCTAAGTTTGCACTAAAGCATCACTGCCTTTTGGTGGGCAATGAACATGAATTAGTCCGATTTCCTTTAGCAAAACTTTATTTATTTGGAATTCCATTTTCATCTCAGACTGAACACAAGAAAGAAAGAAAGAAAGAAAGAAAGAAAGAAAGAAAGAAAGAAAGAAAGAAAGAAAGAAAGAAAGAAAGAAAGAAAGAAAGAAAGAAAGAAAGAAAGAAAGAAGAAAGGAGGGATGGAGGGAGGGTGGAAGGAAGGAAGGGAGGGAGGGAGGAAGGGAGGGAGGGAGGGAAGGAGGAAGGAAGGAAGGAAGGAAGAAGGAAGGAAGGAAGGAAGGAAGGAAGGAAGGAAGGAAGGAAGGATGTGGGGGAGGGAGGGAGGGAGGAAGGAAGGAAGGAAGGATGGATGGATGCAGGGGAGAGAGGGAGGGAGGGAGGGAGGGAGGGAGGGAAGGAGGAAGGAAGGAAGGAAGGAAGCAGGAAGGAAGGAAGGAAGGAAGGAAGGAAGGAAGGAAGGAAGGAAGGAAGGAAGGAAGGAAGGAAGGAAGGAAGGACCTCTATCTAGACATACTTTACTCCATAAGCTACTTTGAAGGAACGTCCCCTTCAAAACCTTGAGAAGACCCTAAAGAATCTTTACCAAGTTGTATCACAATTCTATAGGGAGATCCAGATCACTGAATTATATTTAGTCTTTTTAGTGCCAACTTTAATGTGGAGAGCTAATGCAACAGGAGCAGACTGAGTTGAAATTATTCTTGATGGACTAGCCTTATCTTGCAATGATTAGTCAGGACACACCATGCGTAGAAGACACAAACAAGCATTTGAAAATAATAAAAACAAGAAATAATCAGTTGCTATTCTACCATCTTCTCTTCTTGTAGTCCAGAGCTGGATGAAAGAGCAAGTTGCCTCTTTTCAAGATTATATAGAAACGGGAAAATTAAAACAACAACAACCCAAAGATTAAGATATTGGTTATCTACAGACCTAAATTAATGCCTAAATTAATCAGATCCCCGCTTCTGCTTAGGGAGCTTTGAAACATTTCAAAAGATGAAGAGACTTAACGGGTATATACAAGATAGAGGCAAGGTGGAAGATTGGTATTGTCTCTTGACAGAGTAAGCATGGGTTGTGACTCATTGCAAACGGAAGAACAACCCGTTTGCAAAAGATGAAAGACAATTTATGTTGCACTTAACACATAGAACCATTTGCCACCAAATATGACTGAAGTCGAGGCTTAACAGGGCTTATACTTTAAGATTACTAGACAGTTATAACGTGAACACCCACAGTTACATCAGGAAAGGATAAAACATGAATTAAGGTTATAAATTACTGCTGTGCTGCAGGGCAAAATCAGCCATCAACTGTTGATAAGAAGGAAGAGGGGGGGGGGAAGCATATCTAAAAGGGAAATATTCCGTAATTACTCTTCACTCTCTGCCTACATAATATGCACACGTGTTATTTTTATGAATCGGTAATACAATTCAAAGAGCCTAACTTAAGCAAACAATAAAGCCCCCAGTTAAATATAGAATGTTTGCATTTTTTTTGAACAATTATAGTAGAGAGATGGACAACATGCAAGGAGCTTCGGGAAAATGAGAAGTGACATTGCAGAGTATTTGTATACATGCTAAGCCGTAGTAATTGGAAGGTATAAGCTGTTACTCTAACCCAGGGGTAGGCAACCTTGGCTCTTTTATGACTCCTGGACTTCAACTCCCAGAATTCCTGAGCCAGCACAGCTGGCTCAGGAATTCTGGGAACTGAAGTCCAGGAGTCATAAAAGAGCCAAGGTTGCCTACCCCTGCTCTAACCTCATCTCATCTCTGTCCACTCCAGGACTGTCAATAATTTTTGTGCGTTTGCCTTAAATTTATCATGTCATCCAATTCCACAGTGGCTGCCACTTCTGGTTAGCATGAACAAGGATCTGAAGATCGGTTGTTACACAGTAGAAGTGGCTAGTTGTTGTTTTTTTTAGTAAGCAAAAGTAAAAAGTTGAGACTGCAATGTCACTAGCTTATTCTATTGCGCTAAAAAAGAGTTGGAAATCAAATGTTTTTCTTTCTTTTTTTTCACTTTGGCTTAATGCTTCTTTCTCTTCCCTTTCTCCCCCCCCCCCCGCCATTGTTTCCATGTTCTTTTGTATTTTATTATCTTGATGAACTTAATCAAATTATTGAACGGGAAGGACCGGTAGTGTTCACGCCAGTCCCGAGGCAGCTTCCTTGAGTTGGGCCAGGCCTATGGCACACAGAATCCCATGATTCCTTTGGTGGTTTTCCCAGCCTGTGATCCCTTTAATAGAACATCACTAAATTGGAAACTGCCATTCGACAGTGTTGGAAAATAAAAGAGGGTGATACAGGGCTGCATCGTGTTAAGAAGGGAAAGCGGAAGAGTTGAAAACCTCCTTAGGAGGCTAGAAATGGTGAAGGAAAAAAACTTATTTTAGAAGATGACTAGGCTGAGCCCGAGGGAGGGGTCAAACATGTTATAAGTCTTGAGTCCCTTCATGCCCACAAGAGATCTAAGTCCAGCCCTCCACTGACTCTTATTTACTGCCAATTTGCCTGGGCCTTTAGTAGTTCAGATTCTTGTAGAGAGCGTTAGCATGAATAAACCTATATATTCATTTGAGCTGCCTGGGTTTCCTGATTTCCTGTTCCACGCTTGACGACTATTCTTCAAAGCACCTGAAGGCAGAACGAGAAGCAACGGATGGAAAATAAGCGAGAACTAAGGAGAAATTTCCTGACAGTGAGAGCAATTAAGCGGCGGAGCCTTCAGAAGTTGTGGATGCTCCATCACTGGGAGGCTTTTAAGAGGAGATTGAACAACCATTTGTCTGAAAGGCTATAGGGCAGTGGTGGCGAACCTTTTAGAGACCGAGTGCCCAAAACCCGCACTGCCCCCTGGCCCACCCACCTGCTCTGCTGCCTGCCCCTGCTCCACCCCGCCCACTCACAAGGCTACCCACCACCTCCATGGCCTGCTGATCAACCAGGCAGCCCTGTAGCACCATGGCAGCCACACCCTCCACCTGCACCCAGCAGCATCATCTGCGCGCTTCGGGGTGCGAAGATGGAGTCTTGTCCCTACTGCCTGGCTGCCATGTTCTTGGCTGCGCTGCTCCGCATAGGCCATGCCCGGGGTTGACTGTCTGGGGGGGGGGGCTTCTGGTGATGAGGGGGCTGCGGGAGAGGTGGGGCTGGGGCAATGGTGTGCGTGCCCACAGAGAGGGCTCTGAGTGCCACCTCTGGCACACGTGCCATAGGTTCGCCACCACTACTATAGGGTTTCCTGTTTGAACAGGGGGCTGAACTGGTCCTTTCCAACTCTTGTTATTCTGTTAAAGTTTTATCATGTGCTCATCATTATCTGATAAAACTATAAAAGAATAAAACAAGTCTGGGGATTTTGACAGAACTGAAGTCATGTACTTAAAGATAAATATTACCGATAAAATTACAATATAAAAAGCCCATGGATAACATTTTCAATTGCTCTTGCTCCACAAAAGCCAATTCTTTCTTGGGAATATGACTGTCCCTGCCCTGTGGTTGGCAAGAAATCAAATCTTGCTTTAGAAATGACTTACTCCATTTTACCATCACTTCTCAGTTACACATTTGTGTCACCAATTGTTCTTTACTTTTTGGTGGAAAATACAGCCGATCACGAACTTGAAAAATGAAAACCAGGGTATACCTAAGTGGTCAAAAGAAGTCAAAATGGCAGCCATACCCCCATGAACAGGGCTACCTGGACATCCGATGAAGGATCTGATCATACCGCACTCTATGAGCTTAGAGCTTACAGAGATGCACTGGCTGCGCTAATTTCATTTTTTTTCCCCACTGATGATCCAAAATAAAGACTGTTGTGTACTTTTTAATTGACTGTTGTTTGGGAAACGGAAATCAGGATGAATTATTGCCCATTTGCTTTGCTACGCTTTGTTGAGCTAATTAGAGATGATGCATGATGCGAAATTACGAGAATGCAAAAAAATGAGGAAATATGAAGGAAGATTTCTCTTACTTAGCATTTAGATTGTAGCTTTGAAAAGGATTGCTTGCATATACTGTTTAAAATGAGACGAGGGTGTCACCAACTCTACACTTCATTGTCTCTGTTGCAATGGTCAAGAAGAAAAGGGGGTTGCTCCTATCCACAAAATGAGGTGATTAAAAATACAGTGGACGAGAAATGGAAGACCATCATTTTAGTTCAGGAATGCCATTTTTGCACACTGAGAATTACATAAGAAGGGCGGGATATAAATGGAATTAAAATAAATAAATAAATAAATAAATAATGGGATATCCCAAGTCTTCATGTGGTTTCAAACATTTGGGTCCAATTTCTGAAGCCCCTTTATAAGTTGCTGAAACATTGTAAGCAATGGAATAGACACTTTTTTAAATGCAGAAGGAATCATGTGACTTAAGGGCAAGGTACACATTTTATGCTCATTAAAACATTTAATCAAAATTAGTTTTGTCTGTGCCACAAAATCTTTTTTTCATTTTCCTGACTCTCCTTACTTGTTGGAATGTGGCCTCAGTGTACCATCCCAGGCTCAAATGCGACTTCCCGTTCAAACGTAGGGTGGATCCCTGGAATAAACGAAACCTTGGGCTAACTTTCAAAATCTGGAGTGAAGTGAAGGTTCCCATCGGAAGTAGGATAAAACAGGTTGCCAGCAGTCATTCTGAAAGGAAATTAAGGGGAAGGGTAAGCCACCACAGAACAGAGATTCATACAAGGATGGCTCTTTGAGTTATTCTTCAGGTAATGAAGAAGCTTCTTGGATGAGAAGCAAAATGTTTTCAAGGAGCAAATATTTAAGGTGTTGGTACTTACCTTTAAAGCCCTACATGGCCTAGGCCCGGGATATTTGCAGGACCGTCTACTGCCGGGAACGACCTCCCATCGCCCGGTGTGCTCACACAGGGAGGGCCTCCTCAGGGTGCCGTCGGCTAGACAATGTCGGCTGGCGACCCTCAGGGGGAGGGCCTTCTCTGTGGGAGCACCAGCCCTGAGGAACCAACTTCCCCTTGAGCTCCGGATGGCCCCGGATCTCCGGTCCTTTCGCCGCGGCCTTAAAACATTTCTTTTCCATCAGGCTGACCTGGACTGACAGGGATTTTTAAAATGTTTTTAACTTATTATTGGGGCTGCTAGTTTAATTCTTTTTTTAAAAAAACTTTTGTATTATTGTATTTTTATTGTTGTTAGCCACCCTGAGTCCTTCGGGAGATAGGGCGGCATGTAAGTCCCAAAAATAAATAAATAAATAAATAAATAAACAATCGGAAAAATGCCTTTGGGACAACCATGACCCGGATGATAGACTCCATAGACTCTCAACAGTTACCTAATAGTAGCTGTTTCTTCTAGCCAAAACAGAGGGTCCTGAGAATAAAGATATGTCATCAACTTCATTGAGGGTTTTTCCCCTGGAGCTATGTCATCACAGCTGTTCTTTTTACACACTGACCCCAGAGTTGGCTTTCTAGTGAGCCACTTCACCTAAACCCCCAACTCCCTCAGTATCACAAGCGTCTAATCTTCATTTTCAGGAGGATTTTAGAGTCACAATGTTCCTGCATTCACATACCTTCACAAATCTCCATAATCCCTCAAACTTAAAACAGCCTTCAATTTATGAACCACCAATATGTGAACGGAGGCAGTCCCTCAAAACGCATGCTTTCCTAAATTATGTAAGTCACTTCATTGATGTTTCCATCCAAATACATCCCTTACACACACACAAAAGTAGACAAGGGGTCCTTGGTGGTCTCTGAGCTTAGTTCTTTTCCAAGCTCAGAGCGCACCAAGGACCCCCCATTTCAACCCTTTAGCTGCCAATATTCTCTCATTGGTAAAGACCTTGTAAGCCGCCCTGAGTCTTCGGAGAAGGGCGGGATATAAACGGAATTAAAATTAAATTTAAAAAAATTACCCACTGAAGTAGGGAAGATCTGCTAAGATGAGCTCGCCAGACAATCCAGGAATTCAGAATAAATGTTATTTATTAAAGAGAGTCAGTTTGCTGTAGTGATCAGGCATCAGGGTAGAAACCAGGAGATTTGAATAAAACAGAGCTGGATGGGACCTTGGAGGTCTTCTAGTCCAGCCCCCTGCTCAAGCAGGAGAACCTATATTGTTGAGTTGGAGATTGAGATTGTGAGTTCTAGTCCTGTCTTAGACACAAAGCCAGCTGAGTGACCTTGGGGCAGCTCCCGGGAAAAAGCCGGAATGGAAAACAGCTTCCAATTTTAAAAAAAATGCCAAGAAAATTACAAGGACCTGTCCAGGCAATCACCTGGAGTGAACAAGTGACTAAAGGCTAGATAGATATAGGTGTAGGTATGTATGTTAGGAAGCTATAACCAGAAGAATATCAGCAGCTGCAGTTAAGCTAGAACTCACCCTATTCTTTCAATATTGTATTTCATTTTTATTCCTGCTATTTCAAAGAGGTGAGGCTTCCAGCATGGCATTCCATCTGCTATTTTGTGAATCCCATGGATGGTACAGCTTCATGTTCTACCTATTCAACTACACAGTTTCCCTTTTCCGAACAGGATCCATTAGTCTTTCTGCCTACTTTTTAAGATTTATTCTTATCCATTTCCTAACTTTGCTTTTTACTGAAAGCACGTGAGAACTATGGAGATATTTTTCTTTAGACTGTCTTGTCTGAATGTTCCATCGTCAGCAGTCCTGTAGAGTCAATTTGGACTGAGACGGGCGGCTACAGAAATGGAACAAATAAAAATAAATTTTAATTTAGCCTCGTAAGAGACTGAATTTTCCCTTCTGGTTCAGGAGATGCTGAGATCCAGAATCATGCTTTCTGTGATGATTCATTTTATCAAAATCCTCCTTCCATTCATAATGCTCTGATTTTTTAAAAAAAATAATAAATCAGGTAATTTGATAGATTTTACACTTCCTTTTTATTGACAGATACAGCTGTTCCACTCAGCATGGCCAAATTTTGTGATGCGGATCTGCCAAATGACACTTCAGGAATCAGGTTAGTGATGAATTATTCATATTCTGAGCTTAATCTCTTATCTGTATGTTTCTGAGCTCACGTTCTATTTGCTTTGTTAATTTCTTATACCAAACTGGTTGGTGAGCATAAAATATAAGATTGGATTGTTGGGAATCTTCTGGCCAGCCAATACATCCCATTCTGTAAAATTAAAGCCAAAATTTCATGTTTGGAGAAATTTCCCCCCAAATGTACACACATTTCAATACACTTAAATGATAGGCAATTGAGATGGCCTGAAAGGGTATATTGCAAAAAAAGAGGAAAGAACCAAAAGAGATGAATTTTCAAAACTGCAACTGAAGATAAGAAAATAAATCAGAACTAAAAGTGAAAATAAGAAAACAGGTTTATCCAGTTTACCAACAAGTTTACCAACAGACACCTCTATACCATGCATGTTCTCGATTCTGCAAGCTTTTCATAGATCTTCCTTCCTTCCTTCCTTCCTTCCTTCCTTCCTTCCTTCCTTCCTTCCTTCCTTCCTTCTTTCCTTCCTTCCTTCCTTCTTTCCTTCCTTCCTTCCTTCCTTCCTTCCTTCCTTCCTTCTTTCCTTCCTTCCTTCCTTCCTTCTTTCCTTCCTTCCTTCCTTCCTTCCTTCCTTCCTTCCTTCCTTCCTTCCTTCTTTCCTTCCTTCCTTCCTTCCTTCCTTCCTTCCTTCCTTCCTTTTTTCTGTCTTCTTTGTTCCCTTTTCCTTCCTTCCTTCCTTTCTTTTTTCTCTTTCTTTCTTTTCATCTCTTCCCTCTTCCTTCCTTCCTTCCTTCCTTCTTTTCTTTTTCTATCTTTTCTTTCCTTCTCCTTCCTTCTTTCCTTCCCTTTTTCTTCCTTCCATCCTTTCTTTCTTTTTCTTTTTCTTTCTTTCTTTCTTTCTTTCTTTTTCTTTCTTTCTTTCTTTCTTTCTTTCTTTCTTTCTTTCTCTTTCTTTCTTTCTTTCTTTCTTTCTTTCTCTTTCTACATTCTGTTGCTGTTTTTCTTTCTACATTCTGTTTTCTGTTTTTCTTTCTACATTCTGTTGCTGTTTCTGTTATCCCCCCTTTCATATCTCCATTCTGCTTCTCAGTCGAGACAATATGATATATCTCCCTGAAGCCTACATGCCGATTTTCAAATTTATAACAAACTGCCATTTAATAAGTCTGCCTTGACATGCTGTCTGTAATCCAAAAGACTGCACTATTTAAAAGCATCTGAATGTCAACTGCTGTCCTTGAGCAAGAGAGAGAATAAGCTGAGCTTCAATTTAGAAGACAAGGCTCTATGGTTGGACTGAAATACATTAAGTGGTACAGGGCTACTAGCTCTTGTAATTGTCAGCAGATTGGCAATCTAACATCGAAACCCAGAAACCCATGCATTTAATGGTTGAAATATGACTTTTTCCAGGAACTACAGGTATGCTGCAGCTGTCTTAGTTCACCAAACACGGCCTTAGGAAAGTTACAAATTGGTTTGATGCCCCATCATGTAAAAAGATTGCACAAGAGACCATTTGATTTCAATATTTAGCCACTACTATTTCACCCACCGCCTGTTGTGTTGCCCTTCACTGCAGTGCGACATAAAAATAAAAATAAATGAACGATGTTCTTCCCATCACTTTAGCTTCATACCAATGACCTAGCAGGAAAAGACCTCTTTGGATTCTTACCAAAATGGGAGGAAGTGAAACCACTGTCTTTACACCTAGTTTCATGATTCTCACACCTCCACAGATCCTTTGCTAACAAAACTCCATGTTTTTCCTTCTTTCTCCCTACCCCTTTCTCCTATCAAACTCATGTTTCTCTGTATAACTGGGGGGGGAAAGAACATAGCATGAAGCTATATCCGATTTTTCAAAGAAATAATACAAGATCAGGGGACATAGAGAAACCTGGCCCTTAGAATCCCCAAGAGTTGGATTTGACTGAATGGACAACATCATCATTATCATCAGCATGCTTTATTGCTGTGTTGCTACAGAAGTCCCACCTAAATCTCTTGTAGCAGAAGGAGCGGCAGAGCCTAGAGTTGCTACATAGCCACAAACGGATAAAGTCCAATCCCTTTGAATTCTGTGAGCTCTTATGTAAGGCCAAAATAGTCCTAACTATTAGTTGATCAGATCCCCATGCATAGGAAAGAGCAACTAGCATTAGATCCTCCCATGCTATGTAGCATACGGGGCAGCAAGGAATCTCTGCTATTTTCAGTTTGGGGTAAGGCCCTCTGGCTCTGCTATTCCAACCCTCCTTGCAAGCAACGCAGCTTTATCTATAACGGTTTTATGTTTCTCAAAGAAGCAGGATCCTAAGTAAACGCATTACTAAAAGCTTTACTGGAATTACCTGCAGAAAAAGAACGAGCATTTCGTTCGGTCGACCATTATGTTTGGGTTGCAAACTTAGCATCAGTGATAGGCGGATGAAACTTTTCTATAGAATAGTGAGAGAAGTTTCACCGATTCCAGTCACAGCATGGTAAACAATGGAGGAAGGTTCAAACCGCTGGAAAGAAACCAGGTCTCTCGCCCAATGATAGAATAAGAGATATTTTCATTGATGTGAGGTTGGGCGGTTGCATGCAATAAACATGCAAGTTTAATGCAACTGGATTCATTTGGTGTAAAAGATTATCCAGAAATAAAGATTCGAGAAACTGGAATTTTGTAGTTTGAAGGAAAATCTCCTCCAGCTGTCCAATTTGGCATCCACGGTTGGCAAGGAGGAGCAAGTGATATCACACACATTATATTGACCTCTAACTGATATTTTTTGTAGCATTAGCATTAGATCCTCCTATCGAGCAGCAAAGGACCTCCAGTATTTTTGGTTTGAGGCGAGTATGTCAGCATCTTCCCATGTGATGCTTAAAGTCTTTAAGTCGTCTGTGAACCATGTATTTTTGAGGACATCCTCTCGTTTGGCATCAGTGGGATCCATCTCAATGCCATCTTGGGAATTCAATTATTCTCCATATATGACTTGCAAGTTGGAGTCTTCTGGATGTGACCATATTATGTAATTTGCAGGAGAAACTTTTTCAGAACACTTCTTGAGTAACATGGTCAAAATAGCAAATCTTTCGAATTCAATGAAGATTCGCTACTTTGACCATGTTAGTAACAAAGGAGTACTCCAAAAGAGTTTTTCTCCTGCAAATTACATAGAAAGCAATACATCAGTTTAATTAACATGTGGCTTTGGTCTTTTCTACTTGACATCTCTTCCCATTACAAAGATTGTGGGAATATTCCTGTGTCTTGGAATCACAGCACAGAAGAATCCCTTGGCAGCGCAAACAACTAAAAAGTAGGAACATAAACACCACAAAAATCCAGTTCCCTATATTGCACGATCTTTAAGACTGTAAATTATCTTGTATCTAAGTGACAGCAATATGTGCTTGTGATTGAACCAACTGCTGTGCCAGCAATGCTTAATGTGAGGTTTAGATGGCTTTAATAGCTTTCGTAAATAAGGTTGGTTTTGCCTGGGGTTTCTCGGGTTTTTGTCTTGTTTTTGGAACTGAGTCAGAAGAGGAGCTAACATCTCACTCTTCCCACTCTTTCAGAAGCATGCAAGCATGCTATTATTAGATAGTAGTATAATACGGGGTAGGGTAAGGTAGGATAACTTTACTGTCACTTTTTTCTGTGAGCAACTGTCACACATTAAAAATTAATTTCTGATGTTCATTCTCAATGTGTGTGTGTGTGTATATATGTGTGTGTGTGTGTGTGTATTTGTGTGTATGTGTATATATATATATATATATATACCCACGAAAACCTCAGAAGACAAATATATATATATATATATATATATATATATATATATATATATATATATATATATATATGTATGTGTGTGTGTGTGTGTGTGTGTGTGTGTGTGTGTGTGTGTGTGTGTGTGTGTGTGTGTGTGTGTCATATGTTAACTCTTAGATTACCTTGCTAGGCCCCAAACATGGGGCAAATCTTTATTTCCTGTTTTCAGCCTTATCTCAAAGGCCATCGAACAGGCTGTAGTCACACCGGACAGTTCATATATTTGTGTAAATTACTAACAAAGAATTTAGGGAGGCTGGTATGCATTTCGGACTCATTAGTCCTCATCAGTCAGTCATACCCTTCTGAGATTCAAACCTGGGTTGCTTGCACGTTAGGCAGTGTTTTTACTTCTTGAGCCACAGGTTCTCTCTCGCTTTGTTAGCCTTTTTGCAAGGGGAGAAATATGTGTCATATGTTAACTCTTAGATTACCTTGCTAGGCCCCAAACATGGGGCAAATCTTTATTTCCTGTTTTCAGCCTTATCTCAAAGGCCATCGAATAGGCTGTAGTCACACCGGACAGTTCATATATTTGTGTACATGTGTGTATATATGCATATCTATATAAATATACATATCCATATACATATATATGTGTTAATCATAGTAGTAATATACAGTATTACCATATATATTAATACAGTATTATACAATGGTACTTTGGTGCTTAATTGGTTCCAGTAGGTGCAACGGGTCCCAAACAAACCACCTGACTTACCACGTGACTCTTCGTTTCAGCCAGGAAGTACTTTCTATCTGCCCCTTTTCCTATATCAGCGACCTTCCCAGCATGGCCGACTTCCTGTCCACCCTCTTTGGCCATTTCCCCCTCCTTTTCTGCAGTGACCTTCCCAGCATGGCCGACTTCCTGTCTGCTCTCTTTGGCCATTTCCCCCTCCTTTTCTGCAGTGACCTTCCCAGCATGGCCGACTTCCTGTCTGCTCTCTTTGGCCATTTCCCCCTCCTTTTCTGCAGTGACCTTCCCAGCATGGCCGACTTCCTGTCCGCTCTCTTTGGCCATTTCCCCCTCCTTTTTTGCAGTGATCTTCCCAGCATGGCTGACTTCCTGTCTGCCCTCTTTGGCCATTTCCCCCTCCTTTTTTGCAGTGATCTTCCCAGCATGGCCAACTTCCTGTCCGTGCCCCAAAGCCATCCCCCCACCCTCTTCCTATAGCAGCGCATGGAGTACTAAACAAAGGCTGAGCACTGGGAGGACATTTTCAGGCCAAAATTCTTCGAGAACCAAATTCAACAAGTTTTGAAGCAGTCGAGTACTGAGCTACCACTGTATCATTAATATACTTGTTATGCTTCCTAGAACATTGTCATTATTATACTTATTATTATATTTTTATACAGGTAATCCTCAACTTACCACAGTTCATTTAGTGACCACTCAAAGTTACAACGGCACTGGGAAAAGTCATTTATGACTGTTTCTCACACTTATGACCATTACAGCATCCCCATGGTCACATGGTCAAAATTCAGATGCTTGGCGACTGACTCCTATTTATGACAACTGCAGTGTCCTGGGGTCACGTGATCCCCTTTTGTGACCTTCTGACAAACAAAGTCAATGAGGAAGCCGGATTCACTTAACATCCATGTTACTAACTTAACAACTGCAGTGATTCACTTAACATCCGTGGCAAGAAAGGTCATAAAATGGGGCAAAACACACTTAACAAATGTCTCACTTAGCAACAGAAATTTGGGGCTCAGTTGTGGTCGTAAGTCGAGGACTACCTATACTTCATTACATCATTATTATTCTTATTATACTTCCTAGAACAGTGGTTCTCAACCTTAGCCACCTTAAGAAGTCTGGACTTCAATTCCCCAGCCAGCCACTCTCCCAGAACGAAAACCTTAGTAAATGCAAGGACCCTTTCCTCAGAGCTGTGCCACAATGGCTTGACATCTATGGAGAATATTATCCGCAGAAATGCTTAAAATGAAAGCTGTGCCTTGGAACTGAAGTTTCATTGAAGAAAAGAATATTTCATTGTATGATAAACATCTACACAGCAATCGTGAGGCAGAAATTTAAGGACTATATTTAAAGTATGGCGCTGAAGCTTTGCTGTGTGCTATAGACATAAATGCATTTATGTAGAACATCTTGATTCCGTCTGCCAAGAATCTTCTTTTATTTAGGTGTTAATTTACAACAAATATAGAGTACTTACTACTACAAACCCAAGAGCTACTAATGTTTCGCCCTCATTTATATATATAGAATAGAGAGGGAAGGGACCTTGGAGGTCTTCTAGTCCAGCCCCCTGCTCAAGCAGGAGAACCTACACCATCTCAGACAGGTGAATGTCTCTAGTCTCTTCTTAAAAATCTCCAGTGATGGGGTGCCCATGATTTCTGGAGGCAAGCTGTTCCACTGGTTGATTGTCCTCACTGTCAGGAAGTTTCTTCTTAATTCCAGGTTACTTCTCTGGTCAGTTTCCCACCATTGTTTCTTGTCCTGCCCTCTGGCGCTTTGGTGAACAATCTGGCCCCCTCTTCCTTATGGCAGCCCCTCAGATACCGGAATACTGCTATCATGTCTCCCCTATTTCTTCTTTTCTTTAGACTGGCCAAACCCAAGTCCCGCAGCCGTTCTTGGTATGTTTTAGTCTCCAGGCCTTTGATCATCTTAGTTGCTCTTCTCTTTATTTAGGTGAGGCTGCTTCATTTCCAGGAGAGTTTATGCTCCAACATTAGGCAAGACTCAACAGGTGAGCCCAGCCATTCTTCAACACAGTTTTGAAATGCAAATATGCCCTAGACAGTAAAATAGTCATAAATTCCTCGAGTGCAGATAAGTCCTATCAAAGGTTGTCTTGCAACAAAATGTGAAACACGTCAAGCAGAATGTACACAGCTCACGGAACACATGTTTTCAGGGCTGTCACTGCTGGAAAAACACAATCTGGCTGGCTTAAATCAAACCTGAATGCAGCAGGGACATGTAAGTTGAGCAGTCTGAGGGAAAACTCATCTTTATACAACCGGTTTACATGTGATAGTAGAGATCTCTACAAAGGAATCCACAGGGTGCTGCAGCAGCAGGTAGAGAGATTTTTATCAGTTTTTCATTTGTCTCGTTTACAAAATGCCCTGGCTGGGATCCAACCTGACTTCCAGCAAACACTTGGGGCACCTCCTTTTTTTTGAAAAGCTGAAACAATCCCTTCTGTGCCAAAATAGATTCTCCGTTCCCAATCCTCCCCCACCCCCAAAAGAAACAAACCCCAACCTTCTGGCTTTCTTCCTTTTTTTATTTCTTTCAATACTCTTCCTGGAGAAAAACAAAGTCTTACATTTAGGCAGGAAAAACCAAAGGGACAAGTATAGATTCGACGACCCCTGGCTCAAACACACTAACTGTGAGAGGGACCTTGGAGTCCTAGTGGATGATCGCTTGACTATGAGCCAGCACTGTGCAGCAGCGACCAAAAAAGCTAATACAATCCTGGGTTGTATAAACAGGCATAGAATCAAGATCACGCAAAGTGCTAGTACCCCTTTAAAAAGCCCTAGTAAGACCACACCTGGAATACTGCAGCCAGTTTTGGTCACCCTATCACAAAAAAGATGTTGAGAGTTGGGGAAAAAAAATCAGAGAAGCGCAACTAAGATGATCAAAGGCCTGGAGACTAAAACATATGAAGAATGGCTGCAGGACTTTGGTTTGGCCAGTCTAAAGAAAAGGGGAGACACAATAACAGTATTCTGGTATCCGAGGGGCTGCCACAAGTCAGAGGGGGTCAGGTTGTTCACCAGAGCACCAGAGGGAAGGACAAGAAACAATGGTTGGAAACTGATCAAAGAGAGAAGCAAGCTAGAATTAAGGAGAAACTTCCTGACAGTGAGGACAACCAACCAGTGGAACAGCTTGCCTGCAGAAATCGTGGGCGCTCGCTCCATCGCTGGAGGTTCTTAAGAAGAGGCTAGACCTGTTTCTTTTGAAAACACCATGAGGTTGGGAAAGTGTAAGGTAGCCCATTTAAGGTACCTTGGTTCAAAATGTGTTGCCCTGCTAAAGGTCATCAGAAGAATTTTTGGTAATATAAAGATAGAGAGAAGCATTATGAGCAAGACAGCATGAACTTAAACTTTAAATTTAAATCCTCCTCCTCCTCCTCCTCCTCCTCCTCCTCCTCCTCTCCACGGATTTTATTACTATTATTTTAACATCAACATTACTTCCTGCCCTGTCTTTCCTGTCATGATATCAACATCCCCTACTTTGTCCATCTAGCAATTCATTTGTGAGTGTCCAGCAGTTAACAGATTTTGTTTCTACTTCCTGCTCTTCCCTAAATTCCTTTCCTCTCTCTTGGCTCAGCAAATTTCCCTTTTCCTGTTCTCCGTATCCTTTCTAACCACCGCTTTCGTGTTCATCTAGCATCTGTTAGACTACATATCATTAGTGTTATATGAAATATATTGCATTATCCTCTATGTATAAGTGAAGATTACTTTATTATTGTCACTTGACCGGTGTACAGTAACAATATGGGTTGTTGGTTGTTTTTTCATGAAAAATCAAAGTATTCCATATACAACCTTAAAATTGTTAGAATTAAATCTTCTACCAGCTGAAAATCTATAGAGCCGTTCTTGTGTAATTTTCATGCTGCATAGATGTGACTAGCTTGGTGGGACACCCAACCAACCCATAAAATACATTGGAAAATAACATGGCCCTGAATGTTGGCATCATGATAAATAGTCAGTTCTGTGTAACTCAGATGGGCTCCATAAGGGTCACACACCCCTTTTCCAAGCTATGTGAAGTTCTATCGTGGTCCTTTTGATGAATTTCTCGATTAGCGGAGAACCTACTTTCTTGATTTTTGCTTACTGGTTCAGACTGGCCCTGTTCCAACTTACCTTAACTTATCATGGTTTATCTGTGGTTCTAATTTCTGCCATTTTTAACACTTGATACCTGCTTAGTACAGGTAGTTCTAGACCAGGGGTAGGCAACCTGGGCTCTTTTATGACTCGTGGACTTCAACTCCCAGAATTCCTGAGCCAGCCATGCTGAGGAGAAAGGGAGAGGTTTCCATGCTGAGCCAGGCTGGCTCAGGAATTCTGGGAATTGAAGTTCACGAGTCATAAAAGAGCCAAGGTTGCCTACCCCTGTTCTAGACTTATGACAGTTCATTTAATGACCCTTCATAGTTACAACAGCACTGGGGGAAAAATCACTTATGACTATTTTTCACACTTACCACCATTGCAGCATCCTTCCATGATCAGATTTCAGACACTGGGCAAGTGGCATGTATTTTACAAGAGTTGCAGTGCCTCAGGGCTCATGTGATCCCCTTTTGCAACCTTCTGACAAGCCAAGTCAATGGGGAAGCCAGATTTACTTAAACAACCATGTCACTAATTTAACTGCTGCAGTGATTCACTTAACAACTGTGGCAATAAAGGTTGCAAAATGGGGCAAAGCTCACTTAACAAATGACTCACTTAGCAACAGAAATTTGGGGCTCAATTGTCATAAGTCGAGCACTACCTGTACTTAGAAACCCACCCACCCCTTCAGTCAGACCTAGCTTATCTCAGCACCCTAAAATATTTTCCAAAGTACAGGCTGAGCTTTGACTTTGCACTAAATCCTGATTATTATTATTTTTTTTTAAATCAAAAACACATCAAGCCCACTCCTGCCACTTCTAAGCCACAATTTGTCAGTCAGAATTCCGTGGAGCTGGACCACTGTGGCTTTCGATAAACCAAAATTCAAACAAACCGTAGCTTAGAGTGATGCATGAATTTAGTTGTTCTTAAGCAGGCCGGGCTTGGGCCCTGACAATACCATTCATGTTGATTTCGTAATAAAATTTGGGGGAAAAAACACTACTATCCACCGTTTTGTAATATTTGTTGACTCTCCCCTTCTGCCTTGCATTTGTATTTATGACTGCATTTTGCAATCCCTCCCAAGAAGGGGGGGGAAAGGGTCTGTTTGGGATCCAAGCACATATGTTCATTGTAGTAGCTTTGCAGAACAAGCCAGAAAAGTTGGGTGGGGGGAAGGGGGCGGAAAGGCCTCCAAGAAGGCCGAGGAAATATTGTAAAACATGCACAGAACAGAACGGGGCTCTGGCAAAGCATGGAATGTAAGCTCTAATAGAAAACATTGATTTGGCGACAACTTAACATCCTCACACATGCGAGCATGTGCTTCTAATGTGCTTCCTAATTAAGAGCAACATCAAATCATAGGAAATCCTGCCTCCTCCTCTTGAGGCAGCTTTTCCTGGAAACTTTGGTGGCCTTGGCTCCGTTTTTGGTTTGGGGGTGGGGGGGGGGAAGTCTGCAGGAGGAAAAAAAAATGTTAATTCAAAAGCAATGTTTTGCCAGCCATTAGATGCATTGTCATTTAAAAAAAGATTAATGTGCGTTCTTCTATGCAAAACCAAGTGCCATTTCCAGCAGCCCCTTTTTTGAAACAACTGGCTCTCTTAAAACCTAATGAGCACAATGCTGGAGATTGTGTGTGTAATGCACTGAAAGTCCGTCGGATTACGATAGATCGAAGAGACGGGCAGCTGAGAAAACCTGCTCTCGCACCACGAAATATTTTGGGCAAAGTGCGAGCATTTTATCATAATGAACAGAGGAGAAAAGGCTGGTGGATCAACATCTGCTTTTCCTTCCTTGCTCTTTCTCCCCTAATCAACACTTCATCGCTGGCTCTTGGGGAACCCCACATTTCCTCCATCCAATTAGAGCCAAAATCATAATGAATTATCACCATAGATGTTAACGCTGCTTTAGGATCGTGCCAAGTGATTGTAGGAGACCAATTTTCCAGCTGCTCAAGAAAATTCGGGGCTTGGGGTGAATTCGAAGATCAGTTACAGGTTTTTAAGAAGCCCAACTTCCCTGTAGCTCCTCTTTTTCCCTCTCGTTTCTCTCTTTAGCACAAAGGATTAAAAAAAGGAAAACAATTCGGAAAAGAAGAAAAGCAAGCGAAATGAGATAGGAAAAAAGAGCAAGTATATAGAGGGACGCGGTGGCTCAGTGGGTTAGGACGCTGAGCTTGTCGATCTGAAGGTCGGCAGTTTGGCGGGTCGAATCCTGAGTGCCGCGTAACAGAGTGAGCGCCTGTTACTTGTCCCAGCTTCTGCCAACCCAGCAGTTGGAAAGCACGTAAAAATGCAAGTAGAAAAATAGGGACCACTACGGTGGGAAGGTAACAGCGTTCCGTGCGCCTTTGTCGTCTAGTCATGCCGGCCACATGACCACGGAGACGTCCTCGGACAAGCGCTGGCTCTTCGGCTTTGAAACGGAGATGAGCACCGGCCCCCAGAGTTGGAAACAACTAGCACGCATGTGCGCGGGAACCTTTACCTATATAGACATAGGGAAGGAATCTCAGGTTTGAGACCTGCATTAAACCAAGGGTCCCCTACGGCTGGTTCGTGGACCAGAGTGGGCAACAACATGCTAAAAAACTGGCAACAACATGCAAATAGGAGAACCCCATCCATGGGATGTAGGCAGCACACAAAACCACGTCCCCTCTGGTCCACGGAAAAACTTCTCCAGAGAACCGGTTCCTGGTGCCCCAAAGGTTGGGGGCCACTGCATTAAATCCTTAAAACATAGAAGAATCTTTCTTACCATTTAGAACAATTAGAACATCAATTAGAACACCGTCAGAGTTGGAAGGGACCTTGGAGGTCTTCTAGTCCGACCCCTGCTCTAGCACTAGACCATGTACCATTTCAGACAAATAGCTGTCTCTTCTTAAATGCCTCCAGTGATGGAGCCTATAATACCACTTTGTGTTCAGTTTTAGCTGCTTTTATTTCCTGAATGCCCTTCATTTGCTTAATAAGGCAGGCCAACGGTTGCGTATGAAATTAAATATAAGAAATTATTAAAGATGCCCTTGATGAGTTTCACGCACCATCTAGATAGACATAGAAATAATTATATTTCTAAAAAAAACCACCGGCTGAGGAATAAGAATGCAACATTATAATCTGGTTGATATAAAATGATTCAGTTAATTAAAAAAATGAAGGAATTATCCTCCAGAAATTTAATATCGGGCCTTGTCTGGATTTAGTAAAGCCCCCGCTGTCAATTTCAGATTTTTCTGAAAGTATTCTTCAAGTATTCAATTTTATAATGTAGCATTATCCAAGATTTGTCTGCCTTTTTAAATCAGACCATTCAAGATGGATAATTGAAGATAGTTGCTTCTGTAGCTTTATGTACTAGGCTTTGTTAACCAATAGTTAACAAAATGCTGGGGTGATACTATGCACAAACAGCAAAGTCTTTATCATTTTTTAAAATCAGATATAAGCTTGTAAGCCGCCCTGAGTCTTCGGAGAAGGGCGGGATATAAATGGAATTAAAATAAAAAAAATAAAATAAATGTCTCTGATTAGAAAAAGTTGGAAAAGCTTTGTATTTTTTCTAAGAAAAAAAAGCATTATTCTAAACATCGAACAATATTGAAGCAACAAAACAAAATCCATATATGTCTTATGCCCACTGAATTGGGACCGTGAACTTTTCCTATTTTCATACTTTAAATAACGTTGATTATTTCCTGAAGCAATAAAGGTGCAGCTTAAATAGACGGCTGGGTTATGTCTATTTAAAAAATGATTAAACTCTTCCCCAGTAACCCTTGACTCAGTATTATAATATCAAGTGTAAAAAAAAGAAAACATAAATCTTACTCTTTTAATGGACAAATTGCCTAATAATTATGGAAAAGAGATAACATTGAAGAATCCAGTGTCTTTGCAAGTCAGCCCTTTTAGAAGGTTGCTTTAGCATAAGCCAATGGTTTCCTCTTAATATTCTTCAATTAAATTCATTTCCAAATAAGAATCCTTAGCTAAAGGAGGTGTCTGCACCTAGCCGACATTTCCAAAAAGCTAACCAAGATCAAGCCAGGATCAACTTACTTCCTTACTTATTTACTTATTCATTTTTCATGCTACCCTGTAAGGTGACTCTAGGAGAGTTAATATAGGTAGTCCTCGAATTACAGTCACGATTAGAATCAGAACTTCTGTTGTTAAGAGAGTCACACTAGATTTTATGCCTTTTTTGTTGGAGTCATTAAGCAAACCATGCGGTCCTTAAGGCAATCCAGCTTCCTCTATTAACTTAGCTCGGTGGAAGCCAGCTGAGAAGGCCACAAATGGCAATCTGTGTGACCCTGGCATGCTGCAACCCTCATAAATACATGCCAGGGGCTGGGCACCCAAATTACAATCCCTTGACTGTGGGGACGATGTGAAAGTTGTATCTGTGGGGACCGATTGCAAGTTACTTTTATTCAGCACAGTCGTAACTTTCAATGGTTGCTAAATGAATCGTCGTAAGTTGAGGACTGCCTGTATTTGGATGAGAGAAGTCCAGGAAATACAAAGGGGAAAGTCTCTCTCTCTCTCTCTCTCTCTCTCTCTCTCTCTCTCTCTCTCTCTCTCTCTCTCTCTCTCTCTCTCTCTCTCTCTCTCTCCCTCCCTCCCTCCCTCCCTCTCTCTCTCTCTCTCTCTCTCTCTCTCTCTCTCTCTCACACACACACACACACACACACACAAACACACAAACACACACACACATTTACACTAGAAATACCAAAGAAAATTGCATGGATGTCTCTGTGAGGAGTTGTTCTCTTTTTGTATTGTTTATTGTTTTGCTACTATTATGTTTACCACTCTTTTCATTTTTCTGTTGCAAGCTGCCTAGTGTAGTGCACAGTGAGATAACAATAGCAATAACCAGGGCTTTTTTTTCTCATAGAACCAGGACCCAGATTGTTGGGGGCAATTAAGCTGACTTTGTAATAATGCCGCTTGGGGTGTGTGTGAAAGCCCTAACAAGCAGGCATATACATAGAATGAAGGCTACTGCTAAGCTTGTAAGCCGCCCTGAGTCTTCGGAGAAGGGCGGGATATAAATGGAATTAAAATAAAAAAATAAAATAAAAAAAAGGTGCCAGAACTCACACATGTCATACAACCCGCCTTGCTTACCCTACAAGGTTCCATCCAAAAAAGGTGCCGGAACTCCGTTCTGAGTGTTCTATGACAAAAAAAAGCACTGCATAGAACGTTCAGAACGGAGTTCCGGCACCTTTTTTGGATGGAACCTTGTAGGATAGGCAAGCCGGGTTGTATGACATGTGTGAGTTCGGCACCTTTTTCTTTTACAAAAAAAGCACTGGCAATAACAACACCGCTAAGACTGACATACCGCTTCACAGTATTTTTCAGCCCTCTCTGAATAGATTACAGAGTCAGCCTATTGCCCCTAGCAATCTGGGTCCTCAATTTACCTACCTCGGAAAGATGGAGGTTGAGTCAATCTTGAGTCCCGTCAGGATCGAACTCCTGGCTGTTAGGCAGAGTCAGCTTGCAATACTGCAATGCTAACCACTACGCCAACAGGGCAGCAGATAGGCGGCAAATAAATTAAATAAATGAATAAATAAGTCCCCAGGAGAATAACTTTATACACTTTTGAAATTCTCTACCAGGTCTTAGGACAGAAACTGATGGATGGTTAATACCCATTTATTATTTTATTTATTAATTTAATTTGTATACCGCCCTTCTCCCGAAGGACTCAGGGCGGTGAACATGGCAATACATAATAAAAACAAGATACAAAAATTAAAAATTATTAAAAGTAATTAAACAGCAATGCCCGTAATAAATTAGTACAGATTTCTTCAGGAGAAGGAGATATTCTCCAGTGATTTCCAAAGAACAGCCCATCCTGTGGATATAACAATTAGGCTGCCACTCACAAAAGTCCCATGGAAAACATTTATTTCAGATACCTTCAGTTTGGAGTTTATTGGATTTTAATACAATTCCCCCCACACAAAAAAATTGTACCATGGAAGAAACCCACCCCTGGACTATGTCTTGACTAATAACATCAATGGAAGAATGTCCACAATGATTTCATCAAAATTCCTGTCTTCTTGCAAACTTATTTCTAAACCAAATCAACCAATCAATTACAACTGATGAAGCTTCTTGGATGAGAAGCAAAACTTCTTCATCTTCTTACTCAAATAAAAATAGTCCGGTTGCCTTTTTAAAAAAAGTTAAAAATGGGGGGGGGGATCTTTGAGACATTCTAAACCAAGTTTCTTTCATTAAATGTCCAATGGGGGGGAATAATACAAGGACATTTCTCAGCTGTGACGCATCAACACTGCTAAAGAGGTGTCTTCCTTTGTACAAATAGATATATAGATATAGATATAATAGATATGAGGAGATCAACCCTGACTGCTCTTTAGAAGGCCAGATCCTGAAGCTAAAACTCAAATACTTTGGCCACCTAATGAGAAGGAAGGACTCACTGGAGAGTGCTGGGAAAGGTGGAGGGCAAGAGAAGAAGGGGACGACAGAGAATGAGGTGGCTGGATGGAGTCACTGAAGCAGTAGGCATGAGCTTAAAGGGACTCCAGAAGATGGTAGAGGACAGGAAGGCCTGGAGGAACGTTGTCCGTGGGGTCGCAATTGGTTGGACACGACTTTGCAACTAACAACAACAATAATAGATATATATATATAGAGAGAGAGGGATAGAGATAGAGATAGATAGAGATATATATTTGGGGAGGAGGGGTTAAGGAAATGCTACCATCCTGAGACCCTCACTCTTCCTTCTAGGCAGAGAACTGCATCTGAAACTGGATCCTAACTTATTCAGGATCTTCCATTTTTGGAAGGACTTGATATTTCTTTGCAATCGTGAACACATGCATCAGCCCACATGCTCTTCCTGTTACATGGCTCCAAGCTACGTTTTCTCCTCTTCTGACTCCCCCTTTCCCCCCCCCACCTTTTCCGTCTATTTATTGCTTGTTTTTCTTGGCTCCTTCTCACTTTCCATTCTTCATTTATTAGTCCTTTATCCTCCTCCGTTTCCTACCAAGCTGCTGCCACTCTCCCTTCTGCTTCTTTCGTGGCCCCTTTCCCAGTTGTTCTCCTCTGGGGGCCCCCAACTTTCCCTCTGCTAATGAAACTGGATCTGCCCCAGTTCTCCTTGCTTTGGTAATCCAGCTGTTTCCTTTTGAAACATCAACTCTCCTTTCTTCAGAAAGTTCCGGCAGAGGCAGCCAAAAAAGGGGTGGACTACATTTGGTGACTGGGAAAGAGGTGGCTAAAAAGCAGAAAGCTATCTAAGGAGGCTTGCTCTAAACACATCCGTGCATGTGCTCCATTTCACCTTGTGACTGCTTGCTGTTCTTCTTAGATCCCTAGCATCTACCATTGTGAAACCCAGCAACAACAATAGCAATGAGACTTATATACCACTTCATAGTGCTTTACAGCCCTCTCTGTGCGGTTTACAGAGTCAGAAACTTGCCCCCAGCGATCTGGGCCCTCATTTTACTGATCTGATGTCTTTTGTAAATTGGCAAATAGTACAGAGGCCAGCCATTTTAATGTATGATGCAAATTGACACCGTGGGCTGAAATCAGTGACTAGGTTGAGTGTGTTGTGTGAATACAGCACAGCAGTGAGCTGAACAGAACAGAATAACAGAGTTGGACAGGACCTTGGAGGTCATCTAGTTCAACCCCCGCTCAAGCAGGAGACCCTATACCATATCAGACAAATGGCTGTCCAGTCTTAAAAGCCTCCAGTGATGGAGCACCCACAACTTCTGAAGGCAAAGCATTCCACTGATTAATTGTTCTCATCATCAGGAAGTTTCTCCTTAGTTCCAGGTTGCTTCTCTCCAGGGTTAGTTTCCATCCATTGTTTCTTGTCTTGCCTTCTGGCGCTTTGGAAAATAAATTGACCCCCTCTTTTTTTTGTGGCAGCCCCTCAGATATAGAAATACTGGTCTCATGTCATCTCTAATCCTTCTTTTCACTAGACTAGACATACCCAATTCCTGCAAGTGTTCTTCATATGTTTTAGACTCCAGTCCCCTAACCATCCTTGTTGGTCTTCTCTGCACTCATTCCAGAGTCTCAACATCTTGTTTATATTGTGGTGACCAGAACTGGATGCAGTATTCCAGGTGTGGTCTTACTAAGGTTTTATAAAGCAGTATTAATACTTCACGTGGTCTTGATTCTATCCCTCTGTTTATGCAACCTAAGACTGCATTGGCTCTGTGCAATGAAATGAAAGCAATGCTGGTGCTTTGTGAGGTGGGCTGTTTTCCTGCAGATGTTTCATTACCCAACTAGGTGACATCATCAGTGCTAGAACAGAGAGCAAACTCCACTCCCTGCTAGCACTGATGACGTTACCTAGTTGGCTCATGAAATGTCTGCAAGAAAACAACCAAGCTCAGAGAGTACGGAAGGCACCACAGTCCTCCTCCCCCTCCTCCTCCTCCTCCCTCTCCTTCTCTTCTCCTTCTCCGCCTTTTCCTCCTTTCCTCTCTGTAAACCACCCGCTTCCAGGACTGATGACGTTACCTAGTTGGCTCATGAAATGTCTGCAAGAAAACAACCAAGCTCAGAATCCATCGTTATAAGCATCTGAAGTATTTTACCCCATCTCATTGGGAAGTCTGAGAGACTGGTAGAGAGAAAACAACATCCTACATAGGCTCCTCAACTTTCAATAAAGTTCAGAGACACCAAAATAAATTTGAAAATTATATATTCTTAAATACGTTTAGCACCCTACAAAGAACCCCAGAAGTATATCTCAGGGGGACCAACTTTGAGAATCCGCAAAGCAAATTTTAACATGGCACTAGTCCTAGAAGAGGCTTCCTAACTCTTTCTTTCTTTCTTCTTTCTTTCTTTCTTTCTTTCTTTCTTCTTCTTTCTTTCTTTCTTTCTTTCTTTCTTTCTTTCTTTCTTTCTTTCTTCTTTCCAGACCTGTTTAAAATACCTCTTTGGAGATAACATTCACTGGCTGCCATTTGATTAAATCCTCCTCATAAAAAACTCATTTTAAAAAATAACACCTGGTGCCCAATTAAATAAAAGGGCCTCTGCTCCCTCTAAAGGGCCTTTAAACTATTTAATAAAGGGGTTAAGGATGTAATCCTGATCTAGCGGGGAGCAAACCCAGTGACCTGGCTAGGGTTGCATTTTAAATGTTGCCATTCTCAGGGCATAATAGAGCCGCTGTCAGGGATTCGGCTCCGTTTCCCTCTCTGACGACCCCACCGGCCTCCTTCGGCAGGATCCTCTGCATTCCTCAAGCCCTCCCTAGCCAAGTGACCGGTGCCCCTTGCTGGGAAAGACTTCAGCTGTTGGTCTCTGCTTTGGGGCTGAGAATGAGTTTCAAAGGGCACCTGCCTTTTTTTAATAACTCGGGGGCTCTTGGTGGCTTCTGCTATGCAAATCTTTTTTTATCCAATCATGCCTGAAAGAAAATACACCCAACCCGGTGCTCAGTGAGCCTAGAAATCCCAAATCAAATGAAGGTCGGGCCAACGGTAAAGAACACTTGCACAGAAAAAGTTGCTTTGCCTTGCCTCCCCCTCCCACCTCCTTCCCACCCGGCATATTTGCAAGACGATCTCGGTCAAGTTCACTAGACTGAAAACAGAGGGAGGGAGGGAGGAGGCTGTAAGGGCACAAGGTAAAGCAGCAAGGAGGGAGGGAGGGAGGGAAGGAGGGAGGGAGGGAGGGAGGGAGGGAGGGAGGGAGGGAGGAAGGAAGGAAGGAAGGAAGGAAGGAAGGAAGGAAGGAAAAGGGAGAGAGGGGGAAGGAAGGAAGGAAGGAAGGAAGGAAGGAAGGAAGGAAGGAAGGAAGGAAGGAAGGAAGGGAAAGGGAGAGAGGGGGAAGGAAGGAAAGGAGGAAGGAAGGATGGAAGGAAGGAAGGAAGGAAGACAAGGGAGGGAGGGAAGAAAAAGGAAGAAAGAGAAAGGAAGGGAGAGGGAAGGAAGGAAAACAAAGAGGAAGGGAGAGGGGGGAAGGAAGGAAGACAAAGGGAGGGAGGGAGGAAAGGAAGACAAAGGGAGGGAGGGAGGGAGGGAAGGAGGAAGACAGGGACGGAGAGAGGGAGGGAGGGAGGGAGGAAGACTGGGGAGGAGTTTGCACTGAAATGGTTACCACAACTCCTCCAGTGACATGAGCCTTGTAAATAAATTCCATTCTGTCAAGGCACAGTGGAGATTAAAGTGGATTAAGATTTCCAGGCATCAGAGTAAATTGACTTGACTTGGCAGCCTGCAAACTCAACTTGGCAAGTTTTCCACTAACTAATCATATAAAATCCAGGTTGGCGGTGTTAGTTAGACTGGGCTTTCACAGAGGCCAGAGGAATTAAGCCTTCAAGATGGGAGGTTTGCCCTGGGTACAGACAGGGGAGGTGGAGAATTTCCTTGGAAATTCCCCCCGGCAACACTCAGGGTGAGAAGGAGGAAATATTTGTCACCTAAACTTTGTCCTGATGGTTAAGGACACAATCACACAGTTTTTTTTGGGGGGTGGGACAAAGTGAGGGGTACGCCCCCCAAAGGAGGCACAACCAGGTCAGAATCATGGTAGAATGAGGGCAAAACCAGGGCTAGATTTCTTTAAAGTGCATTTAAAATTATGCTTGTCCTTTTATTATTTCCTTGATGTAAGGGCTCTTTCTGGTTTTGTGTTGATTTATAAAAAAAAAAGAACTCAAGGCAGTTTCTAAATGGACTTTCAGGGGGAAAAAACCCAGTTAAAATAAAAATAAAAAAAAGTGAATTAAATCACAAACCCAGTCAATACCGTTGCATTTGAATTCTTTAGTAGAAGGATTTATTTGTTTGCTTGCTTTTGTGTCTTTGCCCATTTGATAATATTAGAAAAATACTTTGATGGCTAGTATATCATTGCTTGGGGTATAGTGTCTAAAACATTCAGCATGGGGGCAATTATGCATGCCTGAACTAAGGCACAGTAGTAACCAACATTAGAATATGGTACTCTTAGTAGTAGTACTTTAGTAGTAGTAGTAGTCCCCAAACTAAATCATCCCTCTTCACAACAGCCAGTAGGACCGAAATAGTCTCTCCATTCAATGGTTAACATGGGCCTACTAGATCTGAACAGTAGTGTAGTCTCTCTACGCTTGTAAAACGAGAGGGGGGGGAACCCTATAGAATGTTGCGTGTGCTATTTTGCATGAAGATGATCAAAGGTGAGTTTTCTCTCCTTGCACGAAGCTGTGATGTTGGTTGCAGAAGGGACCCCCAAAGGTTTGGTTTGGTTTTAGGGCTCCTCATAAGCACATCTAGGGACGCGGTGGCTCAGCGGGTTAGGACGCTGAGCTTGTCGATCAGAAGGTCGGCAGTTTGGCAGGTTGAATCCCGAGTGCTGCGTAATAGAGTGAGCGCCTGTTACTCGTCCCAGCTTCTGCCAACCTAGCAGTTCGAAAGCACGTAAAAACGCAAGTAGAAAAATAGGGACCACTGTGGTGGGAAGGTAACAATGTTCTGTGCGCCTTTGGCGTCTAGTCATGCCGGACACATGACCACGGAGACGTCCTCGGACAAGCGCTGGCTCTTCGGCTTTGAAACGGAGATGAGCACCGGCCCTTAGAATCGGAAACGACTAGCACGCATGTGCGGGGGAACCTTTAACTTTACCTATAAGCACATCTGAAGCAACGTGGTCATTCTTCAGCCTAAGGATGAGGGTCTCTAACTCCAGCTGGTGGCACATTTTGATAGCCCATGCACTACAGTATTGGGACCAGGATTCAAGCTGATTTATAGATCCAAGGGATAATTTGGGAAGCTGCTGAGCTGCTCCTGTTCCAGTCTGTTCCAGAATGGGTTGCAGTTTTCTTTTTCTTGTAAATCTCCACGCAAGTAGAAACCCAGCCATTTAACAGCTAAACCTGGACTTTTCACTTCATATGATACGAGGGAATTTCATGGGGAAGAGTTGCCTGCTTGTTTTTAATCTTCAGCAGGATGGGAGAGTTGAATTTAGTTGGGATAACCTGCCCTGACCCAGTTTACCATCACTCTGTTCAGCCAGGGTGCAACCTTGGCTCAACCCACTTAGTTCAAACAGAGCAGGTTTTCTCTCTGTTTAGTTAAAAAGAACAGTCATGTCAATCAAACTAGGAAACATCCAAACAGATTAAGAGAGCCAATTTCCATTGGCATCATGTTGCAGCTTGCTGCATGTTGCAGCATCAGCAGAAGAGAGCATCAAGATAATGGGAAGTGATAATACTGTTCTATACTGCAATAACGAGGCCACACTTGGAATACTGGGTCAGGTTCTGGTCACCATGATACAAAAAAGATGTTGAGGCCCTAGAACCGTGGTGGCAATCCTATGGCACGCGTGCCACAGTTGGCACGCAGAGTCCTCTCTGTGGGCACGTGCGCCATCACCCCAGTCCTAGGCCTTCAGCTGGGTTTTATAAAACCTTTTCTCTTTAGGCTTCTGCCGCTGTGTGCAAAAAAAAAGAGGTTCGTTCAATCAATCAATCCATTTCAACTTCTTGCGGGCAAAAAAAAAAAGATCTCGCAAAGTTGGAATTGATTGATTGAACCTTTTAGTTCCACCCAGTCTGCCGTTACCACTGCAGCCACGCCCACTCAATGGGCCATGCCCACCCAATTGGCCACACCCATCCCATGGGCCACACCCACCCAGCACCTGCCCATACATACTGTAAGTGGGTTTTGGGTTGCAGTTTGGGCACTCGGTCTCTAAAAGGTTCGCCATCACTGCCCTAGAAAGAATGCAGAGTAGAGCAATCAAGGTTAAAGGAACCAGGTCTGTTTAGCTTAGCGAAGAGAAGAGAAGAGAAGATTGGGGAGAGACATATGATACCCATCTTCCAAGACTTGTAGGGCTGACCCAGGGAAGAGGGCACCGATTTGTTATCCACAGTACCTGCGGGCAAGACAAGAAACAATGGGAGGAAAGCTCATCAGAGGGAGATCTAACCTGGAACTACAGAGGATTTTCTTACAGTGAGAACAATTAATCAATGGAAGAGCTTGCCTCCTGAAGTTCTGGGGAAATCCATCCCTGGAATTTTTCAAGAAAAAAAAATTGGACAACCATTTGTGCAAGATAGTATGAGGACTCCTGCTTGAGCACAGGGTTGGGCTAGAAGATTTTCAAAGTCCCTTCCAGACCTACGATTCTATAATTCCCATAATCTCATCCTCCTGGAGCTACCAAATGTGATAGGAATTTCATTCGTGGCCCCCAAGGATCTCATACCCAACCCTTGATGGTCATCCTGGCTTTCAAGGTTATATAGAATGATGCCAGCTCTGCCTGTAAAGTAATCTGGCTGAGAGTCAGGTGGTTCTTGGATCAAGCATTGCTTCAGCTGGGCATTTGCCAGGTAGCTTTAAGTAAGCCACAGTTGGATGGACTTGTGGTCTGGAGGAAGCTCTTGATTTATGGAAGATCTTAACTATAGTTTACGATCTACTTTCTGTATTTATTTAAAGCATTTCTACCTTTCATCATTCAGCATATCAGCTGTGGGCGTGCGTTGATCTTCCTGTGTGTTGAGTCCATTCTCAAATAAAGCATTGATATTTTAATTTTCCTTCTTACTGATTTTTATTTTGACAAATTATTTGGTGCAATAGATCAGTGGTTCCCAACCTTTGTGGCTTGGTGGCCCAGCTTGGTGGGGTGGGGGGATAGGGGAACTGGGCCACGCAAGCGACAGGCTGGTGCGCATGCACGTGCAGCTCAATTTGCATGAGTGGCAAGCTGGCACGCACGCACATGCATGCACAGCTTGACTTACACAAGTTGACCTGCACGCACATGTGCACGTGTGCTGGCCTGCTGCTCATGCAAATTGAGCTGTGTGCACGAGTGTGCAACCAGCCCACCACTTGCCGGGGGGCAGTTCTGAATAGACCATGGCCCTGTAGTGGGGGTTAGGGACCCCTGCAATAGGGTCCTCGCTAAAAGTAATACTTGCTGAAAAGTCAACCCAGCAATTTTCAGTCTAAACGGGATGTGGATTTAGGTGTTGCTCTCCCTTTGTTCATTATGCAAACCACTCAGTGGAACCATATTTGCTAAGGACAACATCCTGTTGCAGGTTAAGCAATGCAAACGAAGCTTTGTTTGAGGGCAAGAAGTGTGTGTAAGATTGAAGATAGATCAAGTAATCGAAAAAGAGTTAATGAAGGAGATCCTAAACTTATCCTTGGGTTGAACCAGCAGGGCAAAAAGGAGGGGAAAAATGAGATTGGGGAGAAATCCTTTATTCCTAATTCCAGGAATTAGTGAGAAATGTTATACAAGTAGGCCTTGCTTAACAACTGTCCTGTTTAGCAAACTTTTGAAGCTGGGATGGCACTGAAAAAGTAATGTTACGACTGATCCTCACGCTTAGAACCATCACAGCATCTCCCCATGATCATTTGAATGAGATCCGGGTCGCTTTGCAACAGACCAGCATTTGCAAACATCACATCCTGCAGTCACATGATTGCCATTTTTTGCTCTTCCCAGCCAGCTTCTGACAAGCAGAGTCAAGGCAGTAAACCTTGACCATGTGATGTTGCATTTAATAACTGTGTTGATTCATTTAATGAGTGTGGTGGAAGTGAAGTCGTAAGACAGGTGATGCGTCGCTTAACTCCTGCATTACTCCACAGTGGAATTGTTAGTCCCCATTGTGGTACTGAATCTCCTTTGCTCAGAGATTTGAAGCCCGGGGTAGACTGATAATATTGTAGCATTTATCCGACAGAGAAGCAGACATTAAGGAAGAGATTTAGCTTCCATTAGAACATAAATTTGCTGAATTTTGTATTTTCAAATATTCGCTGTTAAATATTCGCACTTTTTTTCAGTTCTGCAAAGCTGTTGGCTTTTTTTCCTTTTTTTAAAGAATGCTTTAAAACTTCCAAACAATGCTTGAGTTGGGGAACTTCATTTCCCTAACTTTCAGATATCACCCCAAAAGGTAAAATAAAATTAGATATCTTTAGAAAACAAGGTGCCCCCAGATACTATATACAAATTTTAGTGCAAAGCTTTTGGATTAAAAAAAACAACAACTGTGGCTTGATTGTAACAATGAGAAACTGACATGTACACTCCCAAACTGACCCATCTGTGCATTGCTGGCACTTCTTCGGGCACTTACAAATTGTATTGGGTGAGAAGCAAGAGGAGAGGCATAGGGCAACCAGAAACAAGATACAAAATTTGCATTCTTCAATTTATTCTCCCCTCTGTCGAATATTTATTACAGTCCAGTACAATTAAAAATGCTCAAAGAGTGTCTAATTAAAAATTCAATAATAAAATAATAACACGTAGCAAATAAAAATGAAGTTGAAATCGTAATTTGGCTGTCTAAATATCAGTTGCACGTAAACAAGAGCTATAATTTAATAAAGGCAAAGGTTTCCCTCTCCATTTGTGTCCAAATCTAGGGCACCGTGCTCATCTTGTTTCTTGGCTCAGAGAGCCAGTGTTGTCCAAAGACAATTTCCATGGTCATGTAGCCAGCATAGTTATACACCAAGGCACATAGAACACTGTTACCTTCCCACCAAAATGGTAGCTGTTAATCTACTCACATTTGCATGCTTTTGAATGGCTAGGTAGACAGAAGCTGGGTCAAGTATCAGGAGCTCACTCCATTCCACAGCACTCAGGACTCAAACCAAGGCTGTCAGCTCACCAGCCGACAAACTCAATCGCTTTAACTGCTGAGCCATTGCTTCCCCTAATAATTTAATAAAGGTAAAGGTAAAAGGTTTCCCCGCACATGCGTGCTAGTCATTTCCGACTCTAGGGGCCGGTGCTCATCTCCGTTTCAAAGCCGAAGAGCCAGCACTTGTCCGAGGACGTCTCCATCGTCATGTGGCCAGCATGACTAGATGCCAAAGGCGCACGGAACGCTGTTACCTTCCCACCGGAGTGGTCCCTATTTTTCTACTTGCATTTTTACGTGCTTTCGAACTGCTAGGTTGGCAGAAGCTGGGACGAGTAACAGGCACTCACTCTGTTACGTCGCACTTGGGATTCGACCCGCCAAACTGCCAACCTTCTGATCGACAAGCTCAGCGTCCTAACCCACTGAGCCACCGCGTAATTTAATATTACTCCTTAAATTGTATGAGCCTCCAGTTATTAGGTATCAAAATACAATAGGGTGATAATATTAAAAGAATCAATGCATTCATTATATAATTGGTTATAATGGATAATTCATCAAGTTTCAGCAAATCTTTAGTGCTGCTGCACAGACTCACCTGTGCTGTGACTATAATCCATTTGTCTTTAAGCAACCACTGAAAAATAAACAGTATCAGAACAGCCAGGATACCTAATAATAATCTCTCCTCTGGGTAGATATGTAGCAAGAAGGAAAAATTAGAACCTGCCCACTTTTTAAGGGTGCCATGTTTTTTTGAAATGGCAGATGTCTACGGAGATTCTCAGTCATCCAAGTCATCGTTATCCCAAGAGTGCTTTTTCATGAGGCAACTGGATTTTCTTGTTTTTCTTTGAAACAGCCTTCTCTCAACAGAGAAGGAGGGATACAGCATCATCTATCTCCAGCCTACAACACAGTCCTTTCAGCAGTTCCAAGAAGGCTCCACACCCATTTGCACCACTCAGTGACCATGACAACACAAATAAACCTCCAAGTGGGCTCAGCGACTCTCAGAAAGAATGCAAATGACCAGCTGTCTGCAAGGAATATAAATCCTTCCATTCTGCACCATCCAGTTAGAGCTGAAGAAGTTTCTTGGATGAGAAGCAAAACATCTTCAAAGAAAAACAAGAAAGTCCAGTTGCCTCCTAAAAAGGCACCTTTGGGATTTAATGACAGATCTTAGTTGCTGTAAATACAAACACCCTTGGCCTTTTAATCAGCTCTCCCAGGACAGGAAGAAACTCAAAAAATGCACATAGTTTGAGCACGCATGCTCTCTCTCACTGTAAAGCGCACAGGTTTAATCGGAGAATTGAGTGTGTGTGTGTGTGTGTGTGTGCGTGTGTGCGTGGGGTGTTTTTAAATATGGGACGCCAAGAATTTTTGCTCATGTCGATGGTTCAGAGGGTCAGGTTTTAGGGTATGTATATTTTTTTTCAGCGTTAACCCTGCCGGTCCTCTGGATATGAGATCCACCTCGCCCTTTCGCTTGGAGAGGTCCAAAGGATAAGGCCTGCTTGTGATTTTTGAAATGAATGGTATGGCTTGGTGGGGATCATCCATGACCAACACCTGTGCCGGCCATCTGACACCAGGATTGCTGCTGCCTGCCTCCCCTCCTTCCTCTTCTGCGCCCCAAAGAATGGCTATATCAGGCAAGCTAAGAAGCATTCCGAGAGATTAGGGAGTTTGACTCTTTTGGCCCCTGCTGTTCAGAAGTAACTCAACCTTTCAGGAATTTCACACAAGGTCCTCGTAGACCTGGGCAGGGCCATCAGGAGAGGAATGACACCCCAGCTCCATGCCAGTAGCCCTTCTGACAGATGAGGTTTCTCTTCTGCCCATCTGTCAGAACTCAACATGGGGCATTTCAGTGCTATGAGAAGGTCAAGGGTGATGGCAACAACAACTGTCAAGAGGAAGCTGGGAGAAAAGGCAAGAGCTACCACTCTGAGAACAGGAGGAAAAAGTTTGAGGAACTTTTGAGTTTTGCATTGACCCAGTTCTGGAATCACATTGAGATTTTTGGAGCAGGTTTATTTTTGAGAAGGGAGGAAGCAGGTCTTCGTGAATGTAGAGACCTTTCATCATAGCATATAAACCATACAGTACAAGCTTCTTTCCGCCCCCCCCCACCCCCCAGCAAAGATGGTTGTTCACGCTTTATGTAAAATATAATGTTGCCAGTATGGCAGAGATCCCCGGCCTTTTGAGCACCAGGGACCGGTTCCGTGGAGAGAGGTTTTTCCGTGGACTGGAGGGTGTGTAGTTTTGTGGGCTGCCTGCATCTTGTGGATGGGACTTTTCTTGTTTGTGCGGACCAGTTCCTGGCATGCCACGGCCCAGTACTGGTCCACGGCCCAGAGGTTGGGGACCCCTGCAGTAAGGCATGCCAATTACATTGGCCCGTGTTGGTGGAGTCTTTAGCTTTATTTTTTTAAAAAAAAAAATCACTTTTTACGTTGGAATAAGACATACTCTGCTTTGGTTCAGCACACCTTCTCAGGAAGTCCTTTTCCTGGACAATATAGAAGCAAATCACAAAGAAGAGGGAGTCAGCTATTATTTTCTTAAAAGGCAAAACAAGAAACAATGGATGGAAACCTAGAATTAAGGAGAATTTTCCTGACAGAACAATCAACCAGTGGAACAGTTTGCCTTCAAAAACTGTGGATGCTCCATCACTTTTTAAGAAGAGATTGGATAGCCATTTGTCCAGAAGGGTATACGGTCTCCTGCTTGAGCAGGGGATAGGACTAGAAGACCTCTAAGGCAGCGTTTCCCAACCTTAGGAACTTGAAGATGCGTGGACTTCAACTCCCAGAACTCCCAGATTCTCTGCTTTCCTCTTCCAAGAAATATAACAAATAAAACATACATTAATTCTTCAAGCAAAATTCAATTGACAATTCCTTTTAAATCATGTTTCCATATTACCCCAAATTTCTGTCAGAAAATACTTTCTTCAAAACTCAGTCATTTAAAGCATCAATGGCACCGTTGGCATTGACAGCAGGTTAATAAATTTTACGAGAATCATTTTTTGGTCCTAAGAAAACTAGTCATCATAAATGTTTAACCCGTATTCAATTCCAAATGCTTTACGAAACTGTAATCTTACATACCTGTCCCAGGTTTATGGCTGATCCAGGATAATTCTCAAATCCTGTAAAAAAAAAAATGAGGAGAAAACATGAGCTGTCTTTCTGCTGGAAATAGTTGGAGTCAACCTCTCCCCAATGAAAGAATGGGCTTTGAAAATGGAAAATGAAGTGAACTGGGCCATTTAAGTTCAGGAGGAGAGGTAGAATGGAGAAGAAGAGAAGGAAATAATAATAATAATAATAATAATAATAATAATAATAATAATGATGATGATGATGATGATGATGATGATGATAATGATAATGATAATAATAATGACTTTGCCTGGTTACACACACACACACACACACACACACACAGCTACGCTGGCTGGGGAATTCTGGGAGTTGAAGTCCACGCATCTTCAAGTTCCTAAGGTTGGGAAACGCTGCTCTAAGGTCCCTTCCAATTCTGCTGACGATGTTGATGACATGTGTGTTTCTTTTTCTTTTTTTTGTTTTTAATGCAAGGAGAATGTTTGAAAAAAAAATATTGCAATGAAAGCTTTGGGGCTATTGATGGAAATTTTGTAGGATCGATGTCCTGAAATGATCCTGTTACCGTCCGTTCAGCAATTAATGCATATAAAAATGAATCCTTTGGATGCTCTGAATTGTATCATTGATTAAACTGAATCCTTAATTGGTCTGAAACAAATATTTTTGATTTCAGGTGCATTCTAGCCTCCTTTGAGCCTTGAATTTGAACCAGTTTCTTTCTGAAAGAAAATGGCTTGTCCCTTCCTACAATCTGAGCAAACGTGCTCCTTTTAAACACTATTCTAAACATTGCATGAAACGCAACTTTTCTTATCTAAATCTGACTTTTCTGAAGAATATTAAAATTTACCTGTGCAGGCACAAGTGTCTTCATTAATCAAAAGCATCAATGTATTTTAAAATCTAGTATGTTATAATTGTTGGTGTGTGTGTGTGTGTGTGTAACCAGGCAAAGTCATTCTGATTTAGAAATAAATTGTGGAACTAACTACATTAATTAAAAGCTTTTTTTAAAAAAATGTTTAAAATCCTGATTCTCTGCTTTCCTCTTCCAAGAAATATAACAAATAAAACATACATTAATTCTTCAAGCAAAATTCAATTGACAATTCCTTTTAAATCATGTTTCCATATTACCCCAAATTTCTGTCAGAAAATACTTTCTTCAAAACTCAGTCATTTAAAGCATCAATGGCACCGTTGGCATTGACAGCAGGTTAATAAATTTTACGAGAATCATTTTTTGGTCCTAAGAAAACTAGTCATCATAAATGTTTAACCCGTATTCAATTCCAAATGCTTTACGAAACTGTAATCTTACATACCTGTCCCAGGTTTATGGCTGATCCAGGATAATTCTCAAATCCTGTAAAAAAAAAAATGAGGAGAAAACATGAGCTGTCTTTCTGCTGGAAATAGTTGGAGTCAACCTCTCCCCAATGAAAGAATGGGTTTTGAAAATGGAAAATGAAGTGAACTGGGCCATTTAAGTTCAGGAGGAGAGGTAGAATGGAGAAGAAGAGAAGGAAATAATAATAATAATAATAATAATAATAATAATAATAATAATAATAATAATAATAATGATGATGATGATGATGATGATGATGATGATGATGATGATGATAATGATAATGATAATAATAATGTTCGAAGGGACCTTGAAGGTCATCTAGCCCAACCCACTGCTCAGGCAGGAAACCCTATACCATTTCAGACAAATGGCTGGCCAGTCTCTTCTTAAAAACTTCCAGTGTTGGAGCATTCGCAGCTTCTGGAGGCAGGTTGTTCCACTGGTTAATTGTTCTAACTGTCAGGAAGTTTCTCCTTACTTCTAGGTTGCTTCTCTCCTTTAAAACCCAATTTCCTCCCCTACCTGCAGGAAATCCATACATGCAATGAATCTCCAGGGAAGGGATGGGTGACTAAGCCACAAGGCTTTGTAGCAATGAGCAGTGCGTTCCTTCCCACAGCTAGCCATGTCAGGAAAATGACACATGCCATTTTTCAAGAAATGTCTGCCGGCTTGCTCTTGTTTGCAGCCAGGCTATTTTATGTTCCAATGTGACCTTTCATGGTATGAGGGCATTCGTTTGAGTTTTGTTTTGTTTTGTTTTCCTTCTGGCAACGCAAACACACTCTCACACAGAACGGCAACCCAGGAGAACATAACATT